>NC_143056.1:130893409-131196439 GCF_052426305.1 Pelodiscus sinensis | reverse complement strand
TGGGCTAGATTAAATTTTTTTTAGTAGATAAATGTTGATTTCACTGTATACCCACAAACCAGCAAAACAATATATCCATTGATAATCAACATTTGCAGATAGGTAAAAGTAAGACAAATGTCGCTTTAGAACTTTTTTGAGTCAAAACCCAGGGACTGGAAGGAAGCTTGTTAGACATGGACTAATGAATGAACAATAAAACCTGGTAGGATTTGTTGATGTCAGGACATTTACTATGTATATTTTGACATGGGGCATTGACAATTTAGTTTTAATGGTCTATAAAATTTTAATGTTTTGCTATCATTAAACAATTATCTGACTTTCCCCATTTAATTTCAGCAGCTGTGAAAATTTAAATAGATGAGATAAAAATAAAGGCTTAAAAATAAATATTGCTATTTATTAACATTTTTAAAAATTTGCCACCCCTAGTTTTATTTATACACACACACCATTTTTTAACGTTAAATTAGATTCTTTAGTCTTTGGAACAGGTGTCACAAGGAGGAAGGAGAAAATTTGTTCCTCTTGGTTTCTGAGGACAGGACAAGGAGTAATGGGCTTAAAGTGCAGCAGGGGAGGTTTAGATTGGACATTAGGAAAAAATTCCTAACTGTCAGGGTGGTCAAATATTGGAATAAATTGCCAAGGGAGGTGGTGGAATCTCCCTCTCTGGAGATATTTAAGAACAGGTTAGATAGACATCTGTCAGGGATGGTGTAGGTGGAGCTTGGTCCTGCCTTGAGGGCGGGGGGCTGGACTCGATGACCTCTCGAGGTCCCTTCCAGTCCTATGATTCTATGACTTCAGTACAAGCAGTGCCTAGCACAATGGAGTCCCATGTTTGATTGGTCCTTCTGGGTGTAACCAGGATGGAAAAATTCAAATAATAAAAATGTCCATGTTTGCAACACTTTGGTCTATAAAATGGTTTTGCAGCTGTAACCCACACAGCTACTGGGTATGGTTCACTGTCCTATGTTGTGGCACTTAGACCACTTGCAGGGGAGGGAAAGAATGAGTTTCCTTTATAGCAGGGGTGGGTAAAAGGGACTCTGTGGGTTGGATCCAGCCCACGAGGCAAGTTGATCCAACCTGCGGAGGTCCTGCCACTCCCCCTGCACCAGGCCAATCAGGGTCTGGGGATGCGGGGAATCGTGAAGTTTCCCGCCCTGCCAGGAGTGCATGGCACATCTAAGCACCGCACGCTCCTTGGAGGACAGGGGCAGGGTGGGAGGAGACTTTGCACACTTCCCTGCCCCCAGGCCAATCAGGGCTTGGTGGGGGGGGGGTATGTGAAGTTTTCTGCTGCCCTGCAAGGGGCTCAGAACTTAAAGTCAATTGTCAGCTGCTGCTCAGCTGGCGGTTAACTTTAAGCAGGGTGCTTCCTTGCAGGGTGGGGGCAGGGAGCCAGAGACTTCATGTGCTCCCCTCCTCTGGCCCTGATTGACTGGGCAGCGCATGAAGTCTCCTTCCACTGCCAGGGGCACAGGTACCCAGAGGGAACCGCCAGCTGTTTAGAACTTTGGGGGGGGGGCTTTGTACGCTCCTCCAGCTCCAGACCAAGCTGGGTGGGAAAGCATGGAAGTGTCCTGGCCCCGCCCCTTCCCCCTGAGACCTGGAGCCACTTTAAACATTTTTGAAGTGGCCCCTGGTCAAAAATTATTGCTCACCCCTGCTCTACAGCCTTAGCTTAGAGCCAGCTGGCCTTGAGCTCCAGCGGTGGAAACTCCTGCGCTAAGCTCCAGAAGTTGGTTCCACTTGTCGACCTCCTTGTAGCCAGGTTCTGAAATTCAGCGGAGGGGAAGCCCTTGGGTAGAGAGGTGCCTTTTCTTTGTCCTGGAGAGTCTGCTCCAGTTTGGCTGAGAGATCAGTCGTCACAGGTCACCAAATCTTTTCTCTCGCGTGAATTCCTCCAGAAAATGGTGAGAGGCTACTGGAATAACAACTGGACTCAACCATCCTTACAGCCAGGCCTGTTCTGCTGCAGCGCATGCTACGGACAGGGATGGGAATGGCTGGCAAGGGGAGGTGGAGAGGGGACACACATAGCCCTCCCCCCATGAGCGAGGACGAGGGCTGCAGGGAGGCCCTGAAAGAGGGTTGCACACTGGGAACATGAGTGAGAGATGGAAGGATAAAAGGAGTCCCTGACGTGTGCAATGAGCGGGTTGGGATTGGCTGGAGAAACAGACCTGTGCAGTCATGTGGAGGAGATGGTACTAGCATGGGATGGAGTATTCCTGGTACTTGCGCAGAGGCGGACGGGCTTCCTCCTCTTTCCTTGTCCCACCTGTGCCTGCCTTGCGCAGGCCTGTCTCTTGGTTGGGACAGCTTATAGTAAAGTTCTTCCTCTGAAATGTGCTACCTTTCAAGTGCACTGAACATCCCCCAATCCAGTGCCACAGGAGATCCTGTCTCGACTTCGCTCACTTTTCTGTATCTGTCGCATCCCCTCTTGCTCACCCCGGGTGTGTCTAGACTACATGCCTCTGTCGACGGAGGCATGTAGATTAGCCAGATCGGCAGAGGGAAATGAAGCCGCGATTAAAATAATCGCGGCTTCATTTAAATTTAAATGGCTGCCCCGCTCTGCCAATCAGCTGTTTGTCGGCAGATCGGGGCAGTCTGGACGCGACGCGCCGACAAAGAAGCCTTTCTTAATTGGCACAGGTATGCCTTGCTGATCATCCTCCCTGCCCAGGAGGACCATTGTGATCCCCTAGTCTGATCATCAGTAGAGAAGAGGTCAGAGGCCTGCCCTGAATTAATTGCTGATCTTCCCCCCTCCCTCCCCAAAGCACTCTTGAACAAAGATGACAGCTCCCTCACGTGCTCATGAATATTCAAGAGGGGGAGGGCCTGAAATCTCCAGCCTGCCCCCAACAAACAGCCAACCCTGGCGCATTGCAAAAGGGAGACTTCATTTCCCAGAGACCTTTGCAAAGCCACCACACTGAGAGTGGCACAAGATCTCACCCCCACCCTAGTCCTACACTACAGGGTAGTTCCTGCCCCAGCCCTCTTGCTTGGGACGGGGCAGGTGCTGGGGCTAATTGAGTACAGCAGTGTGTGTCAACCTTTTTTTATAAAGTACTCCCTTTTAAAAATAATTATAAATATCCCCTTTTTCCAAAAAAAAAAAAAAATTATAAGTACCCCCAGTACCTACAGTTTTCAGACACACAAAAAATGTTTCTACCATTGCAACACGTTTGTTTAAACAGCTTAATCGTAGGGCGATGACATTTTTGGGTGTAAAAAGTACAAAAATAATAAAACGCTGTAAAACTTAAAAAGTTTTCTCCAAATTTCAGTTGTGTGGATGTACCTCCCTGGACTTCTCATGAGTACCCCTGAGGGTGCTTGTACCACTGGTTGAGAAACACTGGAGTACAGGACACTTCCAGCCCACTCAATTAGCTTCATTAGCGCTGGCACTACAATTGACAGATACTTTCCCCCCACACACCACTCTTCTTTTCTGTTATAAATTGTGAGCGTTCCCCCTTTTCTCTTCACTCCGGTCATCTGAGGAAGTGGGTTTTGCCCAGAGCTTTTGTGTGTGTGTGTGTTTTGAAATAAGTTATTTCGAAAGAATAACTCCCAAAATAACTATTTTGAAATAGCACATCCACATTACAGGGAAGCCATGAAACTAGTCTGAGAGCAGGCTCTCTACATGCAGATGTGCTGTCTTGACGTAGAGCCTCAGGAAGCACTGGGGAGTAATTATTTTGAATGGCCCTGGGGAAGAGCTATTTTGAAATAGCAGCCATGGAGCATCCACACGACTGCTATTTCGATATAGCTATTTTGAAATGGGCGTTATTCCTCGTGAAATGCGGGATTATTATTCTGGAGAAAGAAGTCTGTTATTTTGAAATAATTTCGAAATAGCGCGCTTGCTGTGTGGACGCTCGCCTTGCTATTTCAAAATAGCGCAAGTTATTTCGAAGTAACGCTGTAGCGTAGACATGCCCATAGGTGCTACAGGACTACTGCTTGCTTTTTAATGGAAAGGGCAGTATATCAGGAACGGTGGTTGATTTTCCGCTTAGTAGCTTGGGTGTACGGTAAAAGGCATCCATAATAATTGCAGGCAAGAGTTGCGCTGTTTAGTGTGCTGGGGACATGGCATAAAAGCTCTTGATTTATAGCTTCATGACGTAGTAAGGATTGTGTTCGTTGTTTGCTTTGTTATGTTGTGTGTGATTCCTACTGTTCTGTGCTGTTCTGTTGTAACCATGTGTGTGTGCCTCAGTTTCCCTGGGCACTGCGCTGGGAATGTTGGGTGTGGCTCTCACTGAGGGGGAGGCTGCCCCATCTTAGCACGTACACAACAATAGCTCAGGAGCTTCAGGGGGTAGCTGAGTTAGTCTGTTACAGAAAAAAACAACAAATGGTCTGGTAGCACTTAATATAGAGTGAGTTTTCATATCCCCTACTCATAACTCCGGCCATCTGAAGAAGTGGGCCGTGCCCACGAAAGCTCGTGATCCCATCTACATGTTTTGTTAGTCTAGAAAGTGCAACAATAGCTCAGGCTGTCCTGTAACGCGAGCCTAGGTGGAAGATTCACCTTTTGAAGCTAGCCAAAGGAGGGGGCAGGGCTGGGAGGTGAGTGTGTGAGCTCTCTGGGCTGGGCGGGCTGAGAATGCAGGAGGGGGCCGGGGCATTGGATTGTACTGTCTGCTCCTGGTCGGTGCGGCGCCGTGTCGCTGTCAAGGAATAAACCGTCTGTCCTATTTGCTGGCTCAGAGTCACATGGGACTGGGGATGGGGCTGCAGGGCCTGGTGGCTCCCCACACTCCACGACAAACCTACAGAGGAAAGAGACGATCAAAGAACCAACCCCACCACTTCCTCTCTGCGGGCGGGGTCCCAGCCCTGCCCCTGAGCGCTTCCCCCAAGCACACAGACCCCTCGCTCCCTTTGGGGCCGAGACTCAGGCAGAGGTTGGGCAGCTGTAGCACTTTGCAAGGGCGCGCCTGCTGCCACCATCACAAAGAGCCCCCCCACTCCCCGCTGGGGAGAACAGTGCAAACTTGTGCCAAGCCCCGCCCCCCCCTGTGGCCGGGGGGGGGGGGGGGGCAGCCAGACCGAGCAGGTGGAGCTGCTAGCAGCCAGTTGTGAGGTTCAGTCTAACATTGAACCCGGGGATGGGGGAGGGGCTTGCAAAACTTCCCTTCTGCCCTCCTCCCCCCCCACCTTCGGGGCAGGCTGCGCAGGGAGCGAGTGAGCACGCCGGGGCAGAAAGGGTTAAGTGGGGTGAGTCCTACCCCGCCCCCACACACATGGGGTGGGGCCACACTGGCACAGGGCGAGCCCCGGCTGCAGCCCCAGCCTGACAGACGGGGAGTGGGGACCCTGGGCCGGGGGCGGTGCGGAGGCAGGAAATCACTGCCGGGGGGGAGGATCGGGGCCAAAGAGACCCGTCCAGCCAGCCCTGGGGGGGTGTGCCGCTCAGCCCAGCAGGGTCCCTCACCCCCACCCCTCCTCTCTCTTGGGAAGGGGTTGGGGGGTTTGCTTCTCTCTCCCTTTGCTGCCCCTCTGCCGGCACAAGGAAGGGGCCCAGCTGGATTGTGTCCCCCAGGAAGCAGGCAGGGAGCCCCCAGGGGCTGGGCCTGCAGAGCAGCTGGGGGGTGACCCTATTCAGGGAGCCCCCATAGGCGACACTCTGGCCACCTGCCCCACATGCAGGAAGAGCTACTGCCAGCCCATCTACCTATTCACCCAATCTTCCTGAATTGTCAAAATGGGTCCCCATCTGGAAAAGGCTGGGAATCGCTGCTCCAGGGTGCTAGAGATTGATGATCCCAGGAGAGAGAAGGATCACAGGGCGGGATCAAGGGGTCCTACCAGTCTAGAGTTGGAATATGCATCAACCTGTCGGAATGTGAAAAGCAGCTCAAATCCCTCGCCCTGCAACCTGCTGCTTTCAAAGTGAGCTGAAGTGGGCAAGTGTTTTCTCAAGCACCTTGAAACACAGCGAGAGCTTTTGTGCCCTTAAATGCAGAGCCAAGGGCTATGGCTCAGTAAAACAATCCGCCGGGGCCGACCCACAAGTCGAGCAGGTAGGGGGTGATGTTGAGAGGCACTGGCCGTCATGCACCTCCTTCCAGCCGCTTATGGAGTGGACGGAGAGCCGCAGAAAAAGGAAGCGCCTGGCAAGAGACCAGGGCAGGCCAGAGAGGAGCCCTGTGGGCTGCTTGCAGGTGCGAGCCCTCGGAGATCAGCACGGGTTGGAGGCAGAAAGCTGAGAGAAGGAGATGGGAGCAGGACCGTGGAGGGAAGCAGAGTTGAGCACAGAGCCCAATGGAGAAGCAAAGGTGGGGATCGTGCTCCAGGGAAGTGGCCGGCTGCCACTTGTTTTTCGCAGTGTGCAGAGAAACAGGGTGCTTCTGGGCATTCTTTGTAAACAGACACAGTCACCCATGGACTAGACTTGACTTGTCTCTCCGCTAGCTGTTGTCCAAAGAGGAACAGTCCTGCAAGGCCCTGGCTGTGGGTTAAAAGCTCCAGCCAGAAGGGAAACATGATAAGTATCAGATATTTGACCCATGAGAAATTCTAGAGTCAGCCACTCCCTGGGGAAGAGAACAGCATGAGCCTGAAGCATCACAGATGAACCCTGTCTGAAAACTGGATCCCAGATGGGGTGGACCAGTGTTCTAGAGTGGTCCAGAAAATCTCCTTTCTGGGGTAAGGAAGGAATTAGGGGAAGATTAGGGGTCAGGACGAATTCTCCTCCACGTCAGATTTCCTGGGCCCTTGGCAGGGCTGTCCTCTTCCTATGCACTGTGGAGTGCGGGTCGCCTGTCTTCAGCATCTGGGCAGGGAATTATAAAACTGGAGGAGATCTCAAGAGGTCCTCAAGTCCAGCTCCCTGTGCTGCTGCAGGACCAAGTAAACATAGACCAGGTCTACAGGCATCTGTGCAACCTAATGTTGAAGATTCCACGACCTCCCTGAATAAAACTGTTCCAAGCTTCACTACACTAAGGCTGCATCTAGACTGGCAAGTTTTTCCGCAAAAGCAGCTGCCTACACTGGCCACTTGATTTTGCGCAAAAGCACTGACGTTCTACTGTTCGAAATCAGTGCTTCTTGCGCAAATGCTTTGACGTTCCCGTTCGGGCAAAAGCCCTTTTCCAGAAATGTTTTTGCGCAGGAGGGCCAGTGTAGACAGCTAAAAACTGTTTTGCGCAAAAAAGCCCCGATGGCGAAAATGGCGATCGGGGCTTTCTTGCGCAAAACCGCATCTAGATTGGCACGGACGCTTTTCCACAAAAAGTGCCTTTGCGGAAAAGTGTCCGTGCCAATCTAGACTCTCTTTTCCGCAAATGCTTTTAATGGAAAAACTTTTCCGTTAAAAGCATTTGCGGAAAATCATGCCAGTCTAGACGTAGCCCACGGGTCAGATTGCTTTTCGTGATGTCTAACCTATATCTCCCTGGCCGCAGATTAAGCCCATTGATTCTTATTCTGTGGTCAGTAGTCGTGGTGAACAATAGATCACTCATTTTTAGAACTGCCCTTAACCTAGTATAAGACTATGATCAGGTCCCTGCCACAACCTTCCTGTCTCAAAACAGGAAGTACTCTTAAACATGCCTGAGTATTTTAACCTTTCCTCACAGGCCAGGTTCTCTACTTTTTTATCATTTTTATTCCTCTCCTCTCGACTCTCTCTCCAGCTTGGCCAAGTCTTTCCTAACGTGGACACGATTCTCCAGCTGGGGTCGCCATAGTGCCGAGTCAAGCAGGAAATTACCACCCTTGTGTACATATAGCACTCCTGTTAATACACCCCAGACTGGTGTGCCTTTTCCCCTGTGGCATTATTCCCCTATTCCATTTGTGACCCACGGTAACCCTCACATCCTTTCCAGCACTACCACCCCCTCGCCTGTTGTTCCCCATTTTGCAGCTGTGCATTTCATTTTTCCTTCCTACATGAAGAACTTCGCATTTGTTTGTGTTGAAATTGCATCTTCTTGATATCAGACCAATCCTCCAATTTGTCACAGTCATGCTGAATTCTGATCCTTCATCCAAAGTGCTTGCAACCCCTCCCAATTTGATGTCACCTGCTTATTTTATCCTGATACCCTCTGCTCCATTCTCTGAGTCATTAATTAAAATATTAACTAGTGGTGGATTTAGGACTGACTCTTTACAGGACCCCACTAGCTGCACCCTCCCAGTTTGACAGCAAAGCATTGATATCTACCCTTGGGCTACATCTATACTGCGTGCTCTTGTGCAAAAACAGTTTTGCGCAAGAATTCTTGTGCAAAAGTTCTTGCACAAGAGAGCGTCCACACTGCTATGTGCTTTTGTGGAAGAGATGTGCTTTTGCTCAAGAGCGTCCATGGCACTGTGGACGCTCTCTTGCATAAGAAAGCTCTGGTAGCCATTTTAGCCATAGGGCTTTCTTGCTCAAGAAACCCCTGTTGCCCAACTACACTGCTTCTTGTGGAAGAGCTCTTGCGCAAGAGGGTTTATTCCTCATGGGGAGAGAAATAACTCTTGTGCAAGAAGCCCTGTTTTCCAATGCTTTACTGTAAATTTATTTGCGCAGGAACGCACATGCAGTGTAGACACTCTGCAAGTTTTTGCGCAAGAAGAGCTATTCTTGCACAAAAAGCCTGCAGTGTAGACGTAGCCTTGGCGTATGGTCGATCTCACCCAATCAGGCACTGGTGGCTCATTGGTTTCTCATGTTCCCTGTGTGTAGCTCACAACAGGGCTGAAATGCTTTGGTCTAACTAAAGTCATTGGGCTTAATAGTGTTGGCCTGGGCTCTACAGGAAGTCAGATTAAATGAGCTAATGGCCTCAAAATGTCTGTGAAATTTTGCTGCGTGTTCAGGCTGGGTTTGGCCATGCAGGTTGGGAGCAGACCTGTAACCAAGGGCTCTGTTATGTGTAATGACACTTTCAAAATGCATCCAGGCCTCTGGGACCCTGGTAGGTCAATTAAAAATGGCTGCCCACCAGTCTCTTCCTTGCCTTTCAGAGTTTGCATTTCAGCCCCCCTCCATCAGCTGTGGGGAACAGTCACACTGCGTTAATTTTCTGGCAGTGGATTGCCCGTGTTTGCTAGTGAGGAAGTGATGGTAGCAGTAAGGGGGAGAGGGGGAGGGGCATCTGCATGTGCAGGGTTACAAGCTTGGAGGGGCTGGGGGGGGCTGTTGTGGCCCAGCCGTGCCTGTCCCTGACATACACCTCGGCTACGTCTAGACTGGCATGATTTTCCGCAAATGCTTTTAACGGAAAAGTTTTCCGTTCAAAGCATTTGCGGAAAAGAGCGTCTAGATTGGCACGGACGCTTTTCCGCAAAAAAGCCTCAATTGCCATTTTCGCGATCGGGGCTTTTTTGCACAAAACAAATCTGAGCTGTCTACACCGGCCCTTTTGTGCAAAAGTTTTGCACAAAAGGACTTTTGTCCGAACAGGAGCAGCATAGTATTTCCGCAAGAAGCACTGATTTCAGACAGTAGGAAGTCAGTGCTCTTGCGGAAATTCAAGCGGCCAGTGTAGACAGCTGGCAAGTTTTTCCACAACAGCAGCTGCTTTTGCAGAAAAACTTGCCAGTCTAGACACAGCCCTCCATGTACAACAGAGGCAAGATGTGCGGTGGCCCATTTGGCTCAGGGGACTGCGAAACACAGCCTGTTGCAATAGCTCAGAGAGGTGTGTACTGCTCCGTTCATCTTGGCAGGTGTTCCCGTCCCCATCCTGCCGTTTCCATGCTGAGTGCACGCGCCATGAACTGAGCACGCCCAGCACAGACCCCATGCTGGAGTCCAGTGAGCATAACACTCACATTTCCAAACAGGCCCCCCCCCTCCCCAAATGGCCCCAGATACCACACAAAAGGCAGGGGGAGCGCGAACGCCTGTAGTCCAGTCACTTGTATTGAAGATTTGGCTTCCCTGTGGTTGGGTTCTAGGGCCAGTGCTTGTTGCCTTAATCCCTGGGGCGAGGCGGCTGAGCAGAGTTCAGGAGGAAAGGCGTTCCCAAGGAAACAGCAGCTCGCAGGGGAGAGAATGACGCCAGCAGAGCTAGGAAGGGCTGTCTACCCACCTTAGGCCTAGAGGCCAATGTTTATCTTTTCTCTGCCTTAGTTTGCTTGCTGCTCTGCCCTGCCCAGATGGCCAGAGCCTACTAGACTGTCTGGCATTTGGCTCTGCCAGGAGGCCAGGGCCTCAGACTGCTTCCTGATCTGCCTGACCCACAGCCCAGCAGGTCCGAGTCTTCAGAGTGCTAGTTCCCTTTAAGCTTCCTTGGACAGGCATGCAGTAGTGCGGAAGCATGGCTTCCCTCCGCAGCTAACGGGGAGGGATGGTCACGGATCCTTACAGAAAGCAAAGGGATTTCCTAACTCCAATGACCTCACTATTAAAGCCCTTGAGAGTTAAAAGAGCTTTGAAAACAAGCACAAAGCAAATTCCATCTCCTGCTCTGAGCTGGACAAACTCCCATCTGGGGCCATGTCCAGGTTCCTCTTGCCCTCTCCTTTCTCTGCACTTCTGGATTACACACGGCCCCCTCCCCCCATCCAATGCTCCCTAGAGCCAGTCACTAAGAGACATTCAGAGTTGGCAGCTGCAGCTCGCTGTGTCCTGGATGGTCCTTCACCAAGGGTCAAGCTCTTTCCAGTCCGGGGCATTTCTATGGGTTGCAGGATAATAGAAGGCTTCGTGGCAGTTGTGTCAGATGGAATGTTGGCTTCATGGAGGTTCCATGGCAGTTGGAACATTGGCTTCACGGAGGTTCCATGGCAGTTGTGGCAGATGGAATGTTGGCTTCACGGAGGTTCCATGGCAGTTGTGGCAGATGGAATGTTGGCTTCACGGAGGTTCCATGGCAGTTGGAACGTTGGCTTCATGGAGATTCCATGGCAGTTGGAACGTTGGCTTCACGGAGATTCCGTGGCAGTTGTGGCAGATGGAATGTTGGGCTTATGAAGATTGAAGCTAGAATGTTCTGTGGGAAATGGGATCTGAGTGGGAGCAATGGGTAAGGGCTCCCTGCTGTGATCATTTCTAAGGAGCTGGTTCTGCCCCAGCAGTCCAATGGCACTCAGCACAGCTGGAGAAGCATGCCCAATTCTGGGCACCAAGCTCTGCAAAAGATGTGGACAAACTGGAGAGTCCGGAGGCAAGGAACAAAACAATGAAAGGGTTAGAGAACTCATGAAGGAAGGATAAAAAAATAGGGTGTGATTAGTCTTGAAAAAAGAAAATTGAAGGGGAACCCCCAAGCAGTTTTCAAATGCATTAAGGGTTGTTGTCATGGGGACAGCGATCAGTCGTTTACCGTGCCCAACGAAGGTAAGACAAAAAGTAATGGGCTTAATCAGCAGCAAGCAACGTGTAGGTTAGTTATTAGGGAAAATATTCCAACTCTAAGAGCAGGTTAGAGGTTTCGGAGGGAGGTGGTGGAATCCGCAATATGGCTGGTGTTTAAGAACAGGTTGGACAAACGCCTGTCAGGGGTGGTCTAGGGTTACTTGGTCCTGCCTCAGTGCAGGGGGCTGGACTTGATGACCTCTCATGGTCCCTTCCAGCCCTAGAATTACAGTAATTCCTCATTTAACACAGTAGATACGTTTCAGAAAATGATCGTGCTAAGTGAAAACGTGTTATGCGGGGTCAATTTTCCCATTGAAAATAATGGAAAAGGTGGGGGTTGCGTTTCAAGCGCATGTGCGCTTACAGCTCCAGCCTGCATTTGTTAGCAGCTGGGACTGGGACATAAGGTTGGGGGAGAAAGGGGACTGGGTTATAGCAGGGAGAGGAGGTGTTTGGCTCTGGGGAAGGTCAGGGAAGGACAGGGGAGGGGGCTTGCAGCTGGCGGCTGGGTTTCCCCAGCTGGCCGGTCACCGGCAACTGCGTGGGGCTTACCCTGCCTCTGGAGGTTCACCGCTCACCACACCATTCCCCGGCGACCCCCTCTGGCTGGATGCCTCGCTCCCTCTCCTCGCTTAACACGCAAGGCACCCGGCCAGAGGGGACCACCGGGGAACTGCACGGTGAGCGGAGAACCTCCGCTGCTTTGTCAGGAGGCAGTAGAAGCCCCGCGCAGCTGCTGGTGAAGCCCCGACAGCTGCATGTGGGGGGCAGAGGAGAGAGAGCGAGGCATCCAGCCAGAAGGGGTCGCCGGGGAATAGCGCGGCGAGCGGAGAACCTCTGGAGGCAGGGTAAGCCCCGCGCAGCTGCCGGTGACGGGCCAGCTGGGGAAACCCAGCCATCAGCTGCAAGCTGGGGGCGGAGGAGAGGGAGCAAAGCATCCAGCCAGAGGGGGTCTCCGGGAAACAGCATGGCGAGCAGAGAACCTCTGCCACTTTGCAGGGAAAGCCTCGCGCAGCTGCCAGCCACCGGCCAGCCCTAGGGGAAATCATTTTATTGCGGGGACGGGTCGAGTTGTTCAAAAAATTTTCTCAAAAAAAAAATTCATGCTATCGCGAAAACGTGTTAAGCGGGCATGTGTTAAGCAAGGAATTACTGTATGGCTGTGCCTAGACTGGCAAGTTTTTCTGCAAAAGCAGCTGCTTTTGCGGAAAAACTTGCCAGCTGTCTACACTGGCTGCTTGAATTTCCGCAAGAACACTGACGATCTCATGTAAGAAATCAGTGCTTCTTGCGGAAATAGTATGCTGCTCCCGTTTGGGCAAAAATCCTTTTGCGCAAAAGCTTTTGCGCAAAAGGGCCAGTGTAGACAGCTCAGATTTGTTTTGTGCAAAAAAGCCCCGATCGCAAAAATGGCGATCAGGGCTTTTTTGCAGAAAAGCGCGTCTAGATTGGCACGGACGCTTTTCCACAAAAAGTGCTTTTGTGGAAAAGCATCCTGCCAATCTAGATGCTCTTTTCCGAAAATGCTTTTAACAGAAAACTTTTCCATTAAAAGCATTTGCGGAAAATCATGCCAGTCTAGACGTAGCCTTTGTGATTCTCTGAGCTCTGGGACAAAAGGCCGGGGGAGGAGAGGGCTCCTGCCAGGGGTCAGGCAAGGCAGGAGGGAGCTGGGAACCGCACCTCCGTTGAGGACAATACTGAGCCGTGTTCTGTCAGGATCCGAGCTGCAAATGGGGATGACTAGGATCCCAAGTAGCTTCTGAGCTTCCCTGCAACTGAGAGGACACGTCCAGGGCCATGCTGAGCCCTGAGACAGGCCCTCAGCACAGAGACAGGGTGTGACGTAGTGGGGACCGTGTTGGTTGTTTGCTTTGTGATGCTGTATGTGATTCCTACTGTCCTGTACTGTTCTGTTGTAACCCCGTGTGTGTGCCTCAGTTTCCCCGGGCACTGCACCGGAACCTGTCTGGGGATGGGAACATTGGAGGTGGCTCGCACTGAGGGGAAGGCTGCCCCAGGTTGTCCCATTTTAGCAGATACGTAACAATAGCTCAGGCTGTCCTGTAACGTGAGCCTGGATGGGGGGAGCAACCAGGTGACACCTTACCTAGGAATCTGAACAAAGACGGGGGTGGGGCTGCCTGGAGGGCTGGGACCAGTTGCTGGGTGTGGGAATTTAGTTTTTCAGCTCGCTTAGGGAAAAGGGAGTCTAGCTGGCTTAGGGGGCTGGTCCCCCTGTACCCAGGATGGATTGTACTGAATGCTCCTGGTTCTTGTAACAAGAAGTCTGTGCTACGCTGTGTCCATGTTAAACAATAAACCTTCTGTTCTACTTGCCAGCTCAGAGTCACATCCGGCTGCGGATGGGGGTGTAGGGCCCGGTGACTCTCCACACTCCGTGACACGGGTAGGCAGGTCCTGATGGGGACAAGAATTTTATTTTCTACAGATATAACTGATTGACATAGCAGGACTGGATCACCACCAAAAACAGCAGCAGTGTGGGGCTGTGTCTGCTGGGCACCAAGAGCAGCCACCCCATCCTCGGGATGCCACCCGCATCAAGCACAGGAACAGATGTTCCCCAGGTGTTAGGGGGCTCCTGAGCTAGCAAGTCTGTGCACCATGGTCAGACCACCCGGACACTGGAGCTGCCACCCAGGAGAAGGCAATGAGGCACACCCACACCCCCATCCCAGCCATCTTGCCTTGGAGAGCAGCCCCCCCTCCAGTTTCCAGCAATTTCACCCACCCCTCCCCATGGCTCCCAATACCTCCCCCTCGTCAGCTCCTGGGAGAGGGGAAGGAGCAGAAAGTGAGGCCCAAGCAGTGGAGTTCCAGGCAAATGAAGGGACAAGCCCCCGCAAAAACCCAGCATCGACAAAAGCCCCCATGTCCTTCAGAGATTACTCCCTCGCTACTATAGGGATTCTCACTTCTTCCCCACCAAGATCCCACTGCCATGTACCTGGGAACCTTCCCTCTTGGCAACATGGAAGGGGTGGAGCTACCGTGGCCTCCTTTGAGGGGCAGTGACCCCAGGCTGAGAATCTTGCCTTGTGCTCGCTGATCATTTCTAATAGCTCCAACTCAACTAGGACAGACAGGACCCCCCGCCTTTATCTAATTTCCACCCGTGGGCCTTTCAGTCATCTCCATTCCTCCTGCTCCCCTACCCCCCACACTGCTCCCACACTGCAATGCCTACATTACTAGTCCAGATGGGCTTTGCCTCGCTCCAGGCAAGAAGCTACATCAGGTGTCTGGGCTGATGTGGTTCCTAGGGAGGCCTGGTCCCAGTTCTCTAAGGTCCTTGGTCTCTGAGGAGGGCTGGTCCCAGGTTTCCAAGGTCCATGGTCCCTAAAGAGGCCTGGTCTCTAAGGATGCCTGATTCCAGAACTCCAAGGTCCTTGGCCTCTCTAAGGAGGCCTGTTCCCTAAGGAGGCCTGCTCCCTGGTTTCTAAGGAGGCCTGGTTTCTAAGGTCCCTAAAGAGGCCTGAATAGTAAACAAAACTGTCCGTCCAGATTGCGTGGGGGCTCTATGCCACATGGATCCTCTGGTGCTGGGCAAGGTGAGAGCTGAGGATGAAGCTCTTTCCACACTCCGGGCATTTGTAGGGTTTCTCTGCCAAATGGGTGCGCTGGTGCTGATTCAGGGTGGAGCTATCCCCAAAGCTCTTCCCACACTCTGGGCACTTGTAGGGCCGCTCACTGGTGTGAGTACGCTGGTGCTGGATCAGGGCAGAGCTGTCCCCAAAGCCTTTCCCACACTGGGTGCACTGGTAGGGCCGCTCCCCGGTGTGGCTGCGCTGGTGCTTGATGAAAGATGAGCCCCAGCTAAAGCTCTTCCCACATTTGGGGCAGCTGTAGGGCCGCTCCCCTGTGTGGGTCCTTTGGTGCTTCCCCAGGGTTGATTTGTGCCGGAAGCTCTTCCTGCACTGGGGGCATTTGTAGGGCTTATCGCCCCGGTGGGTCCTCTGGTGCCCAATCAGGGTGGAGCTGTGGCTGAAGCTCATCCCGCAATCGGTGCAGTGGTAAGGGCGTTCCCCAGTGTGGACCCGCTGGTGCTGGACCAGATGGGAGTTCCGGCTGAAGCGCTTCCCGCACTCGGTGCACGGGTAGGGCCGCTCGCCTGTGTGGATGCGCTGGTGCTGGATGAGGTAGGAGCTGTCACTGAAGTTCTTGCTGCAATCGGGGCATTGGTAGGGTCTCTCGCCATGGTGCACCTTCTGGTGCCGGGTCAGGCCCGACTTGTCTCCGAAGCTCTTCCCGCAATCCGGGCACTCATAGGGCCGCTCGCCTGTGTGGGTGCGGCGGTGCTGCAGGAGGTAGGAGCTGTCATTGAAGCCCTTCCCGCAGTCGGGGCATTTGTAGGGCCGCTCGCCTGTGTGGATCCGCTGGTGCTTGGTGAGGTGGGAGCTCTGGCTGAAGGATTTCCCGCACTGGGAGCAGCTATAGGGTCTCTCCCCCGTGTGGATCCGCTGATGCTTAATAAGGTCTGAATACTGGCTAAAGCTCTTCCCACATTGCCCACAGATGGTCAGTCTCTGGGGGATGGACATGCTATTGAGAAGCCCAAAGCCATTTTCCACCCCTCGGAGGTCTCTCTGCTGCTGTACCACCTTGTTGGCCTCACCCCGTTCCAGGATCTGTGACATCCTATCTGGCTCCTGCTGGGGATTGTCCTCCTCCTTCCCGGCACCTGCTGGAAGAGAGAGAAAATCCATTTCCAGGGAGAGAACAGAAGCCGGATGGGCAGGAAGAAACCCCGCAACCTTCCAGCAAAGGAATTTGTCATTCAACCATTGATATGTCTGAAAAGTTTACTCTGGTTGTGAAGGACCATGGAAGGAAGACAGCCACCCAATCTATCTACCCAAACCTCTCTGTGTTGTGCCTACTCAGCCTGGTCTAATGCCACTTCTGAATCCTCCCTTATCACGTGGCAGCTGATGCGTTGCCATTCATCCAAATCCTGGCTCTAGTTCTGGGGTCCACAGCTTCAAATGTAACAAATTAGAAAGGGCTCAGAGAAGTGCAACAAGAATGATTCATCTGCAATAGACTTACTGAGCTCAGTTGATTTAGCCTATCAAATGGAAGTGACTTGATCGCAGTCACTGGGAGACAGTAGCAGCCATTATAAGGCCAGAAGGGAGCCTTTAGTCTGACTTTCTGTGTAGCAGAGCCTGGAGAACATCCTTCCAGCTAATTCTCATTTGAACCAGAGCAGGTCTTCTTACAAAAAGCAAATCTTGATTTTTCAAACTGCCTGTGGTAGAGAATCCACTACAAACCTTGGGAAGTTGTTCCAATAAGAAATTGCCCTTATGGACAAAAATAAGGGCACTTTCTTTCCAGTCTGAATTTGTCTTCCTTCAAATCCTAGCCTTTGGATCCTGGAACAGCCTTACCCAGGGCTGTGATGGATTGTCCGTTACATGGAAACGGGGGTGCATTTCTTTAGGGAGACAATGCAGCCTACGAGATAGAAAACTGGGTGTGTGTCTACACTACAGGGTTTTTTCGAACCAGGCATAAGGATCTTGCGGAAAACGGGCTTTTTGCACACAAAAAAGAGTCCACACTACTTTTTTTTCCACAAAAACCCTTTGCGCAAAAACAGTGTGAATAAATTATGCAAATTAGGCACAATGAGATGCTAACCTATGCCTCATTTGCATACTCTCTGTGGCAAAACTGGCAGTGTAGACGTAGCCTCTGTGTGCCAGTTTCCCCATGTGTAAAGCTGGGGAAATGAGATCCCAGCTGAAAAACATGGCATGAGAGCTAAGTACTACTGTTCCCTAGCTTTCAAGCTTTTTCCATACCATGGCCCCTGTTACAACAGAAAAATCTGTAGGTTCTGTCCCCTCCCCGCAGGGAAAGAAGGAAGGAGAGCAATCCCCTACCTTTTTCAACACTCTCCCAGGGGAATACAGACAAAACCTTATCCTCTAATTTACTTTCAGGGGCTGGACAGCTTAAGAAAGCAGGATTTCCTCCACTGTGAGAGTCACAAAGCCAGGGATGTCCTTAGAATTTATGGGGCCCTAGGCAGTACTATGAAATTGGTGCCCTATCCCCGACCAGACTGTTGGGGGTGATGATTTTTTAGAGATGAGAATTTTATAATCTTCAGCAACGCACAAATGAAATTGTTTTAAAGCAAATTGAAAACTAAGGTTCTGTAGAAACAAACACCATAAATTCAGAAACTGACAGGATATACCTGGGGGCAGGGGGGGATATAGGGCAGGACAAGCGGGGCGGCCGCCCCGGACCCCACGCTTCAAGAAGCCCCGTGCATGCACCGTGTCAAAGGGGGGCCCCGCAAAATCGTCATCTGCCCCTGCCTGGGGATGGTAAATGAAATGCCTTCATTACCTCCTGAAGGGCTCTTTCACAGGTTAGATGTTCTGCTCATAGCTCTGGCAGGCTTTTTCACTTGTAAGTTAACTAGGTCCTCTCCAGACGAAGTAGAGCCACAGAACAAGGATAGGAAGAGCAGGTAAGTGGACATAAAGACCCAGTGGTGCCCCAAGTTTTCAGGTGCCCTACACATATGCGTATTCTATGCATGGGTACGGATGGCCCTGGGTAAGGCTCTTTAGCCTAGGCTATGCAGGAAGGGTGAGCTGGACAACAGCATGGTTACTGTGGGCCAACTGTCTGGTATTTATGGGCAGTCCCCCCCTGGTTTTCCAATCTATGGTGCTAATTAGTCTGCCACCAGCCTTTCCCAATGCTCCTCTGGCCCAGCTTATCTAGTACCCCCACCCAGACCAAGGCCACCAAGTCGAGTTGTTGTGGCAGAGACGTGGGGAATGACTGAGTGCACATCCAGCGTGAACAACTCCCCTGCCAAGTCCTGTCTCAGTCACCCCATCCCTGGGGCTGCCTTCCCCCACATTGGCGGGCTGGCAGAGTTTCCCACGATGCTTTGTGCCGCACAAAGCTGAGCTGGCGGGGTAGTTCCTCCCCAGTGCATTGTAGGAGAAGCTGTCCTAGGCACGTGGGGATGGTGGGATGGCGCTCCAGGGGTACAGCTGCAGCCTCACTGCCCAGAGAGGAGGCCAGCAGCTCAGGCTGAAAGCCCCGCCGAGCTAGGAAAGAGGGGAGGGTGGGAGGCAGATCCATACTGGTGGCAGTGGCCTGATGATCACCCGGCCAAGGTTGAGGGAAGGCGCCTGGCACTGGGAGGCCTCCTAAGCTGGGAGGCCAAGCGCCAGCAGGAGCTGGTGCCCTGCCCCCTGACACCTGCTGCTAGAAACACCCCACTGCCAGCAGCCTCCTGCCTTGCAGGGGGTGGGCCTGGGCCAGTAGGCGGGTGTCCCAGAGGGACCACGGGTCCCATTGTCCGCTGGGCAGAGGGGGCAGCCCCTTGGAGACTGAGCGAGGCAGGACAAGCCTGGGGCGGGGAGGCTGTGCCGGGACCCAGCTTTCCCCTTCCCTCCCGGCCGGGCTCGCTCGCTCCTCACCTGCCGGGGCGCCTCTGGGGACCCCCCACGCCGCGGAGCCCTGGAGAGCCGGGGCCCGCGGCTCTTCCCCCCGCTCCATGCGGGACACCTCGGCCGGGCCGGGGAATGCTGCGGGGCGGGGAGGAGGAAAGCGGCGAGGCGGGCTGGGTGCGATCTCCCCAGCCTTGCTCCCGGCGGGGGAGAAGCGCTCAGAGGCAGAGAGCCCGGGCTGGCCGCGAGTTCGGCTCCTCCCTCCCCGAGCCGTAGCGCTGCGCAAGCCCCGGCTGGGAGCGGGGCTCCGGGCAGGAAGGTCCCTGTGCTGCTCCAGCGCCAGGCTCCGGGAGCGGTGGGTGGAACCGGTTCCTCCCCCCGGCACCATGCACCCGGCCGGGCAGGATCTCTCCGGCCCCGCTTTTGCAGCGGCTGGCTCGCTCCCTTGGCTTAGCTGGGACTGGACCCAGGAGTCCTGATCCCTCCCCCGCCCCCAGAGCTGGGGGGTAGAAGAACCCGGGAGTCCTGACTCCCAGCCCCCACACTGCCACTCCCTCCCCCCGAGCCGGGGTAGAAGAATCCCGCAGTGACTCCGTTCTCATAGGCTGAAGACTCCCCCAGATTACCGCACGGCAGGGCGAGACTTGGAGACCCAGGCAGGGAGAAGCTACACAATCACCCCCTGTATTTC
Organism: Pelodiscus sinensis; assembly: GCF_052426305.1. NCBI lineage: Eukaryota > Metazoa > Chordata > Testudines > Trionychidae > Pelodiscus > Pelodiscus sinensis. Next base: position 131,176,926 of record NC_143056.1, on the reverse strand, counting down.
AGGCGTTCGATGGGCCTACGGTATGGGCGAGAGCTCCCTGTCCCTGTGCTACCCGGGTACAAGAGGAGAGATTATGGAGAATGGGAGACCATTTTACCGGACAAGCTTGTGAGGCTCCATGCGCTGCTTGAGGGTGTTTTTCTTTGGCGTGTTTTGCAGGGAGGGCTCCCTTGCCCACTGCTCAGATGCCACTGTCTCTGGGGTGACGTTTTCTGGGGGCTGTTTATACAGGGATCCCTTCCCTAGCCCTAAGATGCAGTCCCCCCGGGGTGGGGTCAGGGCTGACTATACAGGATCTCTTAGACAAAGCCATCTCAGGGTGGGCAGGGTCCATTTATACAGGGATTCCTTGCCCAGTGCAGAGGTGCAGCCACCTCAGAGGTAGAGAGTGGGGATTTCTACAGGATCTACAATATTTCTGTAGGATCCCTCACTTGGAGCTGATACGCAGTCACCTCCGCTATGGGGCACAAGGGCTGTTTATTTCAGGATCCCTCCAGAGTTTTAAACCAATGTCACTGTATTTTAGGATGTATTTTATGAGTTCTGAATGCTCCTGGCTTGGCTGGGCGCCCCCAGCCTGGATCAGATCCGCTCTCTAGGCAGCAGCCCACCATGGACTGGTGAGCCTGGGATCAGGTGTCAGAGCAGCTGATGTCCTGGCACCTCTCAAATACTACACAGGTATCTGACACGGGAGGGAGTCACTGGCCTGCTATGAAGACAGGGCACCTGCTGAGGAATGATACTGAGGGAGATGAGACAGAACTGAGCCGGGGGGGAGGGAGAGGCTCCTGGCAGCCTTTCTGGAATCTCAGCTTTTCCCTCCACTCCCAGACAGTTTCTAAGGGAGAGGGGAAGGATGGCTCAGTGGTTTAAGCAGTAGCCTGCTAAACTCAGGGTTGTGAGTTCAATCCTTGCAGAGACCATTTGGGGCAAAAATTTGTCAGGGATAGTACTTGGTCCTGCTGTGAAGGTAGGGGGCTAGACTCCATGACCTTTCAAGGTCTTTTCCAGTTCTAGGAGATAGTAATCTCCATTAATTTAAAGCCAGTATCTCTCATTCCCCATCTGTGTGGGACTTTCTCTGGGATCCTCAACTCTTTCCCTCCTTCCATCTAGAAGATCACAGCTGGGTCAGGGAATCCTGCTCAGAGGAAGGAAACAGGCCAGATCGTGCTTGGTGAAATCTCCCCAAGGGCTTGGCTGGAGAATGTGCCATGATTTTAACCCCAGCCCTAATCCCTAAGCATGTAGAAGTTCGGCTGCAGGATCCCAGCAAAGGGAAAATGTTCACAGGGATGCTTTTGAGAAACAAGATGCCTGGGGGTAGATGGCCTGTACCTTGTGTAGGAGGGGGAACCCCCTACACAGGAGTGTGGTGGGGCACAGGTAGCTTATCACCGTGAGAGCCAGCCCAGTGACTATGTAACAAGGGACCCTTCCACACACACAGAGTCATGGCCACGCTGGAGCAAACCCATGGGCCCCTCTAGCTTGGTATCCCCCCCTCTCCTGGGATCAGCCCCACGAAGAAAAGCCAGCATGGTGTAGAACGAGCATGGCACATGGAAGATGGTTGCAAAGCCAGGGAACGGCCAGGTCTCAGAGCGTATCCTGTTGCAGGGTGTGTGCCCGGGGGGCCCGCAGGGATGGGGTCTGAGCCTCAGGCTATTGCACCTGGACACAACTGGATCCCTGCCCAGCCTGCAGAGGACACGCATTGCCAGGAGGCCGAGGGGGATGTCCAGGGGGGAAGGAGGGGCAGGTGGGGCACCCCATAGTGCAATTACAATTTTGGTGGGTGCACTAGAGCAGGTGGCTGGGTGGGAGTGAGCTGCATGGCGAGGGAAGCTCGGCGCGTGTTTTAATCTGGTGCAGTGTGAACAGGACTGTAGGGGCACTAAGAAGGTGAGCCAACGTACCCAGGATGGGGAAGTGTCCCCCCGCCCCTCGCAGGTCGCCTGGCCCTTTAAATACCCAGCTTCTGGACCGCATCCAAAATGGCCTCCCCCTAAAACGGCTTCACCGTCTCCGATGCCCTTATCCAAGATGGCAGCACCGCATGGCGTCACTGCTAGGTCCTCGTCCCACCGCCCACGCGCCGTACTCTCAGGCTCCTGCCCCTCCCCAAGATGGCGGCGGCTCAGCTCGAGGCGCGGCACGATTTGCCCTTTTCCAAGATGGCGGCTTGCACGGCTTCACGCTCCGAGAGCCCCGGGGCAGCAAGGCGCGCACCTGTTGGCTGAGGGCGGACGGGAGCAAGGCCCGCTGCCATTGGCTGGGAGGAGTCGGGCCGGGGAGCGTCGGCAGAAACGGGGCGGGGCGGGACGGAACGAAGCTGAGCCGCTGCCGGGGACCGAACAAGAGCGAGAGCCGGTGAGTGGTGGGGGGAGGGGGCAGTGGGGAGAGCTGGGGGGCAGTGGGGGGAGGGGGGGGGGCAATGGGGAGAGCTGGGGGCAGTGGGGGGAGGGGAGCAGTGGGGAGAGCTGGGGGGCAGTGGGGAGAGCTGGGGGCAGTGGAGGGAGGGGGCAATGGGGGGAGCTGGGGGCAGTGGGGGGAGAGGGCAATGGGGAGCAGTGGGGAGAGCTGGGGGGAGGGGGCAATAAGGGGAATTGGGGAGAGCTGGGGGCTGGGGGGAGGGGGCAATGGGGAGACCTAGGGGCAGTGGAGAGACCTGGGGGGTAGGGGGGCAGTGGGCACTGGGAGAGTTGGGGGGAGGGGGGGCAATGGGGGGCATTGGGGAGAGCTGGGGGCAGTGGGCAATGGGGGGAGGGGGAATGGGGAAGAGCTGGGGGCAGATGGGAAATGGGGAGACCTGGGGGGAGGGGGTAGACCTGAGGGGGAAGGGGCAATGGGGAGACCTGGGGACAGTGGGCAATGGGGAGACCTGGGGGGAGGAGGTAGTGGGGGGAAGGAGCAATGGTGAGAACTGGGGGAGGGGGCAGTGGGGAGAGCTGAGGGAACAATCATGAAAGGGTGAAGCGGGGGGAGGCGATTAAGGGGGTTAGGGAGCAATGAGGGCTTTTGGGGGTGTCTGGGGGAAGGTAATGGGGAGATCGGGGGAAGGGAGATGGTCTGGGGGGGAGACTCAGTGGAAGGATAACTGGGGGGATTTGGGATGGGGAGGATTTGAGGGAGGAAAGTCAGGGTAGGGCAGCTGGGGAGAAGAGAGAGGTCTGTGAAGGAGGCCAGCAATGGGGGAGACTTGGTGGAAGAGCAATTTAAGGGAACTGTGGGGGGAGGGACCTACAGGAAAGGAGGTAGTTTGTGGAGGGGGTGCAGGATGAGAGAGTAGCCAATGTGGGGTGAGCCAAGGGATGAGGACCTGCGAGAGAGAATGAGAGGGAAGAGGAGGGTCTGGGTGGAAAAAGAAGCTAGGTGTGATGGGGTGCTGGGGCAATGGCTTCTGGGGGCATAGACCCCAATGGGGAGAGGTTTGGGGAGTAACCAGAGTGGGAGACAGAGAGGGGAGAAGCAGGGCAGGTGGGGCAGATCTAAGGAGAGAAGGGAGGAAACTGAAGGGGGGGGTGAGTCCTAGGGACATAGGGAGGCAGGACAAAGGGATGGGGTTGCTCCATCAGGGCCCCTGTAGGTGATGGTTGGAGCCCCACACCTCCCACACCAGAAGAAGGTGTCAAATCGCAGGCAAGCAGGCTCTCTGGTTACCACTAGCAATAGCTTTGCCTGCCCGCTAATGCCCTGTAATTATTCACTCAGCAGCTCCCTGCTCTGCGTGTCCATTGTGATCTCTGAGTTCTGCACCGTGGGAATGTGCCACCATTGCTGCCCCTCCCTCCAGCACTGAAGAACTCTTCCCCCCCCCCCCACATACCCACCTCCTAAGGTGGGAGGGGTGGGAGCTCAGTGCACATAGCCTGAGCCCTCTGCTCTAGGGGCCATGCTACCACCCCTAGGGTGCAGGAGGTTGGGGGGCGTCATGCTGAGCTCCCAGGAGCTTCTTGGGGTGGTGTCTTGCAGTGCTCCTTGTAACCCTGGATTCTCTCTCTTGGGCAGAGGAGGCCGTGCCAGAGGATGAGTAGGCAGGAGGCTGCCCCGGGACGACCTCTCAACTCCTGATCCCAGGGGCTGCCCCCTACATTCCAGCTGGAGCCAGCCATGGAGCACCCCATGGCCAGAGGGGCACTGGCAGGGGGCTGCACCAAGGTGTCTGCCTCAGAGCAGCACGTCCGTTGCCGGAGGCTCATTGTGTACAGGTGAGGGCACGGTGGGGGGGCGTCACCTCTGTCCAGCAGCCTCCCCTCCAAGATCAGGGCCTGTCCATCCCACGCTGGGCAGACCTCTAGGTCAGGGCCCTTCCTCCTCCCCTGGCCCGGGCAGGAGGAGTGTGGTGCATGGGGGAGTCTCAAGGGCTGTGCGAGTTGGAGGACAGGACGCTAGGTGAGAGGCAGCACGGGGCAATGATCTCAGCCAGGCTAGGTTGATGATTTGGGGTGAGGAGCTGTGGGGCTCTGGGTCCTGGGGAGAACATCATGCCTATAATCAGGGGGATTTGGGGTCTCTCTCTTCCAGGCCCTCTCCCGAGAAGCAGTGCCCCCCCGCCCCCCTGGGGCCTGAGGAGAAGAACCCGCCGCTGTGCTGGCTGCCCCGGGGCCGGGCAAGGCGCCAGTCGGAGAGACTGCTGGGCAGACAGCGGCGGCTGCAGCAAGGGGGGCAGGCTCAGTGGGGCCGGGGGACAGAGCTGTGGCTGGTGGCCTCGCCCATGGAGAGATCCCGGCAGAGGGTACTGGCCATTGCTCTGGAGGAGTGTCCTGCCACCACACGGGGGGCTGTGAGTGCGGGGGGAGGGATGGTCTGGAAGTGGGAAGGGCCCTGCTTGCAGATCTGATGGTTTGAGTCCCTCCCCCAGGGTGGTCAGCCAGCTCCCTTGAACCTGCTGAGTCCTTTGCCACTCCCTGGTGTGGATTTCTCAAGCCAGCCTCTCCCCCATGTCCCCCCTTCTCTCTCAGCCCCCTGCTGTGGGTTGCTCCCAGATGGCCCAGGAACTCCTGTGCTGAGCCTGAGGGGGGCTAGAACTGTTTGGTATTTGTACCCCCATTACATGTGGGAGGGGGCCAGGCTGGGCCTTGAAGGGGAAGAAGCTTGGGGTTGCGAGGAGCTGGGGGTCAGTTTGGGGGATGTTGTAGGGGATGGGGTCCATGTTTAACTCCATGATGTATCTTGCCCAGCAGATCTCCCAAAGGGGCCCATCCTCCTCAGCTCATCCAACCACCCCCTCCCTCCCAGGACAGCCCCTCCCTGAGGAGGCCTTGCCCTCAAATGGGAGCCCCCAGCCCGGATCGGATCAGACCTCTAGGAAGGAGGAGCCTACCATGGACCGGTGAGCAGGGGATCAGGAGTCCTGGCACCTCTCAAGTGCTGAGCAGGTGTCTGCTGGGGGAGGGGGTCACTGGCTTCTGGGGCAGGAGCATGAGGATCTGCTGGGGGTGGGGGAGGCTGGGAAGGGGCAGGGGTGCTCAGTGGAGCTGATGGCGGGATTGCGGAAAGGGTGTTGGTGGTGTGAGGATTTGAGGAAAGGGGGCTGAAAATCCTGGGGGATGAAGATTGTCAGTGGGTGGGAGGAGTTTTGAGGTCCATAGTCCCTTCTCGTTCTTCCAGGACCTCCCCCGAGAAGCAAAGCTCTCCTGCCAGCCAGGGCCCAGAGAAGAAAGCCTCCCCCTCGTGCTGCCCACCGCCAGGCATGGCCGGCTCTGAGCCAGAGCGTCTGTGGGGCAAGCGATGGCTGTTGCAGCAGGAGGTACCACAGCAGAACTGGATGCCGAGGGCGTCTCCTGCCACCTCCCACTGGGGGAAGGAGCTCGTGTCGTCGCCCATGGAGAGGGCTCAGCAGCGTGTCCTGACTGTGGCACTGGAGGAGTGTCCCATGGTACCAGTGAGCATCTGGGGGGCTAAAGGGCTGTTCAGCCCAGAGGGGAGGGCACGGTGTGTGTGTGTGTGTGTGTGCGCGCGTGCTGTCAGAGCCCCTGCCAGAGGTGGGTGGGGATTTCGGCAGCTAGTGTTCTCCCAGGAGGGGAGGAGACTGGTCTTAGAACCAAGGCGGAAGTTGCCCTGACCAGGCATTGCTGTTCTGTCTGCCACGGGGGTGGATCCCGTCCCCTGCCCCAGCTCAGATGCCGCCTCTCATTGGCAGGATGCTGATCTGCAGCAGGAAGATCTGCTGACACCATCATCTCCTAGCACGTGAGTGCACTTCCCTACCAACTAGCTGGGGTGGGACGTGGGGCCTTTTCCCTCTAGGGGGCGCTGGCCCCAGAACATCACTTCCTCTCTTTCTCCTGACAGGGCTGATCAGCTGACGGCATCTTCCTCCTCAGCCCAATGGCAGCACTGCTCACAGCCAGGTGGGCAGAGCTCCAATGCACACAGAGGCAGGGCAAAGGGAGGAGCTTAGACATGGGGGTGGGGCTGCAAGCAGAGTAGGGGTTGAACTTCTCAAAACGTTTTTTTGAGTGAAAATATTGTTGAGAAGGAAACATTAATTTCAAAGAAACGTCAGGCGGGGAAAATCCTATTTGGGTGTTTGGGAAGTGGCCATTTTTTTAAACTTGTTTTTATTTTATCGAAAAGACACCTCGAAGTTTTTCAAGAGATTGAATCAAAGCAAGAGCGTTTAGCTCTTTCTTGGTGAAACTTTGCTGCTCAGAATGTGACTTCCCCAAGTTTTGTTTTGTCCCACGGGAGTCAGTTGCGTTTTTGTTCTGAAAGTTGGGCCAGGAGCCAAGATTGGATGTTTTCCTGGGAAGCATAAAACCTGCTTGCACCCAGTTGTAGAGCAGAGGTCCAAATGGGTGAAGGGTGGGAAGGAAAAGGGCTGGCAGGATGACGTCCATCGGGAGCTGGACTTCGGGGGGGGGGGGGGGAAGCGGATGTCTGAGATGGGTGGAGGGGGAGTAAGGAGGCTTCTGAAGGACTTTGGGAAGCTTGCAGAGGGCTTAAGGGGTTCAGTCACTTTTGGGGCAAAGCATGGCATGGTCCTCCTGTGGCGGCTTCTGATGCCTGTGCCATCTTCCCAGCAGATCCTGCCCCAGGAGAAATTGAGCCATCTGGCAGCCTCCTTCCCTCCTCCTCCTCTGCCTGGCCTCCTCCCATCTGTTCACTGCTGCGCCCCCAGGCCTCAGCCCCCCGCTTCCGGCACTGGGGCATCACCCCTTTCTTCCAGACTGTCAAATCCAAGCTGGAGACCTTCGCCGACATCTTCCTGAGCCCCGTCAAGCCACGCCTGTGCCCCCCACCTCCTCCCCGGCTGGAGGAGGGGGAGGGGCAGTCGGCAGAGCCCCCCTGCCCTGAGGAGGAGCCAGCACAGAGCCAGGGTGGGCCGAGCCAGCCGGGGGCACGCAGCCCACGCCAGGGGATGAACATCGAGGTGAAAATTGCCATCTCGGAACCAGCGGAGCGGAGGGGCCCTGGCAAGGCCGAAGATGAGGAGGAGGGGGATGGCGTTGTGAGCCGCAGACCCTCCATCCGCCAGTGGCGCCTGAGCCCTGAGGACCCCGGCCAGCCCCGCCTGGGCCGCAGCTACTCCTGCCCTGACTTCCCTTGGGCTATGCCGTCGCCCTTGCCAGCGCCCGCCCCCTGCCCAGCACGCCGGCGCCGCCACACGGTCTGCAGCCTGGAGGTGTCGCGGGAGTTGCTGTGGGACCATCCCTCGCCCCGTGCCCTGCCCTGCCTGCGCAAGGAGGTCTTCCCCTTCCCCCTCCCATCCTCTCGTCGTTCGCTCAGCCCAGTGGTGCGCATGGCCCGCTGTGATGAGACCTGTTCTTCCTGCCCGGGGCCACCCCGCCACGAGGAGTCTGCCGCTGCCCTGCTCCACCCCAGGTAACCCTGCCCCCTACATTCTCCTCCCCCCAGCCATGCTCCCTGACACTGCTTGGCCTAGGGATCTGTCCCCTGGGCCCCACTGCTCGGTGCCAGGTGACCTTGCTACTGCCTGCTTCACCTGTTATCCCCTGCCTGCCCCTTACACCATCCCACCTTGCCCCAGGAAATCCTGCCTCATCCCTCTTGCTGCCCAACCTTGGCCTAGGTAATCCCACTGCCATCTGCCTGACCCAGCATCTCGGCTCCCGGTGCCATGGAGCCTCCAGAAAAGGGCCCCAAAGGTTCGAGTCTCTATGGTCTTCTTGCCTCACAGGGACCGCTCCCAGGGCTCGGAGCAGGGGGACAGGGGCCATGGCACCACCACAGGCAGGATTGTGCTGTCACACACAGATGCCAAGGTGAGATGGCCCAGTAGGGGTGCCGTGGGGGCGGAGGGTGGGTGGCACTTGGGTGGTGTAGGGGCATGCTCCACTCAGTCTGTGCATGACAGGGAATCCTTCCTGACCCTGTCCTATTTACCTCCCTGTAGAGCTCCCAGGAAGGGACCACAGGGAAAGTGTCCCACTTCCGCATCCGCAAGACTCCCTCCAAACAGCAAGCGAACCTCACGCCCATGGGCCTGCCCCGGCCAGTCAGGTATGGGGACATCTGCTGGTGTGTAACTGAGAGTCCAGACTCCTGGGTTCTGTCCCTGGCTCTGAATCTCCCTGACGATTACAGCTGGCCGCAGGACTCTTGTTCTAGAGCTGGGCATCACTGTTGTGCAGCATTGTCCGGGCCCCACCCCAGCGCCTGCTGCGTCGCTGCACAGACATCCTTGTGCCCCGTTGCTCAGTCTGGTCTCCCCATCGCAGGTTAGACAAGAAGGAGTTCAGTCTGGAGGAGATCTACACCAATAAGAACTACCGCACTCCCACCGAAAAGAGGTGAGGAGGCCCTGGGGGCTGCTGCTGGAGGGGTGAAGAGTTGGGGGAGTAATGGGGGGAAGGGTGACATCCACCTCCCCTAACTCACAGGAAGGGAAGAGCCCTGGCTGCAGAGGTGGGGAGGGGTGCAGGAGGTTAAATCTAGCTGTGCTTGGTTCTTGCTGCTGGGAGCCCAGGAATCTGATCCCCCATCTGCCCTGTCCCCTATGCTGAGGGGATTCTAGCTGGGGGACACAGTAGGGCATCCGAGCCCCATTTGTACTATGGGTGTCCAGCCAGGAGATGGGGCGGTTGGTACTTGGCACCTGAGTCCATCTAGCCTTTTCCGCTCACCCGCAGGACCTTTGAAACCATCTTCGAGGAGCCTCGGGAGCGGAACGGGGCACTGGTGCTCACCAGCCAGCGCAAACTGAAGCGCACCATGGAGTTCCAGGACAGCAGCCTGCCCCGCAAGCAGCGCCGGTCCCGGTCCCGGGGGAGGCTGGCAGGGCGGGTGCCCGGTGGGCGCCGGGCCCCACCCCAGCACCCCAACCTGGAGGAACTTTTGCGCCAGCGCCTGGCTGAGCTGGATGCCCTGTTTGAAGCCGATAGGGACTAGGGGGCACTTCATTGTCCAAATACACACTGGGGGCATCAAACCAGAGACTGGGGTGGGCAACTCCCAGAATCCTGTGGGATCCCAGGAGAGTGGTTATGTCCTAGGATGCTCCCAGTATCCTCAGCTCTCCCAGGGAGCATCTCCCTTTGGGACATACTCAGAATATTCTGCTTGTGGGTCCTCCTCTTAGAGCCATCATGCCCTCCAGGGATGCTCCCAGAATCCCCGGGGCTCCTGAATCGATGTCCGGGCAGGGATCTCTCTGGGAGGATGTATTAGCTCTGCCCAGAATCCTTTGCTTCCCAGGAGACATCTCCCCTTTGAGCCCTGGTTCTGCCCACAATTGACTGCTTGCCTGAGGGCAGCTCTTAGCTCAGGCAGATCTGGAAGAAGCTGGGGCACCCGTCCGGAAGCCAGTCACTAAGATGCCTCCACTGCTGCTCCCCTCACAAGCTCCTGGTCCAGTCCAGGAGCAGGGTAGGGGAGTGAAGGTCCAGCAGGTGTACCAAACCTTCCCTTTCTCTGTACTTAGTTGCCTACGCACAAATCCTCCTGGTGCCTCCATCCTCCCGGTGCCTCTGTCTAGCACCCCCAGCGGTGGAACGTGCTGGGGCAGATTGTTTAGCAGGGCAAGTATTGGCCATTTTAGGGTCACCTTCCACTGGGTGCCTTGGGGTCAAGTGGCCTTTGTCCAGTCAGGCTGGGATATAAGGGCAGGAAGAGGGACTTGTGGGTAAAGGCACCAGGGCGTCCGTTCCCTGTGTGTATTGGGGAGAGGAGGGCATTTTCCCTCTGAAGGGCACTGGTAGGAGCCCTGCGCATGGAGCATCTCCGGAGCTGGGCCCTATTGGGCCACTCAGTGGATGTGTGGTTTTATGTGTGTGTTTTTTTTTTTTTTTTTGAGATCTATATTTCTATTAAACTTTTCAACAAAAACATCCACCCTGTTGTCTGATCACCTTCATTCATGCTGTTCCTGGCCATTGTGCTGTGGGGAAGGGGAGCTGAATAGGGGGCGCTCTCCTGCAATCAGCGCTGATCTCAGTGTGGTGCTAGAAGGCGTTAGGGAGCAGGGTGGGGGTGCTTTCCTTTTGCAGCCACTACTAACCCCTGCAAGCCGGTAGGGGGCACTGGGCTGCATTGAGCTCAGCTGGAGTCTGTGGCAATGGATAGAGGAGGAAGCTGGTGGGAGGTAAGCTCAGAACCTCCGTGCCCTGTGGATGGGAGATGGTTATATGTTGTCCTGGCCCTGCTGGCTTAACTGTCCCAGGCTGTTAGTGCCAAAGGTAGAGTTCGGAGTTATCTGACTGCCACTCCTTGCTTGGTCAGGCTCATTTGCCTGCCTTGAGCCTGCTGTAGGTACTCCAATGCCTTGCCTGAATCTGCCCTGCCGATACCGTCTCTCTTAAGGAACCATAGCCCCAAACAGCGTGGGCCCTGCAGTCGAGAGGCTCCTGCTCTCGTGAGGGAAAGGAGCAGGGAGGAGGCCAGAGTTAAGGTAACTCCTTTATCATAGCAGCTAGGCGCCCCAGTCACAAACCAGCCGCAACTGTTCTTGGTGCTCCACCAACAAAATGATTGCCCCTTATGTGCTGGCATGGGTATGGGATGTGATATCCCAGGAGGTTGGGATAAGAAATGCTGCTGCATTGGATGCTCAGTCCCTGTGTGTTAAGTGGAGGAGAGGGAGGCTCACTGCTGGTTTTGGAGCAACCTGCTCATTGGGTATTGAGCTAAGTCCCCTGCCTTTGTTGGCTTGTTAGGATGGGGCATCTGCATCTGCTGCAGCAATGGACTGGCCCATACCTGGCTCCTTGGTGCTGGGTCAGCCCCCCTCCCACAGCTATAGCTTCTGGGAGGGAAGGGATGGTCACCAGGTGGGATGCTGATGTCAGGATGCTGAGGAACGACTAACGTTCCCTCTAACTTTTTCCCATCCCTGTACAGAATACATTTGATGTGCCCTGCCGCCCGTGTGGGTGTGCACCACCCGTGGAAATGCATGCTCCTGGCTGGGCAGCATTTGAATCTCTCCTGGGTGCCCACCCAAGCGCTCTGCTTCCAGGGAACGCGGGCGGTCACATTGCAACACGGCAAGGCGCTAGCACAGGGTCCAAGTCCGCTGTGCTGCCGCTCGGGGGGGCTCTGTGGCGGGGCAGCTGCGAGGCCAGGCTGTGCTATGTGTGCCATGGGGGCAGGAGAGCAGCACGTGGGGCTGTGACATCACAGGGCGGGGGGGGTGAGATCACAACATGGCCTGGTGACGTCAGGATGGAGTCAGGTGGCTGGGTGGGGCTCTGACTTCACAGTAGGATGTAATGTCACCCAGCTGGGCTGTGACCTCATGAGACAGGTCGGGGGCGGTGACGTCACTCGGCTGTGGCGTGACGCAGCGCGGCGTCTCCTGGCGGTGCTATGACATCACAAGGGGCGGGGGAGTCCCGGCTCGGGAGGAGACTGCAGGGATTACTTCTCCCCGCGGAGGGATGCGGTGTCTCTGTGCGCGTGCCTCACCGGACGGAGGGATCGCACGCTGTGGGCGGGGTTGCGTCGCGTGCCGTGCGCAGAGGGGAAGAGGATCCGGCAGCGACGCACAGACAGAGCAGAGAGTCGGGGGGCAGCGGCGAGCGGGGTGCGGCCCGAAGAGGGGGAGGACGGGACCAACCGGGCCCGCTCCCGTGGGGGAAGCAGAAACCGGCTCGGACCGCACCATTCCACCCCCACCGCACCGGCCAATCAGCGGGAGGCGGGGGGGCCGCGAGGACAGCGGAGGGCACGAGCCTCGCGGCCAATCAGCGCGGGGGTCGCGAGACGCCCCGCTCCCCGCAACGGCCGCGAGACACCCCCTCGCTCCGTCACCGCCAAGGGATTCCTGCCCTCTACGGCCGCGTTCTTAAAGGGGCAGAGAGCGACGAGAGGCGAGCGGGGGGGGGGGGGATTTCTGCCGGAGGAAAACAACCGTCCCAGCGCCTGTCAACGGATTTAAAGGGAGCCCGAGGCTGGTGAAGGGGAGTTCGCTCCTGCCCCATTGTGGAAAGGGGGCTTTTTGGTCGGAGGAGTTCGACGTCGCGTTCTTAAAGGGGAAGCTGGCTGGCCTGATTACGGAAGTGGCTGGTGGGATTTAAACTCTGGGTTCTTAAAGGGGATGTGGTTCCTGAAATGGATTCCAAGAAGCGGTTTCACTCCGGTTTCTTAAAGGGGCAGTGACCCCTGCGGGAAGGCAGAGGCTGCGCTACCTGGATTCGCACGGGGGGAAGGTGACCTGCCCAAAGAGCGAGCCCCAACGGCTGGCCGAAGCTGGAGCCTTAAAGGGGAAGTCGCCCGTCTCCCCTCCCCCGACGTGTTTCGCTGCTGGCCAGTGACCAGAGTGACCCTCCCGGCAGAGCGCCTCGAGCCCACGCACTTAAAGGGGAAGCTAAACCCCAAGAGCTGCCCCCCAGTGCAATTTTTTGTGGGGGGGATTTAAATCGAGCCTGCTGAAGGGGCTGGAGGAATGTGAGGCCTGATTTAAAGGGAAAGCCTCTGCGAGACCCCGCCTCAGCCAGGTCCTCGCCTGCCCTTAAAGGGGAGGCCCTTGGAAAGAGACAGTTGCAGTTCCTTGTGGCAGTGATTTAATCTGAATTAAAGGGGAGGTGCGCCCCTTGGCCTGCCCCCCGGGCTTGGAGTTTATGTTAAGGGGCATTCGACCTCTCCTACTTGAAAGGCCGGCCTTAAAGGGGAGCACGCACCGAGCGGCCCCTGTGGTGGTCTGAAGGAGAAGCCACCCCCAAAGAAACAGCCACCGGGGTTTTGTGTTGGGGGGCCCTAAATCGGATTTCAAAGGGGAGACGCACCAGCGTGTGTCAAAAGCCACTTTAGAGGGGAGGTTGCCAGCAAGTGTTTAAAGGGGAGGACAAAGACACACCCCACTTTCTGGGGAGCACCTCCCACCTCTGGATCTCCACCAGTCAGCGCCCAGAGGCGAGAGGAAGGACTCAGTTGAGAATAGCTGCCATGCAGCAGGCGGGAGAAGGGTGAAGGGCATCGCAGGAAAAGACTTGGCCAGGGACAGCATGGAAGCAACTGCAGCTCCTGCCCCCTGCTGGAGTGGGGGAGGTGGCCGGGCCCGGCGACTGCGGCGCTGCTCGCGGCGGGACCGTGAGAGCCGCCGGACCCAACGTCGAGGGGGGCGCCCAGGGGAACCCGCCCACCGTGGCGTCCTCTCTTCCTCCTCAGACTCAGAGAGTGAAGGCCCTGCCCCACCAGCTCCTGTGGCACCTGGCAAACCCCGGCGCCGGCCCTTACGCCGGAGGACGAGGCCATCAGGCTCCTCTTGCAGTCACGAGGAGGAGGAGGAGGAAGAGGACTTGATTGATGGCTTCGCCATTGCTAGTTTCATCAGTCTGGAGGCACTGGAGGTGAGACACAGATTTGCCTTCAGCTTCAGGCATTATGGGATACAGGATACACGTGGCAGAGCCCGCTCCAAGCAATGTTTAGCTGTGTGCAACACACAAACACCACACCCGAAACAGACAATTGTAGGCAGCCCAGCTGGCACTGGGTGGTTCGATGTGTTTGGGTTCTGAAGTAATCCGTGTATAGCCATGGAGATTGGTCCATGCTGAGAGATCCTAGGGACTGGGATATAGTGGAGAAGATGGGGCCATGTCTCTGGGATGGTGGTTAGGATGTAGTGGGGGGACTGGGATGTGTCTTGATGCTTGAGGGTAGGCATATAAACAGCTCTTGGGCTGTATCAGTGCTGGGCAAGGGATCTCAGTGTAAGCAGCCCCCTTCACTCCACCCCAGACAGTGGCCACTTCTCAGTGCCAGGAGCTCCCAAGGGCGGGGTATAGTAGGAGGGGAGGGATATAGCAGAGACACGGGGCCTGAGATGCAGGGTGCTGTGGCCAGGAAGGTTGCTTTCCTTTGGGAAGAGGACCTGTATCAGGCTGCAACAAAGATCTCTTCCAGTTGAGATGTGAGGCAGGGATTCCTGGTTTCAGTAATGCAGGGTGGGGAGCTCTCTGAGCTGTGTGTTCCTGTTCTGCTTGGATTCAAACTTGTTCCTCTTGTCAGTCAGGACTGATTAGGAATTGAGGCGTGAGCCCTGGAGTGATGGTTGAACTCCAGTAGAGCAATTATAATCCACCATGCCCTTCCCCAGAGGTGACTGCATCTCGACGCCAGGCAGGGGATCCCTCCATAAACAGCTCCTGGGCTGTGTCTCAATGCTGGGCAAGGGATCTCTGTACAAATGACACCCCTCCCCCCCATTCCAGCCCAGAGGTGGCTGCATCTCAGTACAGGATGAGGGGACTTGTTGGGGTGGCTGGGCAGGTGTCATCTGTCCTCGAACTGATTCACCGTCTCCTCCTTCCCACAGAAGGACACAACATTGAGGACCCCCGAGCGGCTGGAGCATCGGCTGAAGCACTCGGGGAAGCGGAAGCGGGACGAGGGGAGCGGCTCAGAGGAGGAGGAGGGCCGAGATGAGAGCTCAGAGAAGGGGTGTGGGCGGCATGTGGGGGAGCGGGCGCTGAGGAGACGCAGCAAGAGGAGGAGGAAAGAGGTGAGGAGGGGGGCTGGACAGGATGCGGTTGCAAGGGAGTGTGGGCGGCTTGGTGAGATGGCGATGCAGTGGCAGGTGAGGGGCTATGAAAAGGGGATGCTGGAGAGGGCAAGGGTTTGGCAGGGGGCTGCTGGGGATGGTGAAAGGGTGGGCAGGGCGGGTGTGGGGGCTGGATGAGGACTGCAGGGGGCTGGGTTGCGGGAGGAGCTGGGCACACACTGTGGGGACATCCCGACTCTACCCAGCAGGGGCGATGCTGCCAATCATACCTTTTGTCTTCCACAGGCCTCCCTCCGCTCCTACTTGGAAACAGGATACATAGTAAGTGGCTCCCTCGCGCTCCGCCTCTCCCCCCTTTGCTTGGCCCACGGCACCCCCTAGGGGCAGGCTCGGGCAGCTCGCCCTCCGCTCATCCCACCTTTGTCTTTCTCCCTTGCAGTGCGACACAGAGAGCGACCCAGGGGAGCAGGTGAGAGGCCCCGAACCCTCCCTCTTTCTATTCCCCCCCAAGCCCCACCCACCCTCCCCTCTCCTCTCCTCATACCCCTCCCCACTGGTAGGCGCGTTAGGAAGGGGAGCTGAGGAGAACCTGGTGGGGCTCAGGGATGGTGGGGGGATCCTGGCATGTATTTGGCACCAAAAGGGTCCCCACAGCCAGTGATGACATGAGTCTATTTCTCTCTCTGTTAGGCCTCCAATGATGACCTGGATCAATCGTTCACTGTCTCAACCAGCAAAGGTGGGTGTCAAAGGGAAAGAGCGCCCCCTTGCTGAGCCCCTTCACCATGCTCACTTCAGCACAGCGCCCCCTCCTCCCCCGGTGACATTAGCTGGGGTACAGTTTGCACTGTGGAACAGCTGTGCCCCCTTAATTCTTTAGCTCGGGGTGCCTTTCACACTGCTTTGCTGTAAGAACAGCCACTCCTGGTCCTGCTCCCGCACAGCTCCTAGTAGCATGCAAATCACTCCCAGCTAATGACATGAACACTCTGGCCAACCACTCCTGAATGACATACAGGGCAACATACCAGCAAACCCCCAGTCCCAGACTTTCCCCTAGAAACATGCAGCTTGTGCTGCTCAGCTCCCTACTGGATGATACAAGCTCACAGGAAGTCCACAATGGAATCACTTCAGTCCAAACATGCCGGTGTAGGTAAAGCCACAAAACAAGTTTATTAACTACAGAAAGGAAGACTTTAAGTAATTACAAGTAACGAGGCATTCAAGTCAGAATTGGGTACAAAGAACACGAATGAGTAAAAGACAAACTAACACTTACCGTAACAAGCTAAAGCAGTCCTGTGGCCTACCAGTGGGGACGGGGATGATGAGAGGGGAGGGTGAGTGGGATTTGGGGGGAAATAGACTTTTAACCTGCCTGGGTATTCATTAATGAACTTAGAAGTAGTCATTCTTCTACAGAGGAATTTCACAAGCCAGCTACAGAGTGTGGAATTGACCTTTGTGTGCAAATTTGACGCCATCTCCCTTGGCCTGAACAAAGACTTGAACTGGTTAACATATTATAACACCAGCTTTCCTTACATTCAACACCCTATTGACTCGAAAGCTAAGTAGGGGGACTCTTCCAGCCCACACAGTTGGCCTCATTACCCCCAGGGCTACAACTGACAGGCAATATTTTTTCTCCCTCTCCCTTATTCTGAGAGTCCACCCCTTTTTTCTCCACTGAAGATCATCTCATCTGAAGAAGTGGGCTTTGCCCACGAAAGCTTTTAGTCTCTAAAGTGCCACAGGGCTACTCATTGTTTTTAAAGTTACAGACTAATACATCTACCCCGTGAGACTTAAAAAGCAAAAAGGTTTTTCTCACCAATAAGCATATAGCAGTCTGGCTGGATTGCTTCGGCCAGGACCGTCTCTCATTTCATAGCTACCATGAGTAGAGATGAGGGGGAGAGGTAATTTGAAGGTCAGTTACTCATTCTTGTATCCTTTTCCCTTCTTTGAGGATTACTTGAAGGTGGTACATTGAGGTGATAGGTACTCTGTTTCTATGGAAACTCCCAAATGCAGCTTTGCCAGTATGTAAAGTTCTTGCTCAGACCTTTCTCCTTGCCAAAGAATGGCTTCTTATCTATGTAATAGTCATTGATGGTTCATTGTTTGTGCTGATAACTGGCCAGGGCCATCCCTCTGAAGAACTGGTTTGGGCTTGCTTTTTAAACTTGGACTATGTTACAGCAATGTGCTGCAGTAGAATTTAATAACCTCATATACATTGCTCACACACATTTTACCAGGACAATAATGTTCAGCAGATTATGAATTTTCAAGTCATATTTCAGAAGACATTTTCTACACTGAATGGCTCTAGTTTTGTAAAAGGGATGACAATGGGATGCAATCTCACAACCCCCTAGCGCTGCATCGGGGCCTAGGACAGCATAAGTTACTGGGAGAGCACCTCCGCCTGAGCTCCTCCTCTTGAGAGAGCACCACTGTGCTCCATGCAGCCCATGCTCTAGTGGGGCATCAGCAGTGAGGAGAGTGCCTCTTGTTCCTGAGTGGTCTCTTACTGGGTGCTGTCTCTCTCCCCAGCCTCAGGCCCAGTTGGTGTAGTGAACGGGAGCTGTGCAGCCAAACTCTCTGTGATCCACAAGGTCTCGGGGCTGGAGCGGAGCCAGGAGCGGAGCCATGAGGCCGACGGGGACCCCTTGCTAGTGCCTTTCCTGCCCAAGGACCCGCTTTCTCAGGCAGCCCCAGCCCCTCCTGTGGCTCCAGCCCGGCCCCCTACTCCTCCAGCTCCGCCGCCCTCCCGGACACCCAACCTGGCTGCTGCCCGCACCACACCCCAGCCCCGGGGCCAGCCGCCGGCACCACAGGGGGGCCCAGCACCCCACAGCCTGCCTCAGCCTGCTGTGCATGGGAAGGGAGCACCCTTCGCCAGCCCCACGCCTCCGGGGACTTACGGAGCAGGGCTGGACCTCAGCATGGCCGGGTGAGTATGTGATGTGCTGGGTTCCTGCTGTCTTCTTTCCCCCTTCATTCTGTCTCCTTGTTCCCCTCCTTTTCATGCTCTCTCTCATTTGTGCTTCCCCCCCTTGTCCGGTCGCACATTCCTTTCCCGGTTCCTTCCTCCCATCTTCCCCCACTTTGTTTTCATGATCCCCCCACTTGCACTTTCTCCTTTTGCTCCATTTCATTCCCTTTCCCCAAATTCTTTCCTTACTCTGTCTCGTTTGTTCCCCCTCCCTCCGCTGCCCCCCGAGCTATTTGTTCCCTCAGTCTGGGTTGGTGTCTCTCATTGGCTCATGTTTTCTGGCCTTTTCCCCTCGTTCGTATTCCCCCTAGTTTTTCTGGTTCTATCTCGGTGGTTCTTTCCTCCTCTCCCCCCTCCCCCTGTCTCTCTTGTTCCCTCCCCTGGGCTGACTCTTACTCTCTCTCTGTCTTTTTTCAGGTGCAGCCGGAGCAGCGCACATGGCAAGCCCCTGCTACCCCCGTGCTCTTCCTCCTCACAGCTGGCCCCCCGCCCCTCTACCCCCTCGCTGGCCCTGCCCCCCCATGCTTTCCCTTCCAGCCTGCGGCCCCCTACCCACCATCACCCGCCCCTCTTCCCCCCATCTCCTGGCCTGCCCCCGCCACCTCCTCTGCTCCAGGTTGCCGGGCACCCGGCCGCAGCTGCTGCCTTATCCGGTAAGTTGGGAGGGCTGGAGTGTGTGTCAGGGTCTCTGGGAGAGGCTGGGGAGCTGGAAGGGGGGGCTGCTTGGGTCAGTCCCATCTCTCTGGGGAAGGGGCTGGTGGAGGGGGGGAAGGGGGAAGATGGTTTCCCATGCGTCCAGGGGAGAGGGGCCAACAGGTGGATCACATCTCTGGGGGAATGGCAGGGGGAGGGGTTTCATTTCTCAGGAAGAGACTGGCAGGGGGTGTCCCATCTCTCTGGGAGCTATGCGGGGATGGGCTACAAGGGGCTCCCATCGCTCCTAGATAACTCTGCCCCTGCTCTCTCCTCTCCCTGCTCAGAACAAGAGCTGATCCGGCAGGGCCTGAGCTCGCGGTTCCTGACGGCGCAGGGCGGGGCCGACATGGGGGCCGCCGCCATCCGCCCGCTGGCCTTCCAGTTCCACCAGCACAACCACCAGCACCAGCACACCCACCAGCACACGCACCAGCACTTCACCCCCTTCCCGCCAGGCATGGTGCCTGCCCCCGCCCCCGCCATGGTGAGTGACCTCAGGGCGGAAGACATTCTGCCTCGCAGGGTGGGGGAGGTGTAGGAAGGGACATGGGCAGTGCTGTGTTGGGGGTCCCTGATAACCTGCTTTTTCTTTCCTAGTTTGAGAAATACCCAGGCAAGATTGATGGGCTTCTGAGGCATAACGTGAGTGCGGGGGTTCCTGGGGGCTGGGATATTGTGGGGGGCAGGGCTGTGTCCTGGTGGGGGGGGGTTCCTGAGGGCTGGGATATTATGGGGGGCAGGGCTGTGTCCTGGTGGGGGGGTTCCCGAGGGCTGGGATATTATGGGGGGCAGGGCTGTGTCTCGGTGTAGAGGTTCCTGGGGGCTGGGATATTGTGGGGGGCTGGGCTGTGTCCTGGTGGGGGGGTTCCTGGGGGCTGGGATATTGCGGGGGGGCAGGGTCGTGTCTCAGTTTCAGGGTGGTCCTTAGAGAGGTGTCCCTATAGGTGCTACCCTGTAAGTGTGGTTTTACCCCCTGCTCCTCTGATTGGAGATTTCTGAGAGCAGAGTCTGGTCTGCTCACCTGCGTGTGCTAGTCTGCCTCCTGCCCCAAGACATTGTATAGCACTGCCCGGCCAACCCCCTCAGCTGCCAGACAGAGCTCTGGCAGTGGTTCCCACTGATAGTACCTCAGCTGTGTCCCGCTTTGTTACCGTTGGTGGTACTTCGTGTTAGTGTCAGTACAGTAGTTCGTGAGTGGTACATATAGTTTCCTAGATAGGAAAAAGTAACTTTTAAAAAACCTGTCCCACTTGAATAAATATTAGTTCGTAGATACGATAGTTCCTGTTCACTGGGAGGCCGTGCCCAGCTCGGGCGGTGTCAGATGTCTGCTTTGCCGGGAAGCGATCCTGGTAAGTGACGGGCATTGCCAGTGCATCAGCTGTCTCTGGGCATCACCCGTTGCACAGGAGGGGAAGTTCTGTCGGCGTTGAAATCTAGAGCTAGAAAAATCAGGGAGATCTAACTTCAGCTTCTCACGATGGAGCGCTCATGCCACCTGGCTTCTGACACAGGTTGAGGACCCCTCTACACTGGTGTCCAGGGAAATACGCTTCTTCCACTGTCTCTCAGATGCTGCCCTCACTGCAGGACTGAGTACCATCCCTGACAGATTTGCCCCAGATTCCCCTCAAGGATTGAACTCACAACGCTGGGTTTAGCAGGCTAATGCGCAAACCACTGAGCTATCCCTCCTTGATGAGTCTGTGCCATGAGTGGTCATAAGGTCACAGCCACCACGTTGCTGGTGTGACCACCCGTGGGTGCCCCTCTTGTGTCTTATGCATCACCTCCTTGGCCATACAAGGACCCTTGGGCAACCTATCACCAGCCATTTTCCAGGATTTCAAGCACCATCCATCATAAAAATAGGCAACTGTCATTGCCTGCCCTTCTAGGAGACCTGATCCTCAAGGAGAAACGTTTGAGAAGGAGGCCAAAGCCAATGAAGAAGCCTCCTCCAGCGAGCATCTCTTCCTCTCTGGATGAAGCAGTCATGCCTGCTCCTCCATCCTTGGCCAATAACTTTGAGCAGTTCGGGATCTGGTCAAGAGAATTGCTGACTCCTCGCATGATCACCTCATCATAAGCTGCCTGCTGTCCTTCATTCACCCTTATTTGCCCACATAGCCTGGCCAGTCAACCAGGCTCTTCTGGACCCCACAGAGATCACCCGGCACAATTGCACCTCTATGGGTGTGAGAGGGGGGACAGGGAATGTTATGCTGCAGCAAAAGTCAGAGTTTATTTTCTCGTCTTTCGTTGGTGATCAACATGGTTAACTAATGTGGGAGGCAGCACCGTGCTAAATGCACACTCTATGAAAAGTCATAAGGACCTACATTTGTACATGGTGCCTCTGTGCTAGATTGCGACACATCTGGCTGCTCACATGGCCCAAGGTAAGTGGGCATCAGAAGAGACCATGCTACACATCAACCTCCAGATAAGCCATTCTTCAGTTTCTACTGCTGATCTGGAGCCAGCACATAAAGGCCAGGGGGACACCCTATCATCCATGTTCTGTATCCGTTGGCATGGAGAAGCACGCTCCCCCTTCCTCTGCACACAACTCGGCAGCTTCAAAAATTGGTGCGTATGCAGTCGGACAGTCGTCACAGTAGCCTGTCTTCCAGAGGCTCAGCATGTGTGTGTGGGTACTCTTGGCAGGGATGTCTTCCAAGACCATGCATGAGAAATAGATTCCAGCATATTATAGTACCTGTTCTGGGAACAGGGCACCTCTAGGATAGGCCCCAAAACTGCAGAAGGATGCTTGACTGGCAGATAGCAAGTTCCAATCCACCATAGTGATAACCAGGAAATGTGCCTAGTTTTGTTCCAGAGATGGACTGGGTCACCGATTCTTGTGGGATGCCTTCTGCCATCATTGGTCATCAGATCTGCTGCATATATTCCCCCTGGCTTCTCTGATAGTCAAAGTCCTCATCAAAATAAAGGACAAAGCCAGAGGCACCCTAAAAGTTTTGATCTGGCCCAGGTAAATGTAGGTAGTTTTCCTGATACAGGTGGCTGGCTGTTTTACCAGTCACTCTCCATGCTGCCTGCTTGGGAGATTCTTCATGCCAGTCTTGGAGTGCTTCCTCTTAACGCACAGCTGTTCCCTGGTTCACAGGATTCAAGACCCACTGCTCAGAGTGGGTCAGAAAGTACTGTTACAAATCAAAAACCACACTCAAGGTTTGTCTGTTGGGGTGACCTCAGACACATTCCATTGGCAACCTCATCACTGCCAGATACACTGGACTATATCCTAACGTTAAAAACGTCAGGGCAGTCGCTGTGCTCCGTTAGGGTCCACCTGGCAGCTGTCATGGCTTTCCATTCTCCGGTAGTGAGGTCGCCCACGCAACAGTAGTGAGGTTCCCTACGTGGTTCCGAAAACAAAATATATCAGTCCAGAATCCAGCTGGGAACCTCCATCTGGTCCTTGAGTGCCTTTGGAGATCACAGTTTAACCTGAGCTACCTGCTCCCTCTGTCATTGAAAACAACATTCCAGGTAGCAGTCAGATTGGCACGACTAGTTGAGGAAATAAGGCACTTCGTGGCCTAGCCCCCTTTCACAGAATTTTTTAAGGGCAGGGTCACATTACAACCTCACCCCAAATTTACATTTTCCTCTGCGTTCCATATTAGGCAACCAATTCACTTCCCAGACTTCTGCCCTGAGCCTCACCCAGATAAACAAGAAGCATCGTTGTACACTCTTGGCATTGGGAGAATCCTGGCCTCATATCTGGATAAGAGTAAACCCTCCAGAAAGACACCTCCCCACTCCTGCTCCCCAGACTACTAGTCTGACTCCAGGTAGCTCAAAAAGGCCTGCAGTCTCTAACCAAAGACTTACCAAGGGGATAGCCGTCTGCATTAATTCTTGCTACAAATCTTGTTAGATTCAGGCACCTCTGCACATGTGAACTCACTCTGCGGTTCATTTCCACCTCTGTGTGTCTCAAAATCATGCCTGTTGTTGAAAGATCTAAGGCCTCTACTTGGGCTGCTGTTCACTGAATGCTAGACAGTAACTCACAGCTCCGCCTCTGATGCTGTGTTTGGCTCGGCTGCACTTTCTTCCCCACCGGGCTCTACTGCAAAGCACGGGCTTTAGAGGGAACTGCTTGGTAGTCACTGGAGCGAGCGCTGCTAGGGACGCCCCTCAAAGATGTTGAGACGCTTACTTGCCCTGTGCAGTAACTGGCCCTTCGAGACGTGTCCCCCTTGGGGTGCACCCCTCCCTGCCCTTCCTCCCTTCTGCTTCCAAGTTCTCTGCCACAGGGCTTCCTGGCTGAGGGGCGTTGGCTCACACACGCTCTGTAACACGGCCCGGGGCAGGAGGCTAGTGGGCGTGTGCGGGCTGAATGGGCACGGCTGTGAGACATCTCCAATGAAAGGCACAGGGCGTGTTGGACACGGTCTACAGTGCAGCATCCATAGGGACGTGTCTCGGAGAACCACAGTCACTGCCCCGGGGAGGAACCATTTCTTCCCAGGGCAGGGATGTAGTTGTGGGGAACAAGGCAGCACCTGGGTGCTAGGCGATCCTAGGAGCTAGTATTTCAGATGGTAGGGGGATGGGCAGCGTCTCAGTGGCTGGGATATAGCCTGGGGAGGGGACCGTGTCTGGGTGCTGGGGTAGCTACGGGGGACAGGGCCATAGGGTGTCTGGGGGCTGGGATATAAGTAGGAGGAGGGGGACATGTCGCAGGGCTGGGGGACCAAGGTCCTAGGGTGCTGCTTATTCCCCAGGGACCAAGAGACCCCCTGCAGTGACGGCACCTCTCTCTGTGCCTTCTCTCCCCTAGTTCTACGCCACATTTCCTCCCACCGTGTCGGGCATCCCACCTGTCCTGCCCCCTGCTGTTTCCTTTGGCTCGCTGCAGGGGGCTTTTCAGCCTAAGGTGAGTGGGGAGGTAGACCCAGATTGGGAGGGAAACGAGTGCTAGAGCTGGGGCGGGTTGCTGGGATCCAGGACTTGTGGGTTCTATTCCCTGCTCTGGGAGGAAAGTGAGATCTTGTGGGTCAGACCTGAGGGTCTGGGAGCCTAGGGTCTAGGGAGGGATGGGGGAGAGGACTTTCCTGGCTTTGACTCTGGCTATGGCAGGGGGACTTCTTTGTGTGCAGTCTCCTGACCCCTTGTTCTCTCCCCAGAGCACTAACCCAGAGCTGCCGTCGCGGCTGGGAGCTGTCGCCCCCACTTTATCCCAGAAAGGGGGTCAGGTGAGCAGGGCAATAGGCTGCTGGTGCTGCTGGTACGTGGGCACAGATCCCCCTCTAACCACCTGCTCTCTGTTTTTTGTAGCTCACGGACCCTTTCAGACCTTCCCTGAGGGTAAGTAACCACGTGTGCCAGTCCTGTTGCAGCAGGGAGGCTGTGAGAAATGGGGCGGGGGGATGGGGGGGGATAGGCCAGTGTGTGCCCAGCAGGGGGCGCAGTGGAGCATGGGTCACAAGCGGGGGATAGCGCACGGCGGGCACTGCCCTGGGGTGTCCCAGGGGCTGATGCTTTCCCCTTTTCCTTGTAGAAGCCTGGCAAATGGTGCTCCATGCACGTCCGCGTGGCCCACATGATCCTGCGGCACCAGGAGAAGATGAAGGTAGAGTCGTGTGGTGCCCTTTCTAGGTCCCAGTGGCACTGCAGGGGACATCAGATCCTGACCAGTAGCGCCCCCTGCAGTACCTGGGCGGGGATCCTGCACTCAGTCTGGAAGCACAATGTGTGGGCACCTTAGCCATAAAAAGACAAGGGAGGTGTCAGCTGAGTCTTAAATCTCTCCAGAATTCTACATTCGGTGGTGTCACCCTCTGCAGCGTGGCATGGGGGACTTGCTGCCCCCTTCTTCCCCTGGCTTTCAGTCCTCCCATTGGTGGGAGTTTTGATAATACGGTGTCATCAGAAAGGAACCCGGTTGGGTATCATTCAAAAGGCCTTTCTCCCGCAAACGCAACAGCCCCAGATATGACAAACCTAGAACAGTTACACGGTTCCTGTGACGCTAACCTGGCGTCCTTTTTTCAATGAGATTACAAGTTGGGAACAGGATTTTTTTATTTCTAATTTAACACGGGGATACGTTGGTTACATAAAAAAAGACGTTCTTTGGTAATCGTAGGGACGTTAGCCTTGACACACAGGACTGAAAACATGTTTCATCAGACTCCGCATTGGTGGCCTCTCCATCCCGACACGTTGTTACACTAATGGTTGTCCATGTGGCTCTTGCACATCTCTGTACAAGGCCGGCTGCTGGCCAGACATTTGCAGGCGGGTGATTATTTGGGCTTTGCACGTGAGCATTTGATGAGCTAAGGATGGAGTTGGGAATACGTGATATTTTGCACACAACTGGTGTGATCAGTTCTTCCTCCAAGATCCATCCAGGCCAGATTGGGGCAGGTATATTTGGATGCCCTTGATCATCTTGGAGCTAGGGATGTTAAATATTGATTAACTGAATAGTCGAGGAACCTCATGAATTCTTATTGGTTACTTGACTATTCTCTAGTCCTCGGGAGCAGGGCTGGCAGCCAGTGCACTCCGGCTTCACTCCTGAAGAGCCCCCTGCCACTCTGCACTGCTGCCTCTGTATCAGAGGGGTGGTTCTCTGTTTATCCCTTTTTCTAGATCATTTATTAGTATGTTGAAAGGCATTTGCCCCAGTGCAGATCTGTGAGAACATGCTATTTACTTTTCTCTCCATTCTGAAAACGGATTATTCTTACCCTTTGTTCCCTGGCTTTTAACGAGACCTTCCCTCTCATCCTGTAACAGCTTAGTTTGCTTAAGAATTGTTGATGAGGGAGCTTGTAAAAGCTTTTCTCTTTTCCCCCCCCAAACTTCCTCTATCAACATCTTAATATGGGTCAGTTCTTAAGATTTGTCACTTAAAAAGAAAGACTTAGGTGTGTGGGTCTCTTTTGCATGGTCTGCAATGAATTTCAATGTAAAGAATTAAGTTAGCTCCTCAGTGGTTTTGTCTTTTAGTGCTCCTTTAGCACCTTCATCCTCTACTGGCCTCACTTTTAGAAGGCTTCCTGCTTCTGATGTACTTAAAATATTTTGCTGTTTAGATTGTGTCTTCAGATTATTTTTGTTGTCTGCCTGATGATATTTTCACACTCAATTTGCCAGTTTGTTCCTTTCTGTTCTCTTCATTTGACCTCCAATTTTTAAATGATGCCTTTTTGCTTCTGATTAATATTTTTACTCCATTCTTTAGCCATGGCCGCATTTTTTGGGCCCTCTTATTATTTTTTTAATTTGCAGAATACATTTAATTTGAGCCTCAATTATGGTGCTTGTAAAAAGTTTCCCTGCAACTTGCAGATATTTCACTTTTGTGACTGTTCTCTCCAATTTCAAGTTAACTAGCTTCCTCATTTTTGTGTAGTTCTCTCTAATTTAAATGCTACTGTGGTGGGTTTCTTTAGTATTCCTCTTCCCCTCCAAGAATGTCAGATTTAATTATATTATGGTCACTATTGCTGTGTGATTCAGTTATATTCACTTCTTGCACTGGCTCCTTTGGTGCTCTTGAGATTAAGTCAAGAACCATCTTTCCCCTTATGGGTTCCAGGACTAAGCTGCTCCAAGAAGCCATCATTAATGGTGTTGAAAAGTATTACTTCTGCATTCCATCCTGACATGTACTCAGTCAATATGGGGATAACTAAAATCCCCTGTATTGAGTTTTCTGGTTTTATAGCCTTTCTAATCTCCTGAACTTTTACAATTCCCATTTTGGTTGGGTGGTTGGTGGTATATGCTGTCACTCTTCAAGCATGGAATTTCTGTCCATAGAGATTCCTTAGTACAGTTTATTTTATTTTAGATGTTTACCATATTTGGCTTTGTGCTTTCTTCCACCTACAGTGCCGTTCCCCCACTAGCACGAGCTAGTCTGTCTTTCCAATATATTTTGTACACTGCAGTTACCTTGTTCTGCCAAGTTTCTCTGATGCCTATGACATCAATATCCTCATTTAATACCAGGCACTGAAGTTTGCCCATCTTAGTATTTAGACTTCTAGCATTTGCATACAAGCACTTATAAAAATCTGTCACCTTTTTAATTGTCTGCCTTCATGAGATGTGTATCAAATGGAACTTTTTCATTTAACTGTTTTTCGAATTCCTGCCTGTACTTGACCAATTTCTATGCTCTCCTCTTTACTACAATATAAAGAATCGCAGTTACTATCCCTCTGCATAGGCTATATCTGAACTGTGTGGTCCTCTGCACCTGTCTGCCTTTCTCCAACCCGTAGTTTACAAACATCGGTGAGTGTCAGATGTTTTGAACACCTTTAAAACAAGAAGAGAGGTGAATCAAATGCCTGATAATAAAATAATTTGGTCTTCTAGTAGTGTCGCGTCTCGAAAAGCCATGGAATCCTGGTTGTGGATGGCACATAACGGTCCAAGCGATAAGAACACATCTTCATAGTTCCCAGGAGCTGGCTAAAACTGAAGTGATCTTGCATGTCCCCAAAGCCACAGGGAGAGCTGCTACTAAACTCTGCAGTTTTGCCTAAGACGCAAGATGTTCTGGATTCTTTTTGTGTGCCTGCCTCTGGAGAGTGGGATCTAGAACATCATGCGTCTTGTGCAAAAATAGGAATTCGGTAGCACTGCTCCTTCTGTGGCTTTAGTGGTTTGCAAAATAATTTTAGTCTTAGCCAGCTTCTGGGAGCTACGAAGGAATTCCACTGAACAACGCAAGACAGCAGCTTCAGTAGGGCCTGCAAGGATGAAATTCTTCCATCAGTTGTTTGCACGCTGGAGTGCTACCTCAGCAAGAAATGCTGTTAACGCCTCCATCAGGAAAGAATGAGACAGTAGCTTCTTCATTGTGAAATTGGAGATGTTTGTGAAGTCAGTGATTTTTGTGTCTGACAGAGGCAATATCCAGGTATGTCTCCTCCCTGCTAATGTTAATTGATTTCCCCCACATATGTGTCAGAAATGAGCGGGAGGTCATCACGGGTCCTGTATTTTCTCTGTAACCTCCTAATGAAATGTTCAGCTAGATCTCGACAGAGTATTAACAGGTTTTGCGTTTGTCAGGAGCCTCTCTACCATCTAGGAGTGCTATGCCGAAAGACCTTTGCTGCTTAAGGCATGGCTCGGGTTGTCAGTAGGTCCTGGCTTAGGAAACTCAAGTGAGATGTGTACTAGTTTGCGTCTTGCCTGGTACATAGATGTTGTTCGGTGACGTTCAAAGATGGCTTGTGGTACCATGACAAACTTATTCTTTCTCAAAGTGTCACAAAGGTCTGCATCACTCTGAGATCTGGACACAACCAGAAGAGCGGACAGTGACCTGGTTAGACTTTCCCTCTGACTGACTTCTTTGTGTTTGAGCATAGCTTTAGGCTACTGCTCTTCTGTGGTGCTATAGATTGACATCGTCTTGGATATGTGTTTGGGTTTTGAGGGCTTCCTACACGTCGTAGCCCAGCGTATCCGTTTGACCGGCACCTTTAGCTGTGTCATCGCTGGAGGCTGCTATTCATGGTTCCGGACCCTTATTGCAAATGGATTGGCAGGACAAGTTATCTCAGCAGGTAGCTTTACAGCTCCCCTTTCTTGGCATTTAACAACACCTAACAAAACTAGATGGGGCATGGCAACTTCTGGGGGAGTCATCCCCACCATGTGTAATGTTTCGGTCGCAATTCGACAGAATCTTGTGGTTGTGAGAAAAACCAGGAAAGCATTTGGATGCTGTAACGCTCACGGGTCCCCCAATGATTTTCAGTGCTCTGTTTTCATGTTCTGAGCGGTCGTCTGAACCAAGTGCACAGAAAGGAGCTGGCAACCTTTTAACGGCCCAAATTCCTTTTCTAAATTCCTCCCGGCCTTTCCACATCTCTTATTTCAGCAAAGAACGAAGCACAGAATATTTAGATACTTCAGGTGTATTCAGATAAGCATGGCCTGATGAAAGTCATTGTAGGGCATTTACAGAGCTAGCTGAAGCAATCTTAGCCCATTAGCAATTATCTGTGAGAACTCCTGGAGGAAGAGGGTGAGCTCCCAGAAGTCTGGAGCAGGACAGGCACTGTATCTATTTTTAAAAAGGGGAACAAAGAGGACTGAGGGAATTCTAGACTGATCTGCCTGACTTCGATCCCTGGAAAGATACTGGAGCGACTAATTAAACAATCCGTTTGTAAGTACCTGGAGGATAATAGTTATTAGGACTAGCCAGCATGGGTTTCAGGAACAAATAATGCCAAATCAGTTTCCTTCAGGATGTGATACAGATCTTAGTCAGGCTTATAATACTGTCCACCAAATATAAGCAAACAGGGTAATGTGTTCTACATGAAATTACTGTAAAAGGGATGCACAACGGTGGAAAGATTGTAGTCAAGGAGCAGTTATCAGTGGTTTGCTGTCAAACTGGGAGGGCGTGTTTAGTGGTGTTTACAGGAGACATCCATGGTACTAGTCAGTATTTTCACAAATGATTGGATAATGGAGTTGAGAGAGTGTTTATGAAATGTGCAGATGGCACGGTGCTGGGAGAGGTTGCAGGCACTTTGGAGGAAAAGGATTAGAATTAAAAACACGTTGCTGGAGGATGTATCTGAATTCCACGAGATGGAATGTAATAAAGATGAGTACAGAGTACCCCTCTGGGGAAGAAAAATCAAAGGCACAACTACCCCATGGGGAATAACTGCATGGTTGCCCTGCTGGAAAGGATCTGGGAGTTAGAGGAGGTCACAAAACGAATGAATCGAGAATGTGATGCAGCTGTGAAAAAGGCTCATATCATTCTAGGGCAGTGGTTCCCAAACTTTTCGGCATCACGCCCCCTTTTTGATTTTTGAGAAACCTTCACGCCCCCCCCTCCCAAAAAAACCCAGCGAAACTTGGGATGGAATTGACGGGGTGTGTGTGGCTGGGTCGCTTCATGCCCCCCCTGGAAGGTCTTCAAGCCCCCTAGTTTGGGAACCCATGTTCTAGGGTGTGTTAACAGCAGTGTCCTATGCATGACAAGGGAGGTCATTGGACTGCTCTGCTGAGCACTAGTGAGGCCTCTGGAGTACTGTGTCCAGTTCTGAGCACCATGCTTTAGAAAAGATGTGTACGGGTTGGAGAGAGCCCAGAGGAGCACAACCAAAATGATTAAGAAGTTTGACAAAGCTGACCTATGAGGAAAGGTTTAAAAAAACAAAACAACCTGGGGCATGTTCAGTCTTGAGGAAAAAGACAACTGAGAAGGGACTGGCTGACAATCTTCAAATGTGAACAGGGCTGTTCTGAAAAGGACAATTATCGGTTGTTCTCTGTGTCCACTAGAGGTAGGACAAGAAGCAACAGGCTTAGCTTGCAGCCAGGGAGCTGTAGCTCTAAGGGTAGGGAAGCTCTGGGCCAGGCTTCCAGGGGAGGTGGAGGATTCCTCAGCACATCTCTGGAGATTTTTCAGACAGGATTGGACACACCCTGGTCTGGGGTTACTTGATCAAAGGCCCCCGAGCCTTCGTAGAAGAGGGGACAGGCAGGCAGCGCATGACGGTGGCTAGTGGAGGGTGCATGTCAGAGGTTTGTGGGGCATGGGGCTGCCCCCCATGTATCTTCTGCCTCCACCTCTTGACTTCCCTCAGCAGTCAGTCTACAAAGCAGGCAGCAGCACTGGCAGGGAAGGGGAAGCAGCCCCGTTTGGGGGGAGCTCAGTCAGCTGCCCTGCTACTTCCTCCCTCCCCACACTGCAGGGGAGTGCAGCTGCTGGGCATCCTGGCCAGAGGCATCCTGAGGACATGGGAGGGGTCCAGGTAGCCCCCCATGTATCGCCTCAGGAGGGCCACAGAAGCTTCCTGTGCCTCTTCCTTCCTAACCGTTGCACTCCCCTTCTATACCCCCTCCCCACATGGCACCCCCCTGCCCTCTTCTACCTCCAACAGCTGCACGTAGCTCACATGCAACCTGCCTGTCGCCCTCCTGCCCTTCCCACCAGCTGCCATGCAGCACCCTGAGCCGATGTCCGCCACAAAGCACAGCCCCTGTTGGTGCTGCTCCACGCTTGCCCCAGGCTTGCAGAGTGTGGCTGGCGGCTGAGCGCTTCACCAGCGCCTGTCGCGGCTCCTTGGGCAATATCCTCACAGGCGGTAACGAGGCTGGCCCGCACCAGAGAGCCGCGGCTTTCTTGCCAGTGACACCAAATCCGCTGGAGGCTTCCCTTGAATGTAACCCTGGAGACCTGAATGCTCTGAGCATTAGCTGACACCACAGTTATCCGGCGAGGGCCCCGCTTTCACTTCGGGAGAGCTGCCCCTTTCCCATCCCCGGGTTAAAGTACAGTTACGAACCCCTGGGTGCATTCAGCGTGTTTCTCGAACCCATAGCTTCGCTGTTGCTCCAGGTGTGTCGCCTTTGGCCTAGTGCGTTGATGGGAGAAAGGGCTTTTGAGTGATCCCTGGCTCGGCTCGCTGGGAAACACGTGTCCGCTGTGGGTGCTCTGCTAATCAGCCGCGTGGCACCTGAACCTCTGCTGGGCGGCGCCCAAGTGTTCCGCTCACAGGGCACACTGGCTGCGAGTCCCTCCTGCCACTCCACAGAGGGTGCCAGCAGTGAAATCAAGATCTGTCGAGCTTTACGACTTGGTGCTCCCTCACCTTTCTGCCGTGAACTTTCCCCAGCACGGCCGGTGCTCCCAGACTGCCTGCTCCGGCCCAGGGTTCCCAGAACGTGAGGCGGGCCCGTTCCCTGGCACCAGGGGCTGCGGGCTGATGCTGTGTGGAACCCTGGGGAGCAACCTTTGGGGGCGACCCTGTGTGGGTGGGGGTCGGTGAGATGGCCCTGTGGCATGCAGTGAGGATCCCCCGTTGCTGACCTCCTTTCTTTCCTCCCCCCAGCTGATGCAGGGAGATCCCCACAAGCTGGATTTCCGGAACGACCTGATCACCTGCCTTCCTGGCACAGGGACCTTTGGGAGCCTCGCTCACGGCCAGGAGCTCACGCGCCCCGCCACGCTCTTCACCCCCGCAGGTCAGCGCCTTCCCGGCCCGAGATCCTGCCCCGTCCCAGCTCTGGGGCTTGGGAGAACTGGGCATAAGAGGGCCCGGGGGGTTGGAAGCTTTCTGAGAGAGGGGGTAATGGGCTGGCTGAGAGGCTGGAGGGAGCTGGGTCAGCTAAGAGCTGTGGGGGCTGGATCCCTCTGCCCCCCAAACTATCTAATGCTCTTTCTGTCCTTCACAGGTGCTGTCCATTCAGGCTCTGGTGCCTCCTTTGGGCCCCCGAGCACGCCACACAGCTCTTTCCTGGGCCCCAGCGCACACATTGGTAAGAGCTGGGAGTGGCTTACCAGGCACCACAGCGAGGCATGGAGTCAGGGGCGATACGTGGACTGTGCCGGGCGCACTGGGGGAGGGGCACCAGGACCCCGGGGGGCAGCTCGGTGCCCGTTTATCCCTCCCTCTCCTCCTCCTTGCTTTACAGATCCCTTCAGCCGCCCCGCCAGCTTCGCTGCCCTGGGGGCGCTCTCCAACGGGGCCTTTGGAGGCCTGGGGAACCCTGCCTTCAGTGAGTAGATCGGGCAGGGCCATGGGCATTAGGGTGGGCTCCATTGCTGGGAAGGGGAGTGGCTGGTCTAGGCCCTGCGTGGGGCGAATCCTAGGGGTCACAGCCCCCCCTGGGAGGGAGAAGGGCAGGTGCAGTGAGAGGTTGGTGGCGGAGTCAGTGTGGGAAAGTGGTGGATGTGGGGTGAGCTCTGGGGAGAGAGCCCCCCCCGTGAGAGAGGGGGTGGGGCCCCGGTGAGGTGGGGCGGGCAAGGCGGGAGTGCAGTCCATAAGGCACAAGTTGCACAGGGTTCACCCTGGAGCAGGGCCTGTGCGGGAGGGGCATGCAGGCCCCATGGTTCCTAGCAACCTCTGTAAGCTTAATCCTGATGGAATAAGGCAGCCCCTCCATGTGGGGGCGGGGCCTCTCTTAGCAGGGGCGGGGCTACGTATGGTGAGCCCTGGGAGCGCCGCCTCCCTTGAGTGGCGGGGCCCAGGTACGGTGCTCTGGGCCCTTCCTGGTCTCACTCGGGTCTCTGTGTTCCTGTCCCAGACTCCAGCTCCATGTTTGGGCAGAAGGAGAGCCCTGGGGCCCAGGCCTATGGCAGCCCCCATGACCCCTGGAACCGGCTGCACCGCACGCCCCCCTCCTTCCCCACTGCCCCCGCCTGGCCCAAAGGGGGTGCGGGTGATGCAGCTGAGCGCGGGCCGGCCCAGCATGACAAGGAGCCTGACAAACGGGAGGTGCCTGCTATAAAGGATGAGAAGGACAGGTACGAGCTGGGGGTGGACCAGGCTGGCAGGGCGGAGGGAGACCGATGCAAGAGGGCAGGGGATGAGGGTTGCTGGGGAGGTTTTGGGAGGATCCAGGCAATGAAGTCAAGGTTGGGGTGGAGGAAAGGGGGGCAGGGCCTAGTTGAGGATTGGGGCCTAATGGGGGGGCTGGGGAAGATGGGGTTGGGCTGGTTGGGGATTAGGGGGACCCAATGCATGACGAAAAGGAGGGAGACAGGCTGAGGATTGTGTGGGGCTCAGCCCAGTTTGTGGCACTAACCCCCACCTCTGTTCCAGGGACACCCTCTTCTCCAGGGCCCCCCCTCGTGCCTCGCCGGTGCCCCTCCCCTCTAAGCACCCTGCCTCCCTGGGGCTGGAGGACGTCCCCCTGCGAGCACACAGCGAGCCAAGCCGGGAGCAGCGTTATGGCAGCCCGGTGGGGGGCCGTGCCTCACGCTCACCCTACCCTGACCCTACCCTCAAGAAGGAGGTGAAGGTGAAGGAGGAGCCGGAGCTGGGTGTCCTGGAGGGGGCGCTGCGGGCGGGCGGGCCCTTCCCTGGGGCTCTGCATGTCTCCCACCCGCTGGGGGCGCTGGCTGTCTTTGAGCGGCCTCAGGGCTCCCCGTACCTGGTGGCTGGGCCAGGCCCTGGCACCCCCTATGCCGCTCTGGAGGCCTGGCGGGAGCCCTACGCCCTGTCCCGCTACTTGGAGCGCGAGCTGCCTGAGGACTACGAGCGTGCCCGGCTCTATGGGCTAGCGCCACCTCCCCCCGGTCTGTTGGCCTACCCGCGCCATGCCACACTGCTGGCCAAGGGCCCGCCCCCAGAGGGGTTGCTTGGTGCACCTCCCCCCCTCATCCCTGCCGTGCCCGGCACCCGGCCCAGCTCCCCTCGCCGTGCCCCGGACCTCCGTGAGCTCACCACCGCCTACAAGGACCGGGACTCCAGATAATGATGCCCGTGTGCCCCTCACCCTGGCATCGGAGGCAGCCAGGATTGCTCCTAACCTGGCATCAGCGAGGGCATTCCCTTCCCCATGCTGGGCTGGCTAGGTTCTCCCCTCCCTGCAGCTAGGGGCAGTATACTTCCCTGCCCACCCCAGCACCAGGAGCAGCGTCTCTCAAACCGGCTGGCTAGGATCCCCCCCACGTGTCCTCCCCCACAACTGGCCCGCCAGGATCCTTCCCACTAGGCAGCAACATTGGTGTCCACGCTCCCCACCGTGGCTTCAAGTGTCATGTCCCCTCCCCCTCCCTTGGACTGGCCACGATCAGGGGTGAGAGCACTGAGGAAACCTCCCCCCCCCCCCACACCGATCGTTACACACAGACACCCCCTCAGAGAGGATGGGGGCAGGATGGCGGGTTTCAAGGTGCGGCCGCACCTCCCCACCTTCCCCTGGCCTGGCTGTACCCTGGTAAAGGAGAGCTGGCAGTGGGGGCCCCTACGCTGTCCCGGGCGTGGCTTGCGGGGAAAGACCCTGTTCTTACTGAACGGCTGGGGTTTCGCTTAGTTCTTGTTGGGGTCACCGGGGAGGTGGGGGCTAGGGGTCTGGGTTAGAGGGCAATCTCCCCAGGCTAGTGGGGTTTCAGGGCAGGAGACTGGGCTTCGGAGGAGTGCTCCCCCAATCTCCCTGTAAGTGGGGATTGGGGGGGGGCTTTGCTTTGCCCCCTGTGAGTGGAGGGGGGGCAAGAGCAGAGCTGGGACCCCCAGCCTAGTGTAAATATCTCCCCGCTCCCTTGGGTGAGCTGGGTTTTGTACATTTATACCAGGTTTGAGGTGGTGATTTTAAACGACCCTCCTTCCCTCCCCCATTTTTAATGTACCGCGCTTTTTCTATTCCTGTATCGACGTCGTGACGCTCCCCTCCCTGTCCCCACTGGACCTGATCAGAAAGGGGGTTTACGGCGGCGGGGGAGGGAAATTGGAGGCCCCCACCCCCGCACTGGACACTGCCGTTTTCTCCCCTGCCCCTCTTTAATTAAACCCCAAGTTGGTGCTTCTGGATGGATTCCTCTTTGTGGTTCCTTCTACCTGTGGGCGGCGCAGGGAGCTGGGTTCTTCTAATCCAGGGCAGGGTCGGAACCTGCTGCTGCTGAAATATTCAGGCCCAGGGCTGGGCGTCTCCAGGGGGGAGTGGGCAGCTGGTGCCTCGACGCACTGACGTGAAGGGGGCCGTAGACTGATCCTGGGGTTCAGGCTCTGCCCCAGAACTCCTGGCTCCGCTGCCTGCACAATCTTTCTGGGCTCCACCTGTAAAACGGGGCGAATCGCCCTGCCCTCTGTCACTGTAGTTCATGAGCTCCAGGACGGGGCCCCGGAGTGTTTCTCTGTGCAACACCAAGCCCAACAGGCCTTATCCATTCAGGGAGCGGAGTGAGCAGAGTGGGGTGCAGTGGCTGTCCCCATTCCATGCAGGGAGGGTCTGCGTGGCCTGCAGTGCAGTGCAACCCATGTCGGGAGAGGTCCCCAAATGCCCTGACATGGTGACCCCCATCCTGTGCGGGGAGGGATCCATGCAGCCTCCAGCATGATAGCCCTAATGCCTGCTCTACAGCTGTAGCGGCTCTCCTGCCCTGCGCACTCACTGTGCACTCAAAACCGCATGCCCCGTCCCTCCTGTTCCAGTGGCGCCCAACTGGCAAGGGGCAGAATCTCCCTGGTTCTCTGCCCCGCCCTTTGCAGGTCAGAAGCACTGGCACCTGCTTAGATTTCCTCTGCTTCATCCCAATGGCAGCGCCTGTGCCAGTGCATCACAGGGACCTTTGGCATGTCCCCCTGGAGCCCGCTGCAGAGCAGAGTAGAGAAGCAGCTGGGGAAGCCTGTAACGCCAGCCAGGCCAGCAGGAGATGCTGTGGGGCTGGGGAAATGGTGGCAAGCTATGCAAAGGGTACTGGCAGCAAAGGCATGTGGGTCTTTCTGAAGGGAGGGGCCCTCCCCACAATCGCCATCTGCTGAGGCAGCCTTGACCCTGGGCTCCTCCATGTCGGGCATGATGCGCCAACCCAGAGCCAGTTGTGTTTAGGTGGGGTTCTGTGTTCAGAAGGCATGAAATAGGGTTGGAGGGAAGGCTGGGATCCAGGACACCTGGGCTCTGGAAGAGGAGAAGCATTGATCAGAGCTGGGGCCTCGCATCCTCAAGGGCTCACCAAAATGGGGAAAATGCTCCATGTTACAGAGGATTCCTAATCATTGTCTACTGCAGCGGAGCAGATAGTCTCCTTGGGCAAGGTTTTTATGTGTGTTTGGGGGTGGGGGGAGGCTGGCTTCACATGCCTGGAAGGGCCAGGAACAGCCAGCCCTTAACACTGTGCATGCCCATGGCACCCCTCAGAGCCTCCCAGA
The DNA here is from genome assembly GCF_052426305.1 of Pelodiscus sinensis. Lineage (NCBI taxonomy): Eukaryota > Metazoa > Chordata > Testudines > Trionychidae > Pelodiscus > Pelodiscus sinensis. Next base: position 131,140,658 of record NC_143056.1, on the reverse strand, counting down.
GCAAGGCATGGTGCTATGGTGGCGATTTAAAGGGGCCTGGGGCTCTAGCAACACCTGTGAGCACCAGGACACTTTGAATCACTAGGAACCAGGGTAACTGCCCCCTGTGCCCCTCCCCTGTCAGCAGGTCCTACCTACTGCGGTCAGGATGGGTGCTCTGTGCCAAAGGCAATTCTGGGAGGTAATTCTGGGACTCGTGAGTTTGGAATGGGCCTTCACTTTCAATTGGTGCTGCAGCAATCCAGAATTATCATTCGCTGTGTTTTATCATTCTCCGGGATGTTCTGTCCCAACAGAACCCACAGCAAGGGGTAGGGATACCTCCGGTTGTGCAGTGATATGCTGACCCATTGCCCCAGTGGGTGGAATCAAGAGCAATAGGGGAGTGACCAGGAGAGGGGTCATTATTCTTTCTGCCAGAGTCTGTTCAGGACAGAAATCAGATCTCAGGACTAGGGTGAAGGTGAGGCCTATTGGGTCCTATTACGTCAGAATGAAGCAGGATGTTCCGGGAAGAGTCGCTGAATAGTTCAACTGTATCTGACTGTTGTTCCCTAGGGGACAATAGTGAGACAAAAGAGGGAATGAAATTGTTTGCAGTGTATAGTAAGAGAACCAAAAAACGTGCCATCGGAGCTTAACCAAGTAAAAGAAGCAGCGAGAGATAAAAAGGCATCTTTTAAAAGGTGGAAGTTAAATACTAGTGAAGGAAATAGAAAGGAGCACAAACTCTGTCAAATGAAGTGTAAAAATGTTATTAGGAAAGCCAAAAAGAACAAAAGCCCAAGTAATAACAAAATGTTTAGGAAGCCTGCTAAACAGCCAGTGAGGCCACTGGATGGTTGAGATGCTAAGGAGCACTCAAAGATAAGTCACTGCAGAAAAACTAAATGAGTTCTTTGCATTGTTTTTCATAGGTGAGGATGTGAGGGAGATTCCCAAACCTGAACCATTTTTTTAGGTGACAAATCTGAGGAATTGTCCCAGACTGAGGTGTCAGAGGAGGTTTTGGAACAAACTGGTAAATTTAACAGTAACAAGTCACCAGATGGCATTCACCTAAGAGTTCCAGAAAGAACTTAAATATGAAATTGTGAATCTACTAACTCTGGTTTATAACCTCTCCTGTAAATCCTCTTCTGTACCAAATGACTGGAGGATAGCTAATGTGATGCCAGTTTTTAAAAAGGTTTCTAGAGGTGATCCTGGCAATTACAGGCTGGTAAGTCTAACTTCAGTATTGGCAAATTGGTTGAAACTATAGTAAGGAATAAAATTGTCAGACACGTGGATAAACATAATGGCTGTGTCTAGACTGGCATGATTTTGCGGAAATACTTTTAACGGAAAAGTTTTTCCGTTAAAAGTATTTCCGCAAAAGCGCGTCTAGATTGGCACGGATGCGTTTCCGCAAAAAGTGCTTTTGCGGAAGAAAACCCCGATTGCCATTTTAGCCATCGGGGCTTTTTTGCGCAAAACAGTTCTTTCCTGTCTACACTAGCCCTCTTGCGCAAGTGGGCTTTTTCCCAAGTGGGAGCATGAAAGTATTTGCGCAAGAAGCACTGATTTTGTATACATTACAAAGTCAGTGCTCTTGCGCAAATTCAAGCGGCCAGTGTAGACAGCTGGCAAGTTTTTGCGCAAAAGCTACTGTTTTTGCGCAAAATCTTGCCAGTCTAGAGGCACCCAGTTTGTTGGGGGGAAATCAACATAGTTTCTGTAAAGGGAAATCATTCCTCACCAATCTACTAGAATTCTTTGAGGGGGTCAACAAGCATAGGGACAATGGAGGGCCAGTGTGGATATAGTTACCCCTCTCCATTCTGAAAACCGACCGTTTATTCCTACCCTTTGTTTCCTATATTTAACCAGTTATCAGTCCATTACATGGGATAGGAGGGAAGGTCCTGATAGCTTACTTTGCTTAAAAGCCTTTGGTGAGGAACCTTGTCTAAGACTTAAGTACACTAATGGTATCCAGCAGGGGTCAGTAATGGTACCAATCCTAACCAACCTATTAATAGATCTGGAGAAAGGGGTAAACAGTGAGATGGTAAAATTTGCAAATGATACAAAACTGCTCAGAATAGTTAAACCCAAAGCAGACCGTGAAGAGCTTCAAAACGATCTAAAAAAACTAGGTGAGAGCACAACAAAATGGCAGATGACTTTTAATGTTGATAAAAGCAAAGTAGTGTATATTGGAAAACATAATCCAACTATGTAGAAATGATGGGGACTAAATGAGTGGTAACAGCTCGAGAGAGATCTTGGGGTCATTGTGAATAGTTCTCTGAAAACATCCACTCAATACAGAGCAGCAGTCAAAAATAAACAATGTTGGGAATAAAAAGGGGATAGAAAATAAGACTGAGAGTATCTTGCTGCCTCTATATAAATTCATGGTATGTCCGAATCTTGAATAATGCATGCAGATGTGGTTGCCTCATCTCAAAAAACATATCTTCGCCTTAGGAAAAGTTCAGAAAAGGGCAACAAAATGATTAAGAGTATAGAATGGCTGCTATATGAGGAGAGTTTAATAATGGGACTTTTTCAGCTTAAAAAAGAGATAACTAAGGGGAGATATGGTAGAGGTCTATAAAATCATTACTAGCGTGGAGAAAGTAGATGAGGAAAAGCTATTTATTTGAGCCCATAACACAAGAATGAAGGGTCATCAAATGAAATTTTTAGATAGCAGATTTAAAACAAAAAGTATTCACATTATGCACAGTAAACCTATGGAACTCCTTGCTTGAGGATGTTGTGAAGGCCAGAACTTTAACAGAGTTGAAAAAAGAGCTAGATAAATTTATGGAGAATAGGTCCATCAATGGCTCTTAGCCAGGATGGGCATGAATAGTGTCCCTAGTCTGTTAGAAGCTGGGAATGGGTGATGGATTATTTGATGTTTACCTGTTCTGTTTAATTCCCTCTGGGGCACCTGGGACTGGCCAGTCAGAAGACCAAATACTGGGCTAGATGGACCTTTGGTCTGACCCATTAAGACCATCCTTATGTTCTTATGCACATTGATCCTTCCCTCCACCTATGCCTGTGCATACCTCTTCCTCCCTATATCCTCCCATCTTTCCTCATCCAGTTACCTACATCCATTAATCCTTCCCCATGAACACTCATTTAAATCTGTCCATACTTCCAATCCATCTATCCTCATCCATGCCCCCATCCCTGCCTCCCTCCACATACATACCTCTCAATCCACACCCACTTAATATGTCTTTATTTACAAACACATTCAATATATCCAATTCCAAATCCATCCCTTTCCATACACATTTATCTAGATCAATCCCTCCATAGGCCCATCTTTCCCTTCATTCATCCCCACATGGACCCCTCCATCCAGCCTTCCACTCACAGCCATGTATGTTTCCAGAAACTCAGACATCTGCCCCACCCTCCTTAATCACTGCTCTATCTACTAACTACAGGGCATCCCTACTATGTGTCTCCCCAGTATATTTTGGTTCTGCACTGTTGTTGATGCTTGTAGGAACTGTTGTGTTATAAGTTCTCCCATTACCTGCTCTTAACCTCGCACACAACCCCCCCCCCCCCAAAAAACCAATTCACACAAACGGAAGTCAGTCGCGGGGGGAAAAAAATCCCTGCTTTATGCTGTTTCACTATACGTCCATGTTTTTTGGAAAGTATCTTGGACATATAACAGGGATGCTCTGTACAGGGATTGTTTATGCAGAAATGATGGATCCCCTCTCTGGGGGTAGGGAGCGTTTAAATAAAAGCAAGTTTTCTTTTTCTCAACTCTGTTCTAGTTCAACCAGGGAGGTGTGGGACTGGACACAGGATGCATTGGTGGAGCCTCCCCACCCTATAGGGTCCCAACAAGATCATCTAATGGGGGCTAACTCCTGTCCCCAAGAATTGAGTGAAAGGCCCGGCTGCTTGCTTGCCTTCTCCCTACAGCCCAGCCGTAGCTCCGTCTAGACCAAGGCACCGCTGGCCCCCGCACACGAGCAACAGTGAAAGGTGCACGTCAGCAAATTGTGCACAGAAAAACTATCACAAGGCTTTTAGTTTCCCTGTACAGTAAGTCCTGGCAATTGATCATGGTCCCTGTACAGGGAACTCTCACTGGAGTTGCAGGGAAATACACCCCCAAAATCCATGGGGAAAAGCCCTTGCTCCCTTCTGTGGAACTACAATTCCCAGCAGCCTCTTCTGCCCTCTGAACTACAATTCCCAGCAGCCTCTTCTGTCCTCTGAACTACAACTCCCAGCAGCCTCGTCTGTGACACCCCACCCCGCATGGAACTACATTTCTCAGTGTGACCCCCGGCCCCAGCTCTATGGTTTAACATTTCCCAATGAACCAGCTTTCTCTGGGGAACAATATTTCCCGTCATCCCCTGCGCCCTTTCTGCGGGCAGAACTCCATTTCCCACAATTCCGTGAGCTCAGCGCTCTGTGGGACTCTGACTCCGTTTCCCGCGCTTCGCGCTCTCGCGAGGTTCTGCGGCTGTCGCTCGCGCTCTGTTCTCTATTGTCCCGCCCGAACTCCACTTCCCGTCGTCCCTCGCGGCTCCGGCTGCGTCCCTCAGGCAGCTCTCGCGAGAATTGGCTGGCGGCGAAGCGGGCGGGTGGGGGGGGGGGAGAGCCGGCCCTGGTGGTGGAGGTGGTGGCGTCCGCCATTTTGCCGCGGCGGCTCGGCTTGGCTCGGCAGGGCCTGGTTTGGGGTCGGCATCCGGGGGGGAGGGGCCGGCGCAGGGCTGATCGGAGCCGGGGGACCCCGCGCGCGGGGAGGGGCGGGCTGGCTGCGGCCGGGGGGCCGTGGATGGCGGCGGATTTGGCCCGGCGGCGGCGCTGGGGCTGAGGCGGCGGCAGGAGGAGGCGGAGCAGGAGGCGCCTCCCTCCCTCCTCCCCCCTCCCACCCAGGTAAGATGGCGGCCCTGCCGGGGCTCCGCGCTCTCCCCCTCCCCCCGACCCATGGGGCGCGAGATGCGCTTGGGGAGGGAGGGGGGCCCGAGGCAGGAGGGAGCGCGCGCGCGCGCCGCCAACGGCCGCTCCCCCTGCCCGCGCGGCAGTAACAGCCACGCTCCCTAGGGGGAGCAGCCTCTCTGGGGAGTGCGGGGGTGGGGTCAAAGGGCAAAGGGATGGTGGGGTCACGGGGCAAGAGGGTGTTGGGCTGTAGGGGTCAGAGGTTAAAGGGTCAAAGGGCACGGGGCGTCGGGGTGGGGGTCAAAGGGTGTTAGGGGCTGGGGAGCAAGGGGCTGGGTTGGGAATAGGGGCCAAGGGGGGAGGGCGGGCGCTGAGGGAGGGCAGGGGTTAGAGGTCACAGGGCAAGAGGGGGTGGGTTGCAGTGGGTCAGCGCTGTGGAGCCAGCTCGTGCTTCTCTCTCGGGGGTGGCAGATCTGAGGGTGTCTGAGCAGGGTCGGGGGCTCGGAGCTTGTGGAACAGGCAGTTGCAGGGTCAGTGGGGCAGGGGCAGGGTTCGGCACAACAGGCAGTCATGGAGTTTGTGGAGCAAGGGGCACCCAGGGTAGTGGGGCAGGAGCAGGGAGCACTGGGAGTGGTGGGGCAGGAGCAGGGAGCACTGGGAGTGGTGGGGCAGGAGCAGGGGAAGTGGGAGATTGTCAGTTTAAAACAAGGGTCTCGGGGACACAGTGTGCCAAGGTTAGTAGTGACAGCAGATGCAGGACAGGCTCTAGACAAGACAGAGGTGGTTGGCAAAAGGAAGTTGGCACCAGGGAGTGTTGGGAAGCGGGAGATGGTGGACATAGGGGTGACAGGCTTGGCAAGACAGACTTGTGAGGTAATGGGGTTAATGGGATATAGGGGATATCAGATGATGGATTTGGCAGGTTTAATGATACAGAGGGACAAAGTACCAGGGTTGGCTGGATGGGGTCCGACGGTCCTGGGGTTGGAGGTAAAGGGATGTGCAGTAAAAAGACGGGGTCAGCGCGTGAGTGGGTCAGTGGATGTGGTGATGGTACCCAGGGTATCAGGCTTGAATGACACATGTTACAGGAGGATGGAGTTGGTAGGGCTGGCAGGACAGGACCAGGGTGTAGCAGTGGCAGGATCTGGATCTGGAGTGGTGGGACAAAATCTTGATGTGACTGGGTTGGCAGGATGGGTTCAGGTGTCAAGGAGGCTGGAGGCAAAAATGAGACCGGGTCAGGAGATAGAAGCATCTGGGATAGTGGGAAAAGGGGTGACAGGGCTTGCAGAGCAGGATCCAAGACTTAGTGGGTTGAAGGTGGTGGGAAGCAGAGTGGCTGTGTTATCCAGGCAAAGTCCAGAGGTGCCAGAGTTGGAAGAGGATGTGGGATGTGGATGGAGGATGGGGGGATGTGATTTTGCATTGGGAGCAAAGGAAGGAGAAGGGCTCAGACTGGCAGGTTTGGTATTGGGAAGGCACAGAATGAGGGAGTTAGTGGGACAGGGTCAGGCATTGGCAGAGTTGGTGGTGGCAGGGCATGGTGTGCAGGGGCTGGCAAGGCAGGGTCATGAGCTGGCAGGGGTCAAACATGGGGTGACAGAATCTGTGGGGTGGGCATTGGCAATGAAGGAATACAGAGCTAGGAGGTTGGCAGTACGGGGTCAGGGAATAACAGGATTGGAGGTGGTTGGGCATGGGCTTACTGGGATGTCGGGACACAATCAGGATGTTCCAGAGCACAGCAATACAGAGTGGGGTCACAGGGAGCCTGAGTTAGCAAAGACAGGACACCAGGGACCAGGGTGGGCACAGCTGGATCAGGGAATGAGTGAACTGGTGGTGGTGGGACACAAAGTGACTGGCCTGAAAGTGTGGGGAAGTGGGACTGTGGGATTGGTAGGGGGTAGGTTATAGGTTAACAATGAGCAGCTAGGCACATTGGGACCAGGAAACAGGAAGGTGTAGTAGGATTGTGGTTTACAGGGATACACAGGTTATGGTGTGGGGGTATAGTAATGTGGTAAGCAGAATGAAGTTTGTGATTGGGGGCAGGGGTTAGCAGATAATGTCAATGGGATTGGGTATTGGGGGGTGGGTTAGGAAGGGGTCACAGGGTAGGCAAAGATTGGGTTACCAGAGCATCAATAGATCAGAGCATGGGAGATTAGAAAGGAGTGAAGGGCTAAGAAGGGCTAATATGGGTGTGTAAGGGATAGGATGCAGTAACAACATGGAGCAAGGCAGTGGGTGGGGAAGTGGGATGTGATTGGAGGAGAAAAGGCAGGTGTCTGGGCTCTCAACTCCATCCTGTCCCTTTGGGACACCAGACTTTGCAGACAAGCCAGCTAGCTAAGTGGAGATGTGTTATATCTGGCTTGACAACATCCAAGCATTGCTATTGACGGCAGATTTCTCTCAGACTATGCATTAGGACAGGCAGGGTATCCCCATCCCTGCCTCTCCCAGCACCCTGAACAGGTCTCTGCCTCTCCCCATAGGCAAGGATTTGGTACCTGGTGCTCAGAGAAAACTCTCCGCTATATCCTGCAGCTGGATTTGTAGTCTGCCAGCTGCATTTCAGTCCCGGAGAGACAGGTTTAGCTAGACCCAAGGACTGGTTTGTGTGAACCATGTTGAACTAAGGGTGCAGGGAAAAGTGGAAGGAAGTGGCCGGAGTCTATGTTTGTGGAATACACTCTGAGAGAAAAGGCTGGAATGGATTATTTGTTACCTCTCAGGTGTGAAATGTGGGGGAAGTCTGGACCCATGCCCCCATCCTGTCCCATCTTATTGCAGGAGCAGTCTTCCCCGGGAAAGAGAAACCGTGGAAGTGGAGTCTGACGAGGAGTTCTCAGCTCACACAGGTATGGTTGGGACATGCTGTTTGGGTGGCTCCGGCGTTGGTCCCCTTCTTGGAGGACACCAGCAGCATAGCATTGCCCTTTGCAAAGGAAGCTTTGGATGTTCTCCAGAGCTGTGTCATGTTCCACTCCACAGGCAGGAGCATTTCAGCAAGTGTATCCTTCCCCCTCTTTGGAATCCCAAATTAGAAGGTGATGGAAAAACACAGATCACTGGTTAAAAGGGCTGAGGGACTCGATGGGCAGAGGTTGATTAAACCACTTGGATTCCCTGTGTCAAACTGAGAATCAGCCTAAAGTTTTCTCCTAGCAGGAAACAGAAGTATTTTGAACACAGTGCATCTGTCTTGTTCTGTTGTTGTATGCAACCTAGTGCGGTGGGATTCTGATTTGTGACTCATGCATCTATGCTGCTGTAATAATAGCATAAATAAGATAATTTTTTAGTTTCAGTTTCAAACCTCAGCCCTAGATGCATTAAAATAGTGCCTATACTAGTGATGCTGAACTTGGAAACTTCCTGATCAACTCTTCCAACTTAGCCAGTGGACTGTGTCTGTATTATGGAGTTGATACGGTGCATATCGATTAGAGTGATGTAAGAGTGTAGCTATTTAAACAGGGGACCAACAAGCTGGGTGCCCAAATGGCTTATCAGTACCCAAATGGCTACATGAAGCTTCTGGTTCAGCATCCAGAGAGCCACCTGCTGGCCCATATTGTTCTGTATCTGGGGCAGCAGCCAGCTCCTTGGGAGCAGGGTGGCACGTGGGAGCCAGCTCCTGGCACGCACCAGCTCCTGGGGAACTGGCTGCCACTCTGCATATAACTGCTGAATTTTTAAGTTATTACACGGTTAATCAATTGCATGCATTTTAACATACCAATTGTAAATCAATGCAGATTTTTTTAAAAAAACTTAGATGAGGCCAAATTTCATAGAATCGTATAACACTAGAACTGGAAGGGAGCTCGAGAGGTCATCAAGTCCAGTCCCCTGCTCTCACGGCAGGACCAAGAGCTGTCTGGATCATCCCTGACGGGTGTCTGTCTAACCTGCTCTTAAATATCTCCAGTGATGGAGATTCCACACCTCCTTAAGCAATTTATTCCAGTGTTTAACCACCCTGAAAGAAAGTTTTTCTTAATGTCCAATCTAAACCTACCTTGTGGCAATTTAAGACCATTTATCCTTGTCCTATCCTCAGAGGTCAAAGAGTACAATTTTCCCGCCTCCTTCTTGTAACACCCTTTTAGGTACTTGAAAGCTGCTATCATGTCCCGTCTCAGTCTTCTCTTTTCTAAACTAAACAAGCCCAGTTCTTTCAGTCTTCCCTCATAGCTTTTGTTTTCTAGACCTTTAATCATTTTTGTTGCTCTTCTCTGGACCGTCTCCGATTTCTCCACATCTTTCTTGAAATGTGGTGCCCGGAACTGGACACAGTACTCCAATTGAGGCCTAATCAGCACAGAGTAGAGTGGAAGAATGACTCCTCATATCTTGCTCACAACACTACTATTAATGCATCCCAGACTCTGTTTGCTTTCTTGGCCACAGTGTCACACTGTTGGCTCATGTTTAACTTGTCCACTATGACCCCTAGATCCCTTTCTGTAGTACTCCTTCCTAAACAGTCACTTTCCATTCAGTATGTGTGAAACGGATTGTTCCTTCCTAAGTGGAGTACTTTGCATTTCTGCCTAACCCAATTTCAGTGGCTGTTAAAATATGAACAAAAATTGAAATTAAAGTGTACCTTATTTTGAATTTAGTTCCTAGTTCTTGATGTTTGATTGACAGGTAGAATTGGGAGCAAAAGGCAGCGTAGTTAAGGACAAAGTTTTTCCTCGTTATAAACTTAAGAATTTTTTTTCATTAAAGATGAGCATCTACCCCAGAGCATAGAACAACTGAGGAGTCCTGACTCTGTTCCCTTTTGCTCTACCCCACTAGACCCCACTTCTCCTAGAGCCAGGGCTGGAATCTAGAGTCCTGACTCTCAGCCCCCTCCTCTAACCGTTAATCAGACATACAGGCAGTCCCCGGGTTACATGGATCCGACTTACATCGGATCCCTACTTACAAACGGGGTGAGGCAACCCCACACTAGCTGCGCCCCCCCTCCCCCCAGCAGACCGCCGAGACGCGCCGCGGTCCCACCGCCCGCGTCCTCTGCGGCTTTTCTCAGCAGACACCTCAGCTTGAGAATAAAGGACTGAGGGAAGTGAGGTGTGGGAGAATAAAACTGAGCTCTGGAGAAATGTTTGGCTAGAGTTTCCCCTACAATATGTACCAGTTCCGACTTACATACAAATTCAACTTAAGAACAAACCTACAGTCCCTATCTTGTACGTAACCCGGGGACTGCCTGTACTCCTCTATTTCTGTTGTATGAGTCTCCACAGAGGAGATGTGTGTTGCCTTCTGAATATGGACAGCCTTTGGTAGCAGAGGAGTCTCCTCAGAAGACCCAGCCAGCAGTGTGAATCCATGTTTGAGGTTACTTCCACATCTCTTGCAGGTGATTCAGAGACAGGCAGCCCCGAGCGCAGGCTGGGCTGCCAGGGGACCCAGGAGCTGGACAGCTCGTCCCAGCAGTTGCTTGACCAGAATGAGGCCGGTTCTCAGCATGCACTGGAGCAGGACGACAGCACTTCGGCCACGAGCAAAGCTATCGGGGCGCGAGGCGAAGAGCAAGGGATCAGTAAAATGCAGAGCCACCCTCCCCGACAGCACCATGCACTGCGCAGTGAGGTAGGGGCTCCCAGCCTAGCCTTGGGTCTGAGATGGGATGTGCTGAGTTGCTGCCTGGGTGGGAGAACTGGAGAGACTTGAATGCTGCTGGGAGTTTGGGGGAGGAGGAGTACTCTTGCAGTGAGCGCTGACCCCAGTGTGGTACTTGAAGGAGCTGTACTGCAAGAAGCAGGGTTTGGGATCACTCGGTGGCCATTCTTTCCCCTCAGTAAATGCTGACCCCAATGCCTAAGGCCAGCACTGGGAAAGCTGTGCTGCATGGTAGGGAGCACTCCCGCTTCAGTCAGTGCCAACCCCAATGCGAAGCTAGGGGGCACTTTTCCTTTGTAGCCAGTGCTTTCCCCAGTGCTGTGCTGGCAGTCACTGTGCTACAAAATTAGGTTGACCTAAATTATGTCAACATACAGACACTTCTGTTATTAAATCACTTGTGCAGGTGCATATTTGGCTCCTTGTGTTCATGGTACATATTCTCACTAGGAGCACTTGTATCAATTGTATTGTCACTGTGGGACGGCTTCTGAAAGCCAGCAACAGTTGGCAAAAGCAACCCAGTGTCTACGTCGCCACTGAATTGACCTAATTATATCAATGGTGACTATGCTGCTTGAGGAGGTGGTATTACTAAATCAGCATAGAGAGGCCAAATTTAAGTAAAGCCACTTCCACCACTAGGTTGATAGAGGACAGTGTGCATGGACTTAACTCTGTAATGTAAACCAGGCTTTTAAAGTTGTAAATCTTTCATTAAGACAGTGATACTCAGGCTGAGGCTCGGAACCACAAGTGGCTCTTTAATGTGTGACTCTTCGCAACCTATGATATTTAAACACCATGTAACTTAATTATTACCCTATCAAGATGTTTGTACTGTGTTATTAATCAACTGTAGTTGATAAAATAAGAATACTTGGTCATTTATTTTGCTGTAAGAACATACAGCAAAACAAAATGTATAGTACTGTAGTGAATACAAGGAATTCACGCTACTGCAGCTCTTTTGGGTAATGTTGATCACTAATTTGGCTCCGGAACCACTGAGATCTGAGTATCGCTACATCAAGAGATTTAAAATGAGTCAAAACCCCTTTCTATTAAAGCTGTCCTGGCCCTTTTTTTCAAGACTTGGAATGTGAATCTTACTGTTTTGTTCAAATTTTAAATGTAATTCCATTCTGCTTCCTTAATGTCTTCTGTAATTTCAGGTGGATATGAGATTCTGTCACTTCCTGTCCAGAATTGTTATATGAAGCTGATAAATAGAAGCCATGCCTCAACCCAGAGCTGGCTGTGCTTCAGTGCTGCATGAGGGATCCCTCTATAAACAGCCCCACACAGAGACAGCTGCGTCTCAGTACTGGGCAAGCCTTTCTTGTGCATATATATGCAGAAAAGCACTTTGTGGTCTTTAGGCTGAAAGGGCTTCTGAATTCACTGGTTCCATATGTAGCTGTGGCAGAGACTGTCCCAGTCACATCATCCTCTTTTGCCCCCAGATTGCACCAGACAAAATGACGGGGAGCAATCCTGTGTCACCGGCCTCTTCGGGGTCACCTGCCTCCAGCGGCAGCATCTCGCCGCCACATCTCACTCACGATTCCTCCCTGGACAGTCACCTGGGCTTTGATGTGCCCAGGCTGCAGAGCAAAGCTCTGGCGTCCCCGGGGGCTTATGCCTCGGACCCAGCCAGCATGTGGGACAAGACGCACGCTGAGATCGCTGAGCAGGCCAAGCATGTGAGGAGCTGACTGTCTGAAGGGTCCCTCGGCTGGAGTACTCCATGCTCCCAGGGCCATGACCCAGATTCCCTCAAGGAGTGTGGGGGGTGGAAGGGAGTGGGAGGCATGACCCAGATACCCTTAAGGAAATCTGGTGGGGGAGGGGAGGTGTAATGATCCAGACCCCATCGGGGTGCCCTGGCTAGGGAGGAGAGGTAATGTGACTCATATCCCTTCTAGATCCCTTATTCCTGTGTCACTGTGGGACATCACAATTTAGGGTCAGATAGATCTCAGCCATCAATTGTTCTGTGGGTCTCCCTGGGATCCCCGCTGACTTGGTGCTGTGTTCTAGGAGGCAGAGATTGAGAACCGCATCTCAGAGATGAAAAAGGAGGGTTTCTGGTCCTTAAAGAGGCTCTCCAAGGTGCCAGAGCCAGTTCGCCCCAAGGTGCACTGGGATTACCTCTGTGAGGAGATGCAGTGGCTTTCAGCAGACTTCGCCCAGGAGCGCCGTTGGAAGAGGGGTGTGGCCAGGAAGGTGAGCTCTACCTCTCCCTCAAACAGCTCTGGCTGGTTTATTAAGTCCCCTAAAAACACAAAGGTGGGCATGGATTATCTTGGAAATAGCTGTACCATTAGGAGCCGCAGGGCAGAGTAAATGGTGCAAACTGTGGACATTTGAGATGAACCTGTGAAAATATAACATCAAAATGTTCTAGATCTTCTAACTCACTTTTACATACACCTTGGGCTCAAAACTATGGCTCCCAAGCAGGATTCATTTCAGCCAGCATTATGCACCCACCAGGCCCCCTGGGATATCTACAATATGAGAGTCATTGAGTGTCAAATTTCGGAATTCCAGTGTAGGTCAAACCACACTGCAGGGCTGATTGATTTAAATTGAAGGTGTATAAGTGATTTTAATCAAGATTTAAATCTGCAAGCAGGTAATCTTGATTTAAATTGTTTATTTAACTCTTGTTTTGCATTTTTAGTTGTTTTCTTAAAGAAACATTTATTCTCATTCGTTGGTAACCAGTATAACAATTGCGTTACAACTAAATATACCCTAACTCTAACCCTAGCAGTGCTTGATTGGATGCAGAGGGAGCATGTGGCCCTCTTAGTCAATGTAGTGTGCATCAGCTCACAACTCACTTCATGTGCCTTTGGTTTATGTGGTGTCTCTTTAGCAATACCAGTTGTGGGAAAAAATCCACTATACAGACAGAAATCAGCAGAATCTGGCAACCCTGCATGTGGGCAACGATAAACAAAACGTCTCACGGGCCACATACAGAATCCTGATAGGCTGCATGTGGCCCTCGGGCAGCAGGTTGCACACCACTGGGCTAAGGTCATCCAGGCTCTGCATGGGAGTAGCTCCCTAACAATTACTCCCCTCCCCCCCTTTCAAAAAAAATCCATTAATTTCACACCCATATCCAACAGCCCTCCAAGTGCACACCCACACTCCTTTCCAGCAGTTACTTCCCCCTCTCTCAGCTCCTCTGTTACCTTTGACTCCTCCAAGCCTTTGCACTGCTTCTGAGGGGGGCAGGAAATGTGATTCTTTATTGTAGCTTAAATTAATTATTACTCAGAGTTCTGTATTAACATACATGGCAAGGAATCGGTCAGAAACATATTCTGAATCTTTTTTGTTGTCTGCATTATTACAGAGTTGGTGACAGGTATTTTGAAATAAATAAGCAAAATAATTGAAACTGGTATGATTATATAGTGTTATTTTGACAAATATGCAGAATTATAAATTACCGTGCTCAGAAATTTAAATTTTTGGTGTAGAATTCCCCAGGAGTTATTTAACCAAGTGTATAGTTTAACTTACATTTTTTCAGATTCTTAATTTTAACATTTATTATTGGTTAAAAACAGTGAATGATATATTTTGTTGTTTAGTAGATTTATTTTTATTATTCATGTTAAGTTCTATTTGGAAATTGCACAAAAACAGCATTTTCATGTCAGACAAATAAGAGAAGAATCAAAATATGTTTTATATGGAAAACTAACTGATTTATTAAACAAAGGAAGCATTTAGTTCACTGAATTATGTTTTTGGTCACCATCTCCTTCAAAATTTTAGAACTAGTAGATCTCTCCCTCTCACACCTAATTTTTATTCTTAGGAAAGGAAGAAAAAAAATAACTTTTCTGCATTTTCCACACCCAACTGGTTTATTACTATGAAATAACTAGTCATTCAACTGAATTAGTTGGATAAAACAGAACTGAAGAAAATTAGTCTTCAGGTGCAGAATAGGTTACTTCTGTCAAAAGTTGGTTTACCACTACAGCAAACTCTGGTTCCAGGTGCTTTGCCTGTGACTCAAATTTAGTATTAAATAGGTTTATTTTAATATAAAACCTCTAGCTAATTTAAATGTTGAAAATCTGATTAAAAAAGAATAGTGTTTTGTCCATCCAGCCATGCCAAAGAGGGTAGATATGCAGAAGGACAGGGTGTCTGTTGCAAGATAGATGTTTGCAGGTCGCCTGGTGTCAAGATAGCTGGATAGCTCCCATGTTCTGTGAGTTCAAAACCTGTCCTCAGCAGCTTTGTGAGACTGCTGGCACATTCTTCAGGGGCTTTTCTGGGAGTTCTGCCCTGAGAACAGACCTTCTGGTCTAAGAGAGAGTATTTCCAAAGGCTCTGAAATCCATCCAGGTGCCATCTGTCTGCCATCCATCCAAGCGCCCTTCTGTCTGTCCATGTTCCTTTGCTCCATCTAGGCTTGACCTGTCTGTCCTATGCACTAAACGAAAACCTTCCTGATCCTCCTCCTCAAATTGTGGCTAGTGTCCCAGCTGTTGGTTGGCAGCATGTTCCTGGGCTATAGCTCCAGTTAGAGAGATCTCCCCGTCCCCAATACAGTCAGCCCTGGGTTGGAGCTGACCCATTCCCTCCATGCATGCATCTCACCCTCTTCCCTCACCTCCTCCAGGTTGTGCGGATGGTGATCCGGCACCATGAAGAGCAGAAGCAGAAGGAGGAGCGAGCTAAGCGGGAAGAGCAGGCCAAGCTGAGGCGCATCGCCTCCTCCATCGCCAAAGAGGTCAAGCAGTTCTGGAGCAATGTGGAGAAGGTGGGTAGGGTACCCAGCACTGGAGGGAGCACCCAGGCTGGCTTTGGGCCTGGGCTTCTTCAAATAAGAATTGTCACATACAGACCTCTTTAGCCTGGTATCTGTGCCTATTTGCTACTCTTGCTTAGGCTGTCGGGTTTCTCTGTACCAGCATCTCCTGCTCTCTGTTGCTTCAGCTTGAGCATCAGGACTCTCTAGCCCTAGGTCTCTGCCTCTTCACTGCTTCAGGGTGGGTTTTGCTAACACGGCATCTGGTATCAATCAGCAGAATAGTCATCGGAGAGGAGATTTCCTTTTGCCTCTCAGGTGGGCCATAGTAGGAAGGGTCTGCAGAAGCGAGTATGACAGTCTTAACAATATGCTGCCTATTGAGACCTCCCTCTAACTCTTTTCTTTCACTTTGATGTCCCTCCCTGCCCTGGCCCTCCATTGGCAGGTGGTGCAGTTCAAGCAGCAGTCTCGCCTGGAGGAAAAGAGAAAGAAGGCCTTGGACCTGCAGCTAGACTTCATTGTGGGCCAAACAGAGAAGTACTCAGATTTGCTGACTCAGAGCCTCAACGAGACTTTTCCCATTGCCAGCAAGACTGGCTCCTCCTCCCACATCAGTTCCTCCCACGCTGGCTCCACCGCGTCCAGCCCCCCGCCACCCACACACCTCACCGATGATGAAGGTAGGGAATCAAAGCACCCAGCATCCCATTTCCTGCTCACCTTGAGCCAGCCAGTCCTCCCTAGACTTAAAGGTCTTGAATCTTTTTCCCCTGAGCTAGCTAGTCTCTCCTGGCCTGGGGTTGGATTGGAGCTGGCACGCTCTAAAGAGAAAAGATTCCATGTCCCATCCTCTGAGTCTTCCAATCCTGTCCGCCTAGGGCCCAATCAGCTGCTGACTCCTAAGGGGAAAAGGCTCCAGATCTCCCAGGGTTTCCCACTTGCTGTCACTGCCCCAGATTCACCCTCGCTTCAACCTTCTGCAGATGGGGACTTCCAGCCCCATGAGGAGTCAGACGATGAGGAGACGATTGAGGTGGAGGAACAGCAGGAAGGGAACGACTCGGAGACGCATCGGCGTGAGATAGAGCTGCTGAAGCAGGAGAGTGAGCTGCCCCTAGAGGAGCTGCTGCAGTCCCTGCCTGCCCAGATCCTGGAGAATTCCTGCATCACTGCCCCCTCTACCTCCAGCTCCGAAAATGAGGAGGAGGAAGAGGAGGCAGCGGGGGAGAGTGAGGAGGAGGTAGAGCAACAATCGAAGATGGTAAAGCTGGCTGATGGGTGGGTCAGACCTGCCAGGGAGGCTAAGGGGTTTGGTGATCAGCGACAGTCTGGGAGGTAGGAGCTGGGACACTCCGACGGAGGCAGCATTTTGCTCAGAGCAAGCACCTCCCTTCCAGTCCACTGTCCTGGAGAAGGGTAGGAGGGCTTGGAAGGGCCAAAGCTCTCCTGGTGCGGAAGGGCCTGGCCCATCCTCCTCTCCAAGCCCTGTTCTTCATGCCTCCAGCAGGAGAAAGAAAAGTCTGTCATACAGAGGAACAAAAGGCCGTGGAAGCCTGACAAGGAGGACGAGGAGTTCACAGCCAATGAGGAGGAAGGTGAGCATAGCAAGGGATTTGCTGGTGTGGCTAGGTTCTGGATGGATGGGAGGTGACCTGGCTGCCGCTGGTGGGGCTGATGAATTGACAGGACTCTCCCCAATCTGCATGGTAATACAGCCCCCTTTCTCTCAGCTGAGGATGAAGAGGAGACAATTGATGCTGAAGAGAAGCTGGAAGGGGACATGGATCACAGGAACGAACTGGATGAGTTGGCCCGGGAAGGTATGGAGGGGGTCTGTGGAGAGCATGTCTAGGAATGGGCTGGGACAGGCCTAATTGTCCTCCTACCTCTAGGATCCTTCCCTGTCATTTAACTGAACGGGTGATAGAGGTTTTACCCACCCAAGCTCGCTAGGGGATGGAGTCCTCCGGAGTGTGAAGATCTCAGGACAGGGTAATAACCCCAGCAGTGGAGCCAAATCCAACACCTTGGGATGCCCCAAATCTTTATCTGGCAGATTTATTCTTGGAATCTCATGTTGAAATCAGTCCTTGCACCTTCCCCTCAGTGCTGCCTCATTCCTGAGCCCTGAAGGACCAGGCATCGTGGAACTGGACTGACTCCAGCCCCAACATTCAATGTGGCTTGGGTCTCTGAGGGACGCAGGTTCACTGTTCCACCATCCCCTGCATTATGTCATCTGCGTTCAGAGAGCACTTAAACAGGTCCCTGCCTGGCCCCATAGGCTGGGATTTGGTAGCTGGTGCTCAAAGGAACCTCTCCATTGCAACCCGCAGCCAGGTCTGTCCTGTGCTGGCTGCGTTACAGATCTGGAGAGACATTTAGTCCCAGGGCGCAGTGGGACATGACATCACCCTGCCCGATCCCAGCCTCTACACATCCCCAAGTGCCCTCTGACCCAGTCGCTGTCTGGCAGGGGAACTACCCATGGAGGAGCTGCTGCAGAAATATGCTGGCGCCTACGCCTCGGACTTTGAGATGGATGAGTCGGACAGCTCCTCGGGTGCCTCGGAGCCCAGCACCTCGGAGTATGAGGAAGAGTCTGAGGATGAGGACCACAGCAGCCAGTCAGGTATGGAAGGAGGAGGTGGTGCGGTCTGAGGCGAGAGTGGGTGTCTTAAGGCAGTGCTTATGCTGGCTGGATCTTCTCCCAGACTCCACCACAGAGGAGGAGAGCGAGGAGGTAGAGGAGGAGAGCCAGGAAGAGGAGGATGCCACCACTGAGGAAGTGACGACAGCAAGCCGGGAGGAAGACTTTGGTGTGGAGTATCTGCTGAAAAGGGACGAGGATCGGGGAGAGGGGGGCAACGACGCAGCCCCTGCCCTGGGACCCAAGAAGGAGATCACGGACATTGCAGCCACTGCCGAGAGCCTTCAGCCCAAGGGCTACACCCTGGCCACCACCCAGGTAAGCAGGACTGCAGTGGGGAGGGGGCTAGAGAAGGGGAGAAGGCAGCAGACTAAGCCCCTCCCCCATTGTGCAGGTGAAGACGCCTATCCCTTACCTGCTGCGGGGGACCCTACGGGAGTATCAACACATCGGCCTGGACTGGCTGGTCACCATGTACGAAAAGAAGCTCAACGGGATCCTGGCGGACGAGATGGGGCTGGGCAAGACCATCCAGACCATCTCCCTGCTGGCTCATCTGGCCTGCGAGAAGGGTGAGGGGGTGGGACAGTCCTTCCTGGGCAGCTCCATCTCTGCTGGGAACAAGAGAGGAAGGGGGAATCCTGCATGGGTGGGGACAGGTTACGTGGGCCCAGATGCCTGGATCGCAATAGCCACCTTCCCCACAGAGAACCTCAGAGCTGAAAGGCTGTGGAAATGGAGCTCCCTTCCCCAGGGCTGGCGGAGGCTCATTGGCAGGGGCGTGCGTGTGGCAGTGACTGCCGCGCCAAGGTCCCTGAGCCTGCAGCTTGAGAGCAGCTCTGCTCTGTGTTGGTCCCACAGGTAGCTGGGGTCCCCACCTGATCATCGTGCCCACCAGCGTGATGCTGAACTGGGAGATGGAGATCAAGCGCTGGTGCCCCAGTTTCAAGATCCTCACCTACTATGGGGCGCAGAAGGAGCGCAAGCTCAAGCGGCAGGTGAGGAGCCCCTTCCTCACCCCCAGTGCACCCAGCAAATGGGATACAGGACTGACTCTCCACAGTGGCTGAGGGTTGTCTGCTCTCCCTGGCAGAGGGGGGTGAGTGTAATAGTCATACAGACTGAGTGTGAGAGCCCCAGATGAACCCAGCCAAAAACCTGCCCCCACATGCTGTAGAGGAAAGGGAAATCATCTCTCCCAACCTAGGATTCCTGCCAGTCTGACCTGGGGAAAAATTCCTTCCTAGCCCCACATATGGTGATCAGTTGGACCAGCCAGTCAAGTAATTTAGAGAGACTGTGTATGTGTGCGCCCTGGCTGCCCTCCCATGTCCCATTTCCAGCATGGCCATCCCCAGGGCTCTACAAATAATGCAATGTACTCGCCCATGGCGAGTAGATTGCAACCCGGACGAGCCGGGTTCTGGCGTTCTGCGCATGCGCAGATCGCCGGACAGCGCAGCTGGCGAGCAGGGTTTGCCGCGATTCGGTGAGCCCTGCCCATCCCTGATACTTCAGAGGAAGGCAATGATTAAAGCATCACAGAAATGGAATGCATGGTGAGATCGTTTCCTGACCCCTGCCAGTGGATAGCTGAAGCATGAGCTTTAGGAGCATAAGAAATCTCCCTCCTGTCAACACAAGCAACCCCATCATCTCCCTTAGAACTAATGAAGATTTTTGCTCCCAGAACCACTGGGAGCTGCTCCAGAACCCGTTAGAAACCTAATTTCCAGATGGAATTTGTTCATGGCCAGTTTATAACCATTTGTTCTTAAGCCCGCCTTGCCCTTTATAGCTCTTCACCCTCCTTGATATTTACTCCTCCCCCAGCATATTTATACAGCTTAGTCAGATCCCCCTCAGTCTTCATTTGACTAAGCTAAATAAGCCAAGCTCTTCCAGCTTTCTCTGGTGGGATCAGCCCTCCATTTGCCTGGTCATCTTCATAGCTTTTCTGTGCACCAGTTCTGGTTTGCATTCATCTTTCTGGAACCAGAGCTGTGCACGGTTTCTGTGAAGGTCTTACCCGTGCCCTGGACAGGCATTAATACTTCTCCCTCTCTCTACTGGAAATGCCTCTCCTGAGACTTCTTAGAATCACATTTGCCTTTCTCACTGCTGCAATACATTGGTGGCTCAGTTATTCTGTGATCAACCCACACACCCACAGCTCTCCTCTCTTGCTTCCAACTGATGAGCTTGTAGCAGAACTTCTTATTAGAGCTGAGGTGCAGGACTCTATACTTTGTTCTACTAGATTTAATCCCATCTCTGTCTCTGTCGGTGTCAGGGTCATCCAGCACTTCTAGTGTAATATTCCAGTTTTCTCTATTGAAGTGCCTCCCGGTTCTGTATCGTTAGAACACTCCTTCTTTATGAGGAGGCAGGCTTCTGCAGGGTCACACAGGATACTGGCTGGCTTGGAGGGAGCAGGGAGACAGACATGAAGCCTTTACCCTTTGAGGTGCCTGCTCCAGTCTGTTCCTGGACAGTGGACCTGCTGGTTTGGGGATGGGAAGGGGATCTGGATGGTCCATCCTTTAGGGGCTCACAGCCCCTCCCAGTGTAACCCAGCTCCCCTCCTGCAGGGCTGGACCAAGCCCAACGCCTTCCACATCTGCATCACCTCGTACAAGCTAGTGCTGCAGGACCACCAGGCATTCCGGCGCAAGAACTGGAAGTACCTGATTCTGGATGAGGCCCAGAACATCAAGAACTTCAAATCCCAGCGCTGGCAGTCGCTGCTCAACTTCAACAGGTGGGTACCTCTAGCTGAGGGCGGGGGGCCCCTAGCCCAGCATGTCCCAGTACACTCACTGCTCTGCCCTGCCTTTCCCCATGTCTCTTCCAGTCAGAGGCGGCTGCTGCTGACGGGCACCCCCCTGCAGAACAGCCTGATGGAGCTCTGGTCCCTCATGCACTTCCTGATGCCCCACGTCTTCCAGTCACATCGCGAGTTCAAGGAGTGGTTCTCCAACCCACTGACAGGCATGATAGAGGGCAGCCAGGAGTACAATGAGAGCCTGGTCAAGCGGCTGCACAAGGTGAGAGTCGGAACTGTGGAGCTGCTGGGGTTTGGGGCTGGTTTTGAGGGGTGGGAAGCAGGGGCTATTAGGAATCAGGCCTGGGATGGGGTCTGCAAGGGACTGGGGTTGGAAGAGGAAATGAGTCAGGATCAGGATGTGGGTGGTTTGATCCAATGCTCAGAGCAGGGGTGACAGGCCTAGTGGTCAGAATTGGAAACAAGTCAGGAAGTCAGTCAGTTGCTCACACAACTTTCTGTGCTGCTTGCTGCTTTGAATAGTACAGTTGGGCCAATCGGTGGGGGCTGGGCATTGTCCACAAGCAGGATTCTCATAGGTCATGCCTCTGTGAAGGGTCAGAGTTCTGCTAGCCTCACTTCCCGTAGGGTGGGGGATGCTGTCCAGTGGGGACCAGGGTGTGAGGGCAGACTTTCCCTGTTGGGCTGTGCGTGGGCATTTCAAGCTAGTGATCAGGACACCTGGGACCGTTAGGGGCAGGGCTGGCTTTCAGACTGATGCCTCTGCCCCACCCCGGCAGGTGCTGCGGCCCTTCCTCCTGCGGAGGGTGAAGGTGGACGTGGAGAAGCAAATGCCAAAGAAATACGAGCACGTTATCAAGTGCCGGCTGTCCAAGCGCCAGCGTTATCTCTACGATGACTTCATGGCCCAGGCCACGTGAGTGCAGAGGGGACAGGACACTTGGGTCTGACCTGGTTTTTGGGGTGTGGGGTAACTAATGGTTTAGAGAAGGGGGGGCTGGGAGTCAGCACTCCTGGGTTCTGTCCCCAGCTCTGTCAGGGAGTGGGGCCAGATCTCAATTCCAGGGATTGCATTCTGCTGCTCTGAATCCTGCCCATAGTTTCAGTTGGACACAGCTTCCTGTCCCAAACGGCTGTGGTGAGTTGCTGTGTTAATCAGGCACTGCTCCCTAGCCCTGACTCAGATCCCTGTACAGTGTTCCCATGCGGTCAGCACTGGGTGGCTGAACCCAGGGTGGGGTTGCTGTGTGGTTCTTACATGCCTGTCAGCCCAGAAACGCAACGTGTGGTAGCAGCCAGGAGCTCTAGCTGACTCTGCTCTTGGTTTCCCTTCAGCACCAAGGAGACTCTGGCCACGGGGCATTTCATGAGTGTCATTAACATCCTGATGCAGCTGCGGAAGGTGTGCAACCACCCCAACCTCTTCGACCCCCGTCCCATCCACTCGCCTTTCATCACCGAGGGCATCTGTTTCAGCACCGCCTCCCTCGTTCTGGGCGCCCTCGAAAGGGACCCCTTTAAGGCAGGTGCCCCCAACCTTCCAAGGGAGATGGGACAGGGGCTTTCTCCTCTAGGGAACATCAGCTCCAATGCAGCCACAGGGCAGGGGCTTAGCTGGCTAAGAGAAGACAAGGTGGGGGGAGGGGGTGATATAGGGCCATTCCCCTCTAGGGGGAGCAAAGAGTATTGGTTTGCTTTTGTGGCCATGGCAGAGGGAGCGGGGGGAATGGCACATGGGTCCTTTCCCCTTCCTACCAGCCCTGGTGTTGCTCCAGAGGGAATCATGAGGAGCCATGGGGAGGGCTGGTCCTCTCCTAACTGGGCTTGGCCCCTTGCAGCATGTGGACATGGGAATTTTCGACCTCATCAACCTGGAGGGGCGTGTGTCCCGCTATGAGGCCGACACCTTCCTGCCGAAGTGGAAGGTGACAAGGAAGCTAATTGAGGAAATCGCAGAGTCCCCAGACCCTCCGCCCAGGCCCAAGCCTGTCAAGATGAAAGTAAACAGGTACTGCAGCCCCCCACTGTGGATCGCTACGGGAGGGGAGGAGGCTGTCTTTGGCTGGGGATCTCAGTGGGGGATGGGGGATGGTTCCATAGCACAGAGTAGGAGGTTGGGAGGAGACCTGGTTTTCTCTAGAGGGGGAGGCCTGGATTTGCAGGAGGGTCAGCAGGGAGTGGTGAATTCCCTTCCCCCTCACACTGTCTGTGTCCCCCTCCCTGCAGGATGCTGCAGCCGGTGCCAAAGCCAGAGAACCGGACCGTGGTGCTGGTGAACAGCCCTCGCCCCATAACCCCCTTGCAGAGACCTATGACTCCTGTGCTGCCAGAGGCTCTGGCCCCCATGCACCCAATGGGCCCCGTTCTCCCAGGGCCCATTCAGCCGCCCTTACTCCCTCACCCTATGGCCGTACCCGTCTCGCTGCCCTTGCCCCTCCCGCCGTCCCCAGTGCCGGTGCCTCCCGCTGCCAGGCCACAGGGCCCAACACTAGTGCCTACGCTGAGCCAGAACAACGCTGCTGCTGCCGTGCTCCAGGCCCCGGTGTCTGCACCGCAGGGTAAGGGCCTTGCTCCCGTGGGAGGGGTGGGGTGGGGCTGAGTTCCCACTGGGATCCTCTAGGATGAGGCCCTTGCCTCTGCTTGAGGCCTGAGATACCATACTTGGGAGGGTGTGGCCAGGATTTCCCCTCCCCTCTCCTTTTTGGGATGCAGGGCCTGGCCAAGTAAAAGCTCCTTGGCCTCTTTCCCAGGCTGGCGGAGCTGGGCTGGTAACCTCCTTGCCCTTCCGTGGGCTGCGTGGCTAGGCTGGCAGACTCCTCTCTAACCAGCCCCTCTTTCCTCCCGCAGTCCTGCCTACACTGATGCCTGCGGCCCAGCTGGTCCCAAATGCCCCCCAGCCTCCCGTGCTGCCGGCCCCTGCTGCCACTGCTGCTGCCTCCGCCCTCAAGCCTGGGCCAGTGCCAGCCCCCGCTGTACGGCTAGCCGCCAGCCCCCTGAACCCTGGCACCATGGGGGGCATGATGAAGCCAGTGACAGTCCATTCCACCACCAACACCCTGCCTGGCTACAGCTTCCCAGCCACCAGTGCTGTGCAGCAGAGACTGCTGCTCTCCCCAGACATGCAGGCCCGGCTGCCCTGTGAGTACAAGGGGCGCTGCAGGGAGTGGGGGGGAGGGTGGTGGGTGCCTGGCCCCTCCCTGGGAACTGACCCCGTCTCCTCTCTGCAGCGGGCGAGGTAGTGAGTATCGCACAGCTGGCCTCGCTGGCCAACCGGCCGCTGCAGAGCGCCCCAGGCAGCAAGCCCCTCACCTTCCAGATCCAAGGCAACAAGCTGACCCTGACGGGCACCCAGGTGCGGCAGGTCACCATGGCCCAGCCCCGACAGCTGCAAAGTAGGTAAACCCCTCCCCTCCCTTGTGGCCCAGGTACCTCTGCCCTGTTCCCCGGGATATCTGTAAAATCGGCCCCCACGCCCCATCCCAGAGGTGGCTGCATCTCAGCAGTCCCTGAGTATTGAGAGCCTTAGAGCCCTCTCCCTGCCCCACTCACTCCTTCCTCTGCTTCCACCATTGCTGTCCTCACTGCCTCTCACTCATGCCCCGTGCCCTGGCTGCTTTCTCGCCTGTTCTCCCCACGCAGCCAGAGCTCTGCTGGGGGCTGCTCAACACTGTCCTTAGACCAGGCAAGCCAGAGTGGAGGGAGAGGTGTGAGTGACGACAGCACTTGGGGGAGGGGATGGAAGAGCCCTGGTGGTGGAGTAAGAACAGATCTGCAGCGCAGCCAAGGGAAGATGCAGGGAACTGAGGAGCATTAGGTCAAGGGGAACCAAGAGGCACTGATTGGCGGGGAGCAGAGAGGTGCAGGATGTGCGGAGGGATACTGATGGGGTGGGGAGTGGAGAACCAAGGTGAGCAGGGAGCAGAGGGGCATGGGAAGGAAGGAAGGAGGGCGGGGGAGACACAGATGGCCAGGGTGGCATCCCTCTTAGCTCCAGCCGTCTCCGCCCATGAGGCGTCTGTTGACCCGAGGGATAGAGCAAACCTCTGAGCCTGCCCTGCTGTAAGGCCCCAGTGCCGGCCTGGCTGGGTCGCAGCAGGCAGGCGCACAAGGGACCGGGCTGGGCGTGTGCGCGCTGGTGGGGAAGCTTGCAGGTACCAGCTGTTCATGCTCTCCCCCTGCAGGGAATGTAGTTCACCTGGTCTCGGCCGGGGGACAACACCACATCATCAGCCAGCCTACCCAGGTGGCGCTCATCCAGGCCATGACGCAGCAGAGTGGGCAGGCGCAGGGCGGGGTGCAGGCCATGGCAGGCCCCCAGCCCACCACCATCCTGCCCGCCACAGCCTCTGCCACTACGGCAGCCGCCACGTCAGCAGCCATCAGTGTCCCCATAGGTGCCACACAAGGTGAGTGCCAGCGGCCTGGGGGCAGAGCACGGCGAGCAGAGGTCAGATTCCTGGGTTCTGTTCCCAGTTCTCGGAGCAGAATGGAGCTAGTGGGATTGAGCAGAAGGGGCTGGGAAGTAGTGGTCCTGGGTTTTGTCCTCAGCTGTGGGAGGAGAGTGGGGTCTAGTGGTTCACGTGGGCACGTGTATAACCCGGTTTTCCTTGCTCCCAGTGCCCTCCTCGGTGGTGAACAGCTCTGGGGTGGTAAAGATTGTGGTACGGCAAGCCCCACGGGATGGCCTGGTGCCTGCCCCAGCCCTCCAGCAGCCTCCCCGCCCAGCTACAGCCACCTCGACCACCACCCTGCCTACCCTACCAGCTACCCTGATGGCACAGCGAGCCCAGCTCCCTGTGGCACCCATCCCGCCCGTGCGGCTGCCCACTCAACCGCTGGTTCCTGTGCGGACACCCACCCCACTCCAGGCCCTAGTGCGGCCCATGATACGGGTAGTGCAGGCACCAGTGCCCAGCATGGAGCAGCCAGGTAAGTTTGTCTTCTCTGCCTTCCTAGTTGGGGTTCTGTGCCCTAGGACTCGCACTGATCCCACCTGGCTTTCCTCTGCAGCACCAGCGCCACCTTCTCCTGTCCCGGCGGCCCCTCTCCCCAACCCTCCTGCCACCACCATCGCCACTGTCAGCTGCCCCTCGCTGGCTCTCCGGCCCGCGCCTGCAGCTGCGCCCAGCCCAGGGCCCAAGGAGGAACCTGAGACACTAACGCTACGCTCCACCACACCCACCCCACCACCCCCATCGCCACGGGCCCCACGGCACAGACGGCAGCCCCCTCCCCCGCCCCGGTCACCCTTCTATCTGGTGAGTGAATGAATGCTGGGACTGAGTGGGGAGAAGAGGGAGCTGAGCCTGGGTCAGAGTGGGCAGGGGGAGGGGCTGGGATAGCCCAAGCTGGACTTAATGTGGGGAGGAGGATCTCCATGTAGTGGGACTGGGATAGGTCTGGACCAACTGGGCAGGGGAGGGGAGAGGGGAGCTGTGCTAGCCCAGACTGGGCCGGATGGAAGGGGGAGAGTTTTGGGGCTGGGGAGGTGTCCCGTAGTAAGCCCTGAGGCCTGTGTGTCTGTGGTCCTGGCAACAGGAATCACTTGAAGAGAAGCGGAAGAAGCAGAAAGAGGAGCGCCTGGACCGGCTCTTCCGCCTCAACGAGCAGCACTGCAACCTGGCGCCCATCTACGGCACTGAGGTGCTGCGCCTCTGCACCCTCTTCCCTCCCAGCCCTGCTGGGGAGCAGGAGGAGGAGGGGCAGGAAGTGGCCCCCAAGTTGGATGGCTGGAAGGGGGCCAGCTACACCCACTGCTACGTGGCGCAGGTGCAGCGGGACCCCCAGCACCTAGAGGCGTACTGGCAGCGGGCCACAGCCCTTGCCCAGGCCATCCTGACACCCCAGCAGAGGGTTGAGCAGTTGGCAGACATCATCGAGAGGTAATGCCTCCCGGCGGCGCGGCTGGGCCCCTCTGAGGACCAGGGATCTGGGGCAGCTGCCTTGGGAAAGGGGTTAGAACCCAGCAGCCCTGACTCCCAGTTTCCTGCTCAGCCCCACTGTAATCCACTGACTCCCCCTCCCCTCCCAGAGCTGATGATGGTGAAGGCGTGTCCACAGTCCCCCATGCTTGCTGTTGTGCCACGGCTCTTCGCACCCTCAGCCCTGCCTGTTGTATCTGCAGGTTCATCTTTGCTATGCCTCCCGTGGAGGCACCTGCCATCACCATTCACACCTCTCACCCACCCCCGTCACTCCTGCTCCACCAGGCCATCTTCAAGGAGACGCTGCGGCGGGAGATCTCACCCCGCGCCAGTGGCCTGCATCGCATCGTCTGCAACATGCGCACCCAGTTCCCTGACCTCCGCCTCATCCAGTACGACTGTGGTATGTGGGCCCCTGGCTGACCCAGAGGAGGGCTGGGATGCAGGGAGGCTGAGTGAAGGGGACTGCTCAAGGGAAAAGCAGAGGCTAGATTTGTTCTTGGTTCTCCTTCACCCTCTGTCTTGCTGGTCTGATCAGTGTCCCCTTTCCTTCCTGCAGGAAAGCTCCAGACCCTGGACCTGTTGCTGCGACAGCTGAAGGCCGGTGCACACCGTGTCCTCATCTTCACCCAGATGACCCGTATGCTGGACGTGCTGGAGCAGTTCCTCAACTACCATGGGCACATCTACCTGCGCCTGGATGGTAGCACCCGTGTGGAGCAGAGACAGGTATCTCCATCTGCTGCCTTTCCCTCGTGTCCATGTCTTGTGAGGCTTCACTCAGCAGCCAGGCTAGAGGCTCCTCAGAGCCACCCGGTCTCTCCTGCTGGTCTCATCCACTTCACACCAGGTCTCATCCACTTCACTTCCTTCCCAGAACCTGGGGGTCCAGACTGAGCCCTGCTGCTGTACCCGGTGCCACTAGACCCCACCAGCTCCATGTCCTATCTGCTACCCCTGATTTTGGCTCCCCCTCCCTGGCAGGCGCTGATGGAGCGTTTCAACGCCGACAAGCGCATCTTCTGCTTCATCCTATCAACACGCAGTGGAGGTGTGGGGGTGAACCTGACGGGTGCTGACACGGTGGTGTTCTACGACAGCGACTGGAACCCCACCATGGATGCGCAAGCCCAGGACCGCTGCCACCGCATCGGCCAGACCCGTGACGTTCACATCTACAGGTCTGCTGTGTGCCCCGCATCACCTGCTCTGTCTCCTGACAGCACGTGTCCTCTCCCAAGTTATGAGGCTGACGCTGGCCCAGTGGGTAAGTTTCCTCTCTGCCTCCCCGTGCAGGCTGATCAGCGAGCGGACAGTAGAGGAGAACATCCTGAAAAAGGCCAATCAGAAGAGGATGCTGGGAGACATGGCCATTGAGGGAGGAAACTTCACCACAGCTTACTTCAAACAGGTATCTCGCCCTGCTGAAGCAGTCGTGTTCTCTGCTTCGTTGCAGCCCTCGTGGACTTGCAGCTAAGGCAGGGCTAGAAGCTGAAACTCCTTGCCAGAACCCAGGAGTCCTGACTCCCTGCTCTAACCCAAAAGACCCTACTCTCTTCACTGAATAGGGGGACACTGGTCTGTGCCTAATCTGGGTGTATCTGCCCCTCAGCAAACCATCCGGGAGCTCTTTGACATGCCCTTGGATGAGCCGGCCAAGAAGGATGGGGAGGTCCTCACCATGGCACCAGAGGATGAGGAGGATCCCATGGCTAACAAGCAGACCCAGATCCTGGAGCAGGTAAACCCCACCCAGCCATGGGGAGGGCAGGGTTTCCCTCCGCTCTGCTGCCTCATCCACTGAGGTGAGTGTGTCTCGTGGCAGGCGCTGTGCAAGGCCGAGGACCCTGAAGACATCCGGGCGGCTACGCAGGCCAAGGCTGAGCAGGTGGCGGAGCTGGCCGAGTTCAACGAGAACATTCCCTTAGATGCCGATGAGCGGCCCAGCAAGGAGGAAGAGGAGGAGATGTCTAAGGCTGAGCAGGAGATTGCCTCGCTCGTGGAGCAGGTGCACCTTGATTCGAAGGGGATCCACCTTGTATCACCTCACTCATCTTGTTCCTACCCCCTATACATTAGTGTATCTCAACTGTGGGAGCATTGCATCATGGGAAGGGAGTGGGTGGCTGTGTCCTTGCTGCCCCCTGCTGGAAGAACTGAGCCCTGCTCTTGGTGGATAGGTTCAGAATCTTACAGACTCTTCCAGCAGACCCCTGGGTTTCACCAATTAGATCGGCCCAACATTTCAGGGCTCTTGGGTCCTTTTGCACATAAGAGTCTTGACTCCCCGCCCCCTGTTGCTCTAACCCAGTATGCCCCACTCTTCTGCCAGAACTAGGGATAGATCCCAGGAATCCTGGCTTCCCAAATCTATCTGGTCACTCCTGTGCCTCGTCTTCTCCCCCTGCAGCTCACCCCCATCGAACGCTATGCCATGAACTTCCTGGAGGCCTCCTTGGAGGACATCAGCCGAGAAGAGCTGAAGCAGGCAGAGGTAAATGTGACCCCCTGGAACTCTTTAAGTGCTTGAGGCGGGGTGGAGCATCTCATCATGGCTGGCCAGAATGGCTTTGGCAGCACTTCCAACGTTAAGCGCGTGGCCCTCCACATGCAACGCAGCTTCGGTGGTGCAGCCGCACAGCAACCATCTCTTAGGCTGTTGTGAGCCCTACACCCCTGGGCTTATAACCTTTCATGGAGATGACACTGGAGCACCGGCTGACTGGTGGACAGGGTGGCCACGGGGCACCAAGGCATAGTGTAAGCCTATCTAGATCAGTGTCCTGTCCCCCTTGCTGCCTCAGATCACACCCAGGGGCCATCTAGCTGGGTATCCCGTCCCCTTCACCATCCCAGGTCACAGCCACAGGGTTATGTGGCTCCTTGTATCCTGTTCCAGATCATGCCCATGGGACCATCGAGGCACAAGCATCCCTCTCATATTCTGCCCTGTACCTCGCCCTTTCCCTGCTGCCCTAGCTGAGACCCATGGGCCAATCTAGTCCAATATCCTGCCCTGAATTAGGCCAATGGGCCCATCTGACTTTGTGTCCCACCCTCTCCTTGCTGCAGTGGCTCAGAGCAGGTACTTTGGCTGCCTAGCATATGACTGCTGTCTCTCCCTCCCCCCCATCTAGGAGCAGGTGGAGGCCGCCCGGAAGGACATAGACCAGGCCAAGGATGAGGTGGTGTTCAAGCTGCCTGACGACGAGGATGAGGGTAGGCTCAGTGAAGAAGGCTACATGAAGAAGAGCAAGAAGGCCAGGGTGCCCAGCCGTGCATGCCCAGAACGGGCTGGCACGCGCATGAGTGAGCGACTGCGGGGCACTCGCCTCTCCCTGCGCGAGGCAGATGGGGTGGACACCGAGTTGCCCCACGCCCGGCTCCCAAGCCTGCGCCACCTGCGGGGCCAGCATGCCAGGCTGGAGTCTGAGGAGCCAGAAGATCACCTGTCCCTGGTGGCCCAGCACACACGTGGCGCTGCCATCCGCAGGGACCTGGTGCGGGAGGAGATGCCGGCTCTAACCCGCAGGGCTGTGGCCAAGAGGGAGGACCCAGGGAAGGTTCCAGGAGCTGGTGAAAGGATGCTGCGGCCCATTCATCACAGAACAGAGGCTCCCATTGTTGGGGAGAGGGTACTTCGGGCCTCCCCACAGAGACCTGAACCCTCTGCCACCGGGGACAAGTTGTTGCGAGGCACCCATCAGAGAGCTGAGCCCCTGGCCGCTATAGAGCGGGTGCTCCGAGCCATCCCTCACAGAGCAGATGCCCCAGTACCTGGGGACAGGGTGCTACGAGGCACCCAGCAGAGAACAGAGTCTCTGGCTACCATGGAGCGGGTGCTGCGGAGTGCGCCCCCAAGAACAGATGTTCCAGCTCCAGGGGACAGAGTGCCCCGGCCAGCCTTCTTCAGGCCAGAGGTGGCACCTGCTAGAGAGCAGGACCTGACTCCCGAGACACCGATCACTGGGGCGAAACTTCTCCAGCTGAGACCGGAGGTAGCACCTGCCAGAGAGTCCTCCCAGTCAACACTTCCAGCTACTGAGATGGGGATGGCCATGGGAGTGCCAGCCCTGGTAGGGCATGAGAGCACAGCATCCACAGAGGAGCCGGCCTCGAAAATGCTCCCTGCTGAACATGTGCTGCAGATGAAGCCACCACTCTTTGGGGAAGAGGTGCTGGGTTCAGTGGAGCTTGTGACTAGAGAGAAGATGGGGAGCACAGAGCTGTCTTCTGCCTCAGAGAAAGTTCCTCTCCCAGCCCCCTGTGGACTGGAGATCCCAGCCCCTGACAAGCTGGTGCCAAGCCTGGAGACGCCAGCTTCTGGGGAGGAGACACCTGAAGAAGCCAAGGGATCCCAGAGCAAAGCCAAGGTGGCCCAAGAGCTGGCCCAACACCCAGGGGAGCTGCATAGTGTGGATGTGAAGAGGGGGGAGCCAGTCAGGCATGTCCCAGAGGAGCTGGAGAGCCCAGTGCCTGATGGGCCTGTAGCAGAGCTCCCCCTGGAGATGCCCACCCATGGTGCTGCTAAGACAGGGATCGAATCGTCCACTGCTGAGTTTTTCTCCACCACAGAGGACAAAGTCCCAGGAGAGGCAGAGCCCCAGCCAGCCTGGCCTCTCATGGGCCCCCTGAACCAGCCTGTGGAGGCTGCCAACTCCCTGCCTCGACTGAAAATGCCTCCCCCCAGCAAAGAGCAGAATGGGCTAGAGAGGCCTTCCCCTTTCTCGAATAGCCTAAGCAAGGCCCAGCCCCAAGACCTGGCCCAGGACTCCACAGAGCCAGCAGAACTAATCAGTGGTGGCAGCGGCACCCTGAAGGAGATGCCCAAGAGGGGTCTGGGGGACCAGGAAGGCAAGCCCCAGCACCCAGATGGAGTGAGTGCAGCCTCTCTGGAGCTGGGGGAAATGCAGTCAGGGACAACCTCCTCTTCGGACAGCCCGTCGCCAGCAAAAACACCACGCCGGCGCACCAGTGCTGATGTGGAGATCCGGCAGAATCACCAGGGCCAGGATGGCCCAGCTGCCAAGGTCTTGCGCAAGCTGCCAGGCCGCCTGGTCACTGTAGTGGAGGAGAAAGAGCTGATCCGGCGCCGGCGCAACCGCGTCCACAAGACAGATGCCACTGGTAGCACTGTGGTGAGTCCCAGCAGCAGTTCCGCTCACAGCATCTCAGAAATGGAACTATCCCCCTCTGGCAAGGAGCTGCCGCTGCTCCGTGACCTGCCCGCACGCCGCAGGATTGAGCTGGAGAGTCGGGCTGCCAAGGAGAGGGGAGATGAGGGCTCTGGTCTGGAACTGCCCCCCAGCCTGCCCCCGCCTCCCCTCAAGCGTAAACGGGGTCGACCCCCCAAGAACAAGTCTCCAGAGCAGCCAAGCCAGGGAGAAGTACAGCTACCACCTGGCACCCACGTGCCCCGCATTAGTAAGCCAGAGATCAAGACTCCAGAGCCATCCTCACCCAAGACAAAAACCCTGGAGCAGCCATGCAAGGGGGAGACATGGCCACTGCCTAGCACCCCAAAACCACGTGGCCAGAAGCTGGAACCTAAGGCCCCCGAGCCAGCCTCTCCAAGGAACAAGACAGAGAGCAGTGAGAATGATTCCCCCTTGGAGAAGCGCCGGCGGGGCCGGCCCCCGAAGACACATTGGGTCCCTGCCGCTCCTAGCACTGAATCACCCCCAAAGCGCAAGCGGGGCCGGCCCCCCAAGAACCCAGCTTCCCCCCGTGTTGAGACACCAGCCCCTCGTCCTGGCTCAACCTCAGACCGCGACACATCCACTGAGAAGGAGCCGCCCCCACCTGGCCACAAGAGAAGGCGGAGGAGGAAGGAAGAGCCCGGTCCGGCCCCCAGTGAGAGCTCGTCAGATGGTGAAGAAGCCCGGCCCCTCACCCGGCTGGCCCGGCTCCGGCAGGAAGAGAAGCTGGAATCAGGCAGTGAGTGCTCGGCCCTGCTTCCATCCCAGAATGCAGCCCCTAAGCCAGAGCCAGACGGCACCTCCTCAGGGGAGAGCAGCATGTCAGAACAGACCCCAGCTCGCTCCACCCGACAGCGGCCAGGCAGCTTGATGCCACCACTGGAGCAGGAGCATCAAAGGCGCAAGCGGGGGTGCCTGTCAGAGGGTGGCAAGTCATCCGGGGCTGCTGGCTCTTCAGAGGAGGAGGGAGGTGGTGAGTCGGAATCATCGGCAGAGTTGAGCGGGGAGGAAGGCGAACGGCAGCCCAAGCGCCAACGCCGCCACGCAGCCCGAGCCCCTAGCGGCAGGAGACGGCAGTGCCCCCAGGGCAGCTCGGCTGACCGAATCCTGCGAAGTGCTGCTGCCACTCCAGCCGGCAATACTCGCTCAGCTGCTGGCGCCCCCACGCCCTCGGCCACTGCTGCTCCTGCTGCCATGGTTACCTCCTCGCTAAGTATCAGAGGCCGAAAGCCCAAAACGTGACCACAGCCTGGGAGATCCTAGAGTCACTTCCCACTGGGATAGATCGGAGCTCACCTACCCACCCACCCCCATCCCACCCTTCTCGGGCAGCAGTCCAACCATGCTGGGCTTCCTGCATCCCTGCCACCCCGTCTGGACTGCTAAACCACTACTTGAACTCGGGAGGGGCTGGTGGCAGAGCTGTCCGATTTCCCCTTGCCCCAATACACGCTCGGCTCTGTGGGCACAAGTTAACCCAGCTGCAAGGTGCGGCAGCTTGGGTGACCCTGCTGCTCCGGCCCTGGGGAAGACGTGTCTCAAGAGGGAAGGGGGCTCTGCTCCCTGACATCATGGAGCAGGCAAGTGATGTGTGTGGCTCCCCCTGGTTCTGGGCACGGGGTCAGCTGAGGGCCTGGCTGGATTGGCCCAGGCGTTACACATCCTTTTTTATTTCTATTGTCTTGCCCAATCCAGGCCTGGTTCCAATTTCCACTCCTGCCCCACCAATGGAGGGAGCTCCCCTCTGATTTCTAAAAACTCACCCTTTCTTTTTAACTAGCTTGGGTTGGTTTTTAACTGACGCGACCAAATTGGTGGCCTCCCACTCCTACCTGGGGTTCTCGATTTCCTTCCTGCTCTTCCATGCAGGAGCCATGTTGTCAGGCTGTTGCAGCCAAATGTGGCCACTGGGGACAGACTGGAACACGGGGTGCAGCAGCCCCGAACACACAGAAGACATTGTCCTCTTTTTAATTATGTACATTTCAGACTCACAGCTCCAAGGACTCTTGGGGCTCTGATTGGTTGGACCCTAACCCCTTGACACACACAACCCCCCACCTTTCTCTCTATGTACAGCCCTTGTTGTAAAATAGGTTCTTTTGAACATAATCTATGCAAAGGTTATTTTGTATAGGGGAGTACACCATTCCCCCCTCCGTGGCAGGACTGGGGGCAGCAGCTGTTGTCTGATGGTTGGGGGGGTGAGCGTGTGGTTGGGGCACAGGGGGTGTAGGAACTGGGGGGAGGTGTTCCCATGGAGCTGTCTTTCCTACTGAAGCATGTTCAGAACGTGTACAGAGGTCCGATGTAATCTTTCTTCAGAATAATGCTATGAATAAAGTGTTTAAAAAAAAAAAAAAAAGAAAAACCAACAGCACAGCCCCCGCCTCTGCAGTGTGGTTTGTGCCTCTTCCACATGCCTGGTTCCTTTCCACTCCTTCCCAGCCTCCTCCTCTTATGGCCGTGATTTTCATTGTAACCTGCCACTGTGCTCTTTCACTGCCTGCCGCCGCATAGCGCACTCCCATGCTGGGATCATGGGTATCCCTCACCTAACCCATTTCCTGCCATTTTCAGGGGTTTGGGCCGTAGTGGCACTTCAGTTGTCTCCTCCCACCCCTGTTCTCTGTAGCTCACAGCAGGACCAAAATGTGTTGGGCTAATTGAAGTCATTGGACCTAACAAAGGGAACTGGGTGGGATTAATGACTGGTGCTCTACAGCAGGTCAGACTAGATGCTCCGTTGAGCTCTTTCTGGACTTAAGCTGTAAAACAGCCCTCCTGGAGCATCACCTTTCCTGTGTTGAGCCCTGTATGTGATGGTCAAGCTAGAACATGCGTCGGAGAGGGGACAGACTGGCTCAGAGTCAGTGGTCATCTAGCCCAGTATCCTGTCTGGCAGCCCCAACCACTAGAGGAAGGTGTGGGAATATCCCAGTAGCAGATGTAGGGGTCATCTGACCCTACATCAGATTCACACTGCAATTTCTAAGAATTAAAGATGAGTTCAGGTCCAAGAAGGAGAGGTGTACTTTGTGTTGGCGTTCGCATGAGCTATGCTAACTCTGGGTGTTGTTTAGCAGGCCTCCGAAAATCTTAGTATTGCCATTATCATGTGGCAGTGAGTTCCCCAAGACTAATTTCTGTGTATGAAAAAAGGATTTCCTTTGCTATCATTTTGCTGTCCCCTTGTTCATATGTTGTAAGTTGGGGAAAACAGGCTTTCTCCCCACTCTCAGCCCATCAGTATTTTAAAAACTTCCATTGTGTTCCTTCTGCCTCTTACCCAACCCAATTTCTGTCAATCTCTTGGAGGCCCAGGCAATGCGTCCAATGACTCCTGAGAACGGGGAATCTACCATGAGCCACATGATGGCACTTCTAAAACAAGAGCCTCCAGTATAGTTATTCTTAGGACAAAAGCATCACAAAGAAAACATTCTTAAAAACAAAGTATTGACAATTTCATAATCATGCCAGGAGTAGCCTGCCTTGGATATCATTTGTGGTTGCAGTATCCATCATTCCACTCTATGCCTTTTATGACTCAGCCATGTGATTTGCATTGTCCTGTATGGCTCAGCCACATGGCTGGCACCTTTTTATGCCCTTCATGGCACAGCTGTGGGCATGGCACATCACTGTGCCTGTAATATGCCATAGTCAGGTGGCTGCCACCTCCCCCTTCCTTTGATGGTAATGGTGCGTGCAGGACAGCTAGTCTGGGTGTGTGAGGAGGTGGGAATGCTTTGTGCTAGTTATATGACTCCCATGGCTGACTCAAAGCCTCTTCCCACTTTGCATTGCTCTCCTTGTGAGGGAAAGTTTGCTCTGTGGGTCAGGGGAGATTAAGGATAGGTTTTGAGTTGCACATTCCAGTTAAGCCCAGTAAGTTCAGTGAGAACAGTCTGGAATCTGCATCCCCCTATACTGCCAATGGAAGAACCAAGATGAGGCCATGGGGAAAAATGACCCACAGCTGGAAACAAAAGAATGAAGTGCCAAGGGACAGTGCCAAGGAGCCAGGATGGACCTCAGAAGAGCAGGGCAGTGTGGGACTTGGCTCCTCCCAGTGGGGACGCTTTGAAGCCTGGCTTGTGCATGCTGTCTGTTCTCATGGTGGCTCCTAGGTAACTAATAGGGCCCTACCAAATTCACAGCCATGAAATATCATGGACAATGAAGTCTGGTATCTAGGGTAAAATGTACAGAATACTTAAATTTCGGTGGGGGGAGGAACCAGCATTTTTCAAATGTTGGGTCCTGATTCAAAAGTTGCAGGGAGTCATGGTATTGTCACCCTTCTATGCTGCCTTCAGAGCTGGGCAGCCAGAGAGCAGTAGTTGGCTCAGCACCCAGCTATAAAGGTAGCACTCTGCCAGCAGTAGTGCAGAAGAAGTACAGTACCATGCCACCCTTAATTCTACACTGCTGCCTTCACAACTAGGTAGCCAGATAGTGGCAGCTGCTGACTGAGGACCCAGCTCTATAGGCAGAAGTAAGGGAAGCAATACCATACCATCCTATCCTTATGGCTACTGGTAGTGACTCTCTTCAGAGCTGGTCTCCCAGCCAGCAGCTGCTGTCCGGCTGCCTGGCTCTTAACAGCTGCACTGCCTTCAGTAGCAATGCAGAAGGGTAGCAATACCACACACACAAACATTCCTTTTTAGGTCAGGACACCTACAATTACAACATCATGACATTTCAGCTATAAAGAGCTGAAATCAAGACAATTACAATTTTTAAAATCCTATGATCAGGGGTTGCCGAGCCATGGCGAGCCCTGCTCGCCAGCAGCGCTGTCCGGCGTTCTGTGAATGCGCGGATCGTTCTGCGCATGCTCAGATCGCCTGAACCCGGCTCTTCCGGGTTGTAATCTACTCGCCACAGGCAAGTAGATTACATAGATTGAAGCCCTGCCTATGACTCTGAAATTGGTGGAGCCCTGTTAATAGCTGATGCCTTGTTTTGAAAGGTTGTTGCCTGGATCCTGCGAGAAGTTTATCTTTGTTGACATCAATACTGAGAGATGGGGTGCCTTGAGCTCAAAGATCCGGTCAGCATGGGCACAGGGAATGCCCTTGTGGTACATCAGGAGTCCTGGACATTGGGCACATTAATGGCCAGGACAGAGCACAGATCCGATGAATCCACACCGCTCTCCCTCTGCCCTTAAATGCAATTGGTGGAGTAACAGCCTGGGCCATGAGACTACTTCTCAAGCCCTTTATTCTTTGTGTGTGAAATACACACACATCCCTCTCTATTCTCACCTCTTTATTCCCATTTATTCTAACACTGGAATAAATTGCCTAAGGAGGCTGTGGACTCTCCATCACTGGAGATATTTGAGAGCAGGTGGGATAGACATCTATCATAGATGGTGCTTGGTCCTTCCATGAGGTCTCTCTCAAGGTCCCTTCCAGTTCTAATGTTCTGTGATATTATACTTTGTTCCTATGGGTCAGGTCAAAGGTCCATCTAGCCCAGTATCCTGTCTTCTGACAATGGCCAATGCCAGGTGCCCCAGAGGGAGTAAACAGAACAGGGAACGAAGTGATCCATCCCGTCACCCATTTCCAGCTTCTGACTGAGCTAGGGACACCATACATACTAATGCTACATTCTACCTGCCCAAATCCTGAACCCCACCTGCTCTGCTTGTCCTGCCCACCACATGCCCTGCCCACGCTGCTGGCAGTCCATCCCGCACCCAACCTACCCTACATTCCACTCAGCCCATCTCATGTCTTGCATCCCTTCCACCCCATACCTACCTTGTCTACCCTATATCCAGCCCCTGCACTCTGCCTGGCTCCTGCCTTCTGCCTGGCCTGTGTTCTCGGCATGGCCTGCATTCTATGTTCCTACACAGTGAGACTTAGCATATTAGAAAACAGTGTTTGTAAAAACCCCTAGGTAATCCAGATTGCTCTGTATCAATTACCTTGTGTCTTCTGTATTTACCACTCCCCCAGTCTTTGTGTCACCTGCAGACTCAATCAGTGATTAATTTGTTTTGTGCCAGGTCACTAATAAAAATATTAAACAGTGCAGGGTCAAGAACCGATCTCCGCCCCCAGGAACCTCTCTCACTGAGACAGCCTCTTCCTCCCCTGTATGCCCAAACCAAGGCACAGCCCTATTCCCCCGCTATAGTCCAAAAGCCAGGAACCTCCAGCACCGAGATGGTACAAAGGTTGGGTGGGCCCCGCCCGGATCATGGCTGCAGTCTCTGCCTCATCCCCCTTGGATTTCCCAGTGTAATTGTTCTCCATGCTGAATGCCATCTCCTCCCCCATGGAGCTCCTCTTCCCCTCCTGTTCCTAGGTCTGATTTCTTTCTCTCCCTGAGCATATTGGAAAATCATTAGCCACCACCCAGGAGGGGCTGAGTTTCTAGCCAAGAGCAAGAGTGCTAAAGGGAATAACTATCCCAGACCACCAAAGCAGCAATGAGTGTGGTCTGCCATAGGGAAGGGCAAGGAGTAGAGCAGGGGGAACTGAGAGGACAGGCTGGCTTGGATAGGGCCTGATGGGGAGTTTCCATCCCTACTGGGGAAACAGACTTTTGGGAAGGTGCGTGGAAGGAGGTGCCCCCCTATGGGAGAATTGACTTAACTGGCAGCAGGGTCCTGGGCTAACATCTCAGCTGCGCCCATTTTCCTCTGTTTGTATGCTTCTGAGTTCCAAGCCCTGCTTTGACAGTGCCTTTTTAGGGCTGGGTCCGGTCTCTCAGCATAAGCTCACTGACTCGAAGCTGGCCTTGTCAAACACATCCACCCACCTGGCCAAGTCTCAGCCAGGACATAGTATACATACAAGTTGGTTCAAGGAATGGAGCCTGGGAACCAGACCTACTGGATTCTAGCCCCAGGGTTTTGGGCAGTGAGAGGGGATTGCATATTAGAGGAGAGGATGGCCTGAGAGTCAGGGCACCTGCCCTAGCCTTTCCACTGTCTCATAAAACATTTATCTTCCCTTCTTTGTGCCTCAGTGTACCCTTTGTTGATGGTATGTTTCTATGGAAATCCCCCTGCTTCTGGGGCATATGAAAGAAGGAGGGTTCTTATCAATGAGCCAAAATCTAGTTTCTGGGGCAGGGGGAGCTGTTTGATCAGCTATAGCTGCCTCCTGGGATTAGCTTGGGAGTTTTTCTCTTTCCCTGGCCAGACAGGGCTCCCCCACCTCGACATATGGGCAACAGCAGAACAAGAGATGAGTGTCTGTCACATGGGTGGTGGGGGAACAGCTAGCTTGGGGAGACAGGTCACCCCACCCCTTCTACCCATGGTCCCACCACTTCCATGCCCACCAGAGCCTACCCAGCTCCTCTTGCAGCCACTGGCTCCTGCCCTGGACCCCAAGTCTTCTCAGCCACGTGAGTGTGGGCCACACTGCCAGCCTCACCCCGTCCCCTGCAGCTGCCATCCGCTGCATGGGGCTAGGAGGCACCTGCTGGACACAGGCAGACGCCTCCCCTGCATCTCTGTGGGTGGGCAATGCCCTGCCCTGCCTCCGTTACCCGCCGCCCCCCTGCCCGAAGCCCCAGGCCCAGGAAACATGTCTCTGGATTCCAGGCACCCTGGGCCCTGCCAGGGGCAGGAGGGCTCTAAAGCAGCCTCCAGACCCCCACCCTGCCCTCCAAGTCCCCACCCCACTGGGGCATCATATGACCTGAGGGCACCTCAGGGTCAGTGCTCATCATGTGACAGCCCTCAGATCACGTGGCCAAGCTGCAGCAATGACCTCTTGGCTGAGGGGGCCCTAACCCTGCCCTGGGGGTCAGAGGTCACCTGGTTGACCCCCTGTTAGCCCAGGAAGCTATGAAAGGGCGCCGCCTCTTCTCCCCATTGGCTGGCCGGCTCCCTCCTCTTGGCTCCTGATTGGCTGGCTACTGGGCACTGCCGCGCCTTCCCCACGGCTGAGTGACACGTCAATCATAGCGCCGCGGTGCCTCTCCAGCGTTGATTGGGTCTCTGAGCCGTCACTCAACTTTAAACCCCTCCTGTTGCTTCTGTTTGGCCGCTCTGCTCGAGAGTCGCCCAGCCCCGGAGCTCGATTGGTCCATCTCGCTGCCGCTCAATGGCCCGGGCCCGCCCTCTATTTGCTCCCTGCCCATTGACTGGCCTGCCTGCTTGGCGCGCGTGAGGTCTCTTTTCCGGAAGTGGGCTTGGCGCGGCCCAATCAACGCTTGGCCTGGCAGCGCGGGGCGGGTCGGAATCGAGGAGGTGCCGTGCGCGTGAGCGGCTGTGGCGTGGATCGGGGTGGCGGGGGGTCGTATCCGGGGTGACGGTTGGGGGAGGGGTGAGTGATATCCGGGTTGACGGTTGGTCGGGTGGGGGAGGAGTTAGTGGTACCCAGGTGACGGTTGGTCGGGTGGGGGAGGGGCGAGTGATATCCGGGGTGACGGTTGGTCGGGTGGCGGAGGGGCGAGTGGTACCTGGGGTGACGGTTGGTCGGGTGGGGGCGGGGCTAGTGGTACCCGGGGTGACGGTTGGTCGGGTGGGGGCGGGGCTAGTGGTACCCGGGGTGACGGTTGGTCGGGTGGAGGAGGAGCTAGTGGTACCCGGGGTGACGGTTGGTCGGGTGGGGGAGGGGCGAGTGGTACCCGGGGTGACGGTTGGTCGGGTGGGGGCGGGGCTAGTGGTACCCGGGGTGACGGTTGGTCGGGTGGAGGAGGAGCTAGTGGTACCCGGGGTGACGGTTGGTCGGGTGGGGGAGGGGCGAGTGGTACCCGGGGTGACGGTTGGTCGGGTGGCGGAGGGGCTAGTGGTACCCGGGGTGACGGTTGGTCGGGTGGGGGAGGGGCGAGTGGTACCCGGGGTGACGGTTGGTCGGGTGGGGGCGGGGCTAGTGGTACCCGGGGTGACGGTTGGTCGGGTGGGGGAGGGGCGAGTGGTACCCGGGGTGACGGTTGGTCGGGTGGCGGAGGGGCTAGTGGTACCCGGGGTGATGGTTGGTCGGGTGGGGGAGGGGCGAGTGGTACCCGGGGTGACGGTTGGTCGGGTGGAGGAGGAGCTAGTGGTACCCGGGGTGACGGTTGGTCGGGTGGCGGAGGGGCGAGTGGTACCCGGGGTGACGGTTGGTCGGGTGGCGGAGGGGCGAGTGGTACCCGGGGTGACGGTTGGTCGGGTGGAGGAGGAGCTAGTGGTACCCGGGGTGACGGTTGGTCGGGTGGGGGAGGGGCTAGTGGTACCCGGGGTGACGGTTGGTCGGGTGGCGGAGGGGCTAGTGGTACCCGGGGTGACGGTTGGTCGGGTGGAGGAGGAGCTAGTGGTACCCGGGGTGACGGTGGTCCGGTGGGGGAGGGGGCAAGTGGTACCGGGAGTGATGGTTGAGTGTGGGTGTTGGTGTGTTGGTGGGTTGGCTGGTTGGGGGAAGGGTTGCCTAGAGGAGGGGTGGACCTGGGAGTCAGGCTCTAACGCTGGATGGGGAACATGGAGTCAGGTGGGGGATTGCAGGTAGAGATGGGTAGCTTCCCCCTCTCCATTTGCTCTGTCTTTCCTCCTCCAGCTGGCACTCAGGTCAGGGAACCTAGCCCCAGGAGAAGCTGACCAGGATGACCCAGGACATACGGCTTGAGAACAAACTGCCTGACTTGGGGGGCACGAGAGAGTTGGACCAGAAAGAGGACGGCTGGGCCAGCCGCATCTTGGAACCGGGGCTGTGCTCCACTGGCAAGGAGCTACTGCAGCGCCGTGCCCAGCCCACCAGTCGTAAGATCAAGGTGGAGAGTGAAAACAAAGGCTCTAAGCTGGAGGTGGCCACCAGCCTATCATCTGTGCCACTGAAGCTTAAACGGGGCCGGCCCCCCAAGAACAAGTCTGTGAAGCAGCCAAGCCGAGGGAAGGTGAAGACCCCAGCCGGCACCCCCAAGTCTCTTGCCAGGAAGCCAGAGATCAAGGTGCCTGAGCCCTCCTCATCCAGCAGCAAGAAGAGCAGTGAGAATGATTCTTCCCTGCAGAAGCGCAAGAGGGGCCGGCCTCCCAAGGTACACTGTGTCCCAGTCCCCCCCAGCGCTGAGTCACCCCAAAAGTGGGGATGGCCTTCTAAGGTTGCCCCCAGTACTGAGTTGCCCCGCAAGCGGGGCCGGCCCCCAAAGGTACACTGTGTCCGAGTCGTCCCCAGCACTGAGTCACCCCGTAAGCGGGGCCGGCCTCCCAAGGCCCAGTGTTCCCTGGTCATCCCCAGCGTTGAATCACCCCACAAGCAGGACCAGCCTCCCAAAGTTGCCCCCAGCACTGAGTCACCCCGCAAGCGGGGCCGGCCTCCCAAGGCACAGAGTTCCGCAGTCATCACCAGCACTGAGTTGCCTCGCAAGCGGGGTCGGCCACCCAAGGCACAGCGTTTCCTGGTCATCCCCAGCACTGATTCACCCCGTAAACGTGGCAGGCCTCCCAAGATCAAGTCTCTGGAGAAGCTGAGGCAGGGGGAGGCACAGTTCCCATCCGATGCCCATAAGTCCCACATAAGGAAGCTGGAGACCAAGGCCTCTGGATTGTCCTCAACTAGGAGTGAGACAGAAAGCAGTGAAAGCAACTCATGCCTCAAGAAGCGCAAGCAGGGTCGGCCTCCTAAGGTGCATGGTGCCCCGATCACTCCTCCTCCGCCTGATTTGCCCCGTAAGCGGCACCATTCCTCCAAAAACAAGCTCCCAGAAATCAACAAGGGGGATGTGCAGCCATCACCCAGTGTGCCCACCCTCCATGTCATGAAACTGGAGACCAAGATGCCTGAACCTTCCTCCCCAAGGAGCAGGACCTCAGAACTGCCAGGGGAGGGGGAAGCACAGCCATCACCCAGCACCCCAAAGCCACATGCCCAGAAGCCAGGAACCAGTGTCTCTGAGCCAGCCTCATCTAAGAGCAAGACAGTAAGCAGTGAGAATGGCTGCCCTCTGGAGAAGCCCAAGCGGGGCCGGCCCCGCAAGGTGCCTTGGGCCCCGGCTGTCCCCAGTGTTGAATCACCCTCCAAGCGCAAGCGGGGCCGGCCCGCCAAGAGCCCAGCCTCGCCTCACATGGAGGTTGCAGTTGTATGCTCCAGGTCAGCCTCAGACCGTGACACGTCTGCTGAGAATGAGCCACCTTTGCCTGGTCGCAAGAGGAGGCGGCGATGGAGGAAGGAGGATCCTGTCCTGGCTGGCAGTGAGAGTTCATTGGATAGTGAGGATGGGATGGCTCCTCCCTGGCAGAAAGAAAAGCCAGAGTTGGACAGTGAGACCTCAGCCTTGCTTCCACCCCAGAACGCCATCCCTGAAGCAGAGCCAGATAGCATCTCATTGGGGGAGAACAGTGCCTCTGAGCACCCCCCAACTCGTTCCACCCGCAGCACAGCAGCAGTTAGCAGTAGCAAAATGGGGCCCATTAGTGGCTCATTGAGAATGTAGAAAAGAAAAAGAAAAGAACAGGCTTAAAAAGAAAAGAGAGCAGCCTTTAAACCTTCAAATTCCAACACCACTGTCTGATGAGGACACTTTAACTCAAAGGCTTTGATGTTTATGGCCTGCTCCTTTTTTTCCTTCTCCTTCATGTCTCACTTAACTCAGGGTGCCAAAGTTGATGCTGTTGGCTGCGCTTTAGAACACTTCACTATTTTCCTCATACCCTTGCTTTTGATTTCCAATTCTACATGGGTATATAATGCTCCCGCAGGATTTCTCCCTTTCTAATAAACTTACCCCTGATCTTTTCCTTTCATACATTGCTTCCCTTGCTTCATCCTCTCCCTTTGTTATAAAGATTTCCTAGATTCCAAGGCCAGAAGGGACCATTATGCTCTCTGTAGTCTGAGGTCATGCCTGACCTTAGGATCTCCTTTCCCATCTCTTATAAATTGTTTTTCCTCCCATATTCCATGTTCTCCTATAATTTTTTGTGCTTGCATTCTTCATCATTTTCATATGTCCCACTTCACCCTTTTTATTTCATTACTTGGTTTGTTTAAAAGGTACTCTGTTCTTACCATCATCACTGGTAAATTAATAAACCTTTAAGTGCAGCCTCCCTGTCGAGAATCAGCTCATGGTCTACAGCAGGAGGGCAGGGATAATCACCCTTCTGTTATTGAAGAAAGAGCTGTATGGCTCCATTTCTTTGTGAAAATCTTATTGCTAACTCTTGCTATGCCAAGTGCTCAAAAGGTGGCAAGGAAATGATGGTTCATTTCCATAAAATTGTGAGCACTTCTGTTTTAGCGGTCAGCCTTGAAAAGACTTTACCTGATTTGTAGGCTCTGCAGAGGTAGGTTGCAGTATTGTCAGATGCAATAAAACAGGTGCCATCAAGAATTTAACAAACCAAAATATAGAGCCGTGGAGAGTGCTTACTTATGTAAAAAGGGAATGAGGCACTAATGTGAGTGGTGCCATAAACAAAGATTTGATTTATTTGGTCCATGGTGTTCCCTCAGGAGTATAGCAAGGGACTGATAAAACTAGGCAAAAATTGAAGACGGAGTTTGTAGCCAGAGATAAAAAATGTGAAATAATACTGTTGCAACTGCTTAATATGTATGCAAAATGATCTTAAAGTAACAGTGCTGAATAAAAATTCAGCGCCATGTTTCACTTTGTAGATTCATTTTGTGGGATTGTTACCTACAAGTAAAAAAGAAAATAAATATTTTTTGCTTCAGCAGTGGCTTGTGTGTTGGTAGTCCAGATATTCTCCTATTTGGCCCTACTGGCAAA
Source organism: Pelodiscus sinensis (assembly GCF_052426305.1). NCBI lineage: Eukaryota > Metazoa > Chordata > Testudines > Trionychidae > Pelodiscus > Pelodiscus sinensis. The sequence goes on along the minus strand of NC_143056.1, from coordinate 131,096,032 downwards.
AATTGAAATCAGATCAAGGAACTAATTTTACAGGGGGGGTGGAAAAAACTACAAAATTGTCTTCTGACATTAGGAATAAAACAAAAATTCCACATTCCATACTGTGCTGAGGACAGGTAGGGTATGTCTACACTACCACCCTAGTTTGAACTAGGGTGGTTAATGTAGGCAACCGGAGTTGCAAATGAAGCCTGGGATTTGAATTTCCCGGGCTTCATTTGCATGTTGCCGGGCGCCGCCATTTTTAAATGTCTGTACACCTCGTTCCACGAGGAGTAATGGTAGTTCGGAATAGGAAGCCTAATCCGAACTACCTAGTTCATGCCGCGTGTAGCCGCAGGCACGGAGTCCGAACTAGCAGACATTTAAAAATGGTGGCACCCGGCAACATGCAAATGAAGCCTGGGAAATTCAAATCCCGGGCTTCATTTGCAACTCCGGTTGCCTATATTAACCACCCTAGTTCAAACTAGGGTGGTAGTGTAGACATACCCATAGAAAGGATGAAGAGAACTATCAAATAGCTGTTAAGAGAGTTTATCTCACTAAAGGGAAGAGACTGCGACAGACTCATTCCATTACTTGGCAGTTGGGACTACTTTGCTTGTGCAACAAATTGCATTTTAACAAGCACATGTGTACATAAGTAAAGAATTAGGTACACCAAAGTGAAAAGTAAAAGTGTATTTTGAAAAAGATAAAGGAAAATGACTGGAAAGTAGGAGACCATGTCATGCTTCTGTTACACTTACCAGAGCATAATTTGTGTAGCAAATAGGTTGGTCCCCATTGAGGTGAGGATAAATTAAGATCATCTGTGTGTAATTGGGTTACTGGGAATATGAGAAATGTGGATCAAGTTTAGCATGCTAACCAATTTCAGCTGTTTTAGGATTACATTGCCCAGATCAAAGACACTGAGATTTATCAGTGCATAGTGAAATGCTCCAGGCATTTGAAGGGAAAAGATAATTGCAGGTGACAGATGAGCCAATTACACTTCTACCTACTATATAAGAACAACTGAGTGCTCTAAGGTGAGACCATGCTCAGTAGCCTAATTGCTATCTCTGTCCCTGCTGCTTTGTTTTAAAATGTGCAGTTCATGCATAAATCTGTTGCTTTAAATCTTTCTCAAATGTATTGTTGCTGTATGCATTTTTATCAGGAACAAGTACAAAATCTGGGAGCTGTTCAAGGAACTATTGTTTTTTAAGAAACGGGTAGTCTGAAGTCTTTCAAAATAAGCATCTCTGACATTTTGATGGAATTGTTGGTTGCATGTTAGGATTATTTGGATCAGGGACATCTATTTAGAACAGAGGAGATTTAGAAAATGTAAGACTACACATTGCCTATTTCAAGCACCAGGCCGTGGAGTTTCTAAACCAGTAATATGGCATTAATAGCCTAACAATTGAGGAAAGGTGTAATGTGTATAACAAGCATGACATTGCTAAACTGTTCAAATTTTAATTAATAAAAACGTGACAACTGGTAAGGAGATTATTTGCTATGTTATCTGCCATAGCCAGTTTGTCAAGTGATCTTGAAACGGATACATTTTCTGATTTTTATCAATGACAAACAGTTAGCTAAATGGTCTTTCTTTCAGTGTATCTCAAAGGCTCTTGTAAACCAGCAGCGGCTCAAATCCTGTGAACCTATTCCTTGAGCACAGTTTGTAATTTGGGGCAGTGACACCATCATAAGAGGTACTTCTTGATCTAAACAGTCTTGTTCTGTGTTGGCCTCAAAAGGTGTACCAAACCTTTTTGCTGCCATGGTTAATAAACATTTGTCCATTCACTTGATTACCTAGAAGAAGACATCTACAAAGACTGGATACTAGCTACTGGTATTTCATTCGGCAGTACAAACCTGGGGCTGACCATACGAAGCCTGCTACCATGTATCAATGTGTCTGTGTAAAGTCTTTGACATCACAGCTCTTGTTAGAGATGTAGATGGTTAACCGGTTAATCTTAATGGTTGAAGCTTACTGATTCTGGTTAACCGGTAGGGGCTGGAGCAGCTCCCCAGGCAGGGGGCTGCTCCTGTCCTGCAGGGCCCACCACAGCAGCCCCTGACCATGATGGGCCCGACCAGGCCCCCACACCGCAGGTTACACTCTGGCTGTCAGCCTCACTCCTGGGGAGCCAACTGCAGAGTCTACAGCAAAGCTTCCCTGGGAACAGGGCCAGCAGCCCTTCCTGACCCCACTCCTGGGGAGGTGGCTTTACTGCGGACTTTGCAGTATAAAGCTTATTTCAGTGCACTGTAGAGCCCACAGCGCATGTAACTGATATGATTTTTACTGGTTACACAATGACAGTTTTAATGAAGTTTTACATCCCAGCTCCTGTATGTGGGCATGCCAGCCTGACACCTCTATGAGACAGATGAACAAGGTGAAACTGACTCTTCTGCAAAGTTTGCCAAGTGGTGATGTCTAGCAGTTAGAGTAATTTAGGCTCTGGAGAGATGATGTTGTATAGTAACCAATCATAAAAAATTTACCAATGGAGACCTCTCACGTCAAACAATAATGAGTAGGCTGGAAAATAATGAGTAGGCTGGAAAAGGCATCAATGAATCCATAATCCAAAGTGAACCCCATCACAAGGAGGATAGTGAAAAATACCAGTTTAACCAACATGTGAACTCACTAACCTTAAATGTTAAAATATGAGTGGCAAAATACTCAACTGTGTCATGCACAAAGCAGAAAAGGCTCTAAATCGTGCATGATGGTGACTTAGCAATGCTGTTGAATGCTTGTATAGAGAATACTTTTAAGGCTTTAATGTATATGTCAGTTGCATCGTGTTTTGCTAGAGCAGCATACATTTCATTTAAATGTTTTCACATCAGCTATCTGCGTGATTTTTTCTCCCCAGGGTGTTTCACTGGTATTAATTGGGGAGGGGGGACTTTTAGCCAATACTGTATGTTTCTAAACAGTTTTGTATTTCCTGCATTTGGGCTAAGTTGTGTTACTATGAAGCAGACTCCTAGCATGTTTTGTGTTCATGCTAAGCTTACATTTTGTTCACTTGTGACCCCTAAACTGATTTTGAAAGGTCCCATATTTTAAAATAAACTATTTTGCCTTTGCTAGGAACAGCTGGCTTACGGTCTCAAGTAATGTGGAGCTCGGTTCCTGGAATAACAAAAGGGTCAAGGGGCTGAGATCTAAATATGCATGATCTCAGATACATAGTGTATTAGGAAAATAAGTTAAAAGCTGATCACCCCAATCCCATACACTGAGACAACAGGAGGGGTGGAAACTAGAGCATCATGCGTATAGTATTTCTCTGCTTTCTATTTTCTTCTACCTTCACCTATGATGTTTCTAGTGGCCTCCATGAGGTTGAATATGGACAAAGCAGGGAGCCATTTTGCTGTTTTTTTGGTTATGCTTATGTATAGTCAGGGCTTGACAAACCGTTGAATCTACTTGCCTGTGGTGAGTAGATTTCAGCCGGTCGCTCCGTGACTCCCATTCACCTGCGCTTCGCACATGCGCAGTGCAGGGCTGGCAAGTGGCTCTTGCTGGGGTTTGTCAAGCCCTGTGTATAGTAGTTTCAGATCTATGTGAGACCCACCAATCTCAGTTTTGTTTGATCAGTTTTATATAGTTGTATGAGTACTGTGATCAGTGACTTGTGCACTCTAAATTAATCAAAGGCTACTCCGTGAATTAATGTAATGTAACCCTTCGTGTTTGTAAGTGTAGGAACTGTCAGAGATGAGATGTACGTTCTGTTAAGGTTTGCCAAATAACAACCAGTGTTCAAGATACAGAGTATAAAGTGATTGGAATGATTGGTGCAGATGTCTTGGGATAATTGGTGAGGATATCTGTAGATCTTGAAAAATAGGCGAGGAAAATAGATAAGAATAGGGAAGTTAGGCCTTGATGTCCCAGTGGGATTTGGAAGATTTTCTGCCTGTTGAAAACACAAGATATAAACATGTTGATTAAGAATTGTGCTGATCTGTCTTTGCTTAATAAACTGACTGTGGGTGGGGAGGGAGGGAGGAGTTAGCTGACATGTCATTGGTCAGTGAATTGACCCCTCAGTGATTTGTATAAGGAAACTTAGCATTTCCCCCTTCTGCAGCAGGACTGGGGGCAGCAGCCATTCTCTAGGTGTCGGCAGGGAATATGTAATTGGGGAGCTGGGAAATCAGAGGCTCAGAGTGGGAGAGGGGATCCCATGAAGTTGTCTTTCCAACTGAAGCATGTTCAGAACATGTACGGAGGGTTGATACAATCTCACTTCAGAATAATGCTATAAATAACATGTTTTAAAACAATTGAAAGGAAAAACCACCAGCCTCTGCATTGTGGTGTGTGCCTCTCCCATTCCCTCAAGGCTATGCCCATTTCTTCTGCACCATGGGGTGCTTGTCTACTGGGATCTCTGGGCTTCTCTAAACCTAATCCGTTCCCTCCCATTGCCCCACCCTCAGGCATTGCTGGCAGCTCAGTCCTTCTCCCTTCCCCCACCCCCATCACTGCCTGTGTGTCAACAGGGCTGAAAGGATTTGATCTAACAAGTCCTTGGGCTCCAGTGCAGCAGGGAGTGGATGGCATGTGTAAGAAAAACAGGTTATAAAATAAACCTTAGTTAAGCAACTGCTTATCCGTCTCAGTTTTCTTAGGGTTCTTTTCTTATTGGTTCTTTAATTAAAAAAAGGTCATGGGAGTTGAATTGGATTAAATATCCTTAATAGCAGCTACAAGTTTAAGACGTAAGACAAGAGTAATGTTAGGTGTGACACTCTAAGCAAGAATGGTGGTCAATATAACCATGTAGGTTTTCAGAATTAAATTACACAACCACCATCAAAAGCTTTTTACTCTGTCACTCAGAACAGGGTCTTAGGCCAGGTCTACACTAGACCTGGAAGGTTGGCTTAAAGCAGTGGTTCTCAACTCGTTTCGGTCCACAGACCACCAGACCAAAAAATTTTCATGGACATTTTCCTTTTTAAGACACGATAAAAAAGAGCAGACAATGAACGTTTTGGTTTGAAATTTATTTCTTACTAACAGATTTTTGGATTCTCTTCTCTCTGACAAGCTTTTCAATGTTTGGAGTGGTACCTGATAATGCACAACAAATATCGCTTTCCACTGCAAGCTGATTCCTCTGTTTAGACTTAACATGCAACAAACACGAAAATCCAGTCTCTCACGTATAAGTTGCTGCAAATGGCAAAAGAAATCTGGCTGCGTGTGCTGACAGATTAGGGTAACTCCCGGTCACTTTGGCCCAAAATTTCTCTATGGGAGACTGCTGGTACACGTCTTGAGCCGCAAAATCATTTTCAGATCCAAGAATTCCTATTGCAGATCCTCTGGAACACTATTAACATACGTTGTAAATGAATTCCTGATGAAAGATAATCCATCCCCTGGCCTGTCCACCTCCAGAAAATATCGTTGGAATTTGTCTCGTAGCTTCCATAAATGATTGAGTATTTGCGTCTGAATGTCTTCCTTTTCCCCGAGCATGGCATCCACCTATAGAAATTGAACCAAATTATTGCCTTAGACTCTTACGATCCAGAGTTCCAATTTTTCAAGAAAAGCCTTGATGATGCTTTGGTTATAGAACAGATTTACACCTTTCCCTTGCAGCTGAAGATTCAGTTTGTTCAAGATTCCAAAAAGACCGACAAGATACGCAAGTTCTAAATTTGACTGCGTCAGCACATTTCAGAATTCCTCTTTCCCTTGAGCCTGGAGAAATAAATTCAACTCCTCTCTCAGTTGAAAAACTCTGTTGAGTACGTTCCCTGCTGACAACCACCGTACAGAAGTGTAGAATAGCAACACAAAGTTGGAACCCATGTCCAGGCAAAATTTTTTGAACAGCCTGGTGTTCAGAGCCGATGATGTGATTCACCACTTTCACCAACCCTTTGAAAACGGCGTTCAGTTGATCAGGCAATGTTTTTGACGCCAAAGCTTCCCTATGAATGAAGCAATGAACTCCAGTTACCATTGGAGCACGCTGTTTCACCAGCGTTTGGAAGCCCGATCTTGAACCCAGAGTGGCAGGTGCACCATCAGTGGTGATGCCCACAAGATTTACCCAATCCAGACCCTGTACTTCAAAGAAATTGTTAACAATTTCCATCACATCCTGAGCCTTTGTGGTGGTATCAAGAGTCTTACAAAAAAGAAACTCATCTTTGAAGTCTCCCTCAACCATGTATCATGCGAACACCAATAGCTGAGAGCACAATGCGACGTCGGTCGATTCATCCAATTGTATGGCAAAGAATGGAGACTTCTTTATTTCATCCACAACTTGTTCACTGATGTTCTGTGATCTCATTTATCCATCTCGATGCTGTGTCATTAGAGACAGAGATATAATTCAGCTTCCTTGCTGCTTCCTCGCCAAGAACAAGCCACACCATCTCTTTTGCACAGGGGAGCACAAGTTGCTCTACAATGATATGAGGCTTCTTGGCCTGTGCAACTTTGTATGCAACAATGTAGGAAGTACTGCACTTCATTGCTTGTCTTATTGTAGAATGCACTTGTTGAGTCGAGGCGCTGCCATTTCAGACCTGATAACCGCTGCTCAAAATAATTTTCATCCTTTTGCAACAAGTTGGGGTGACACTTGTTGAGATGGAATTTCAGCTTAGCTGGCTTCATTGAGTCATTCCCCAAGACTCTGAAACAAATAACACATTGTGGCAAATCCACGCCACCTATTTCTTGACAAGTGAAGCCAAATTTGATGTAGTCCTCCAAATACTTGTGCTTGACATTTCTTCCTGTTGTTGCCATTATAAACAAACTACACCACACCTGTAAAACAGTGCACATAGCACAGGATGAACGACACAGCAACCGCTCAGTACGACGGCAGCAGCTACACTGATGCTCAGAGCCTCAGACGGAAGTTACTGGCAACACAACGTGGTTGCGTCCTAGGTGAGGCTATGGATGATGTGCCGCGTGCTTGTGAACACAGCGTAAAACAGCCTAACAGCAGCGCCTGCTCTCACCGTGTGACTTTGGACAATGTTCCTGTGGACCACCGAAAAAGTCACCATGGACCACCAGTTGAGAACCACAGGCTTAAGGTATGAAACTCCAGCTAACCTTAAGCTGAGCTTGGCGCCATCCCCAGTGCGGGAGGCCAGCGGGGGCATATGCTCCTGTCAACTTCCCTTCTCGCTACTGCAAGGAGTACAGATGCTGACTAAAGCTGCCCTCCATTTGATTTATGGGTCTATACTAGACCCACTAAATTGAACTCCAGAATGTTGATCTCTGGCACGGTGAGTAAAGACATGCCCTCACTGACATAGACTGGTAAAAGCAACTTCAGTGCTGCTGTCACACCAGAGGAAGAATAATCCAAAATTAGAAGATAATTTGGCCAGTTTCTTACATGCCAATTCACCCATGAAGCCATAGCAGTCAGCCCTTGTTATCTGTTTTACAAGGAGTGAGATTAGCTCCAAGGTAATGCTCCTAAATAGCTAAAATAAATTCCTACATTCTAATCAGCCGTGTAGACTCAGTGCAGATCAAGAAACTTGGCCTAAGACTTGACCAGCAGGTGTGACCCAGACACAATGTCCTAAACCAGTGGTCCCCAACCTTTTGGGGCTGCCGTGCGCCTGGGGGCGGCGGCTGCGCGCCCGGAGTCTGGGGAGCAAGAATGGCTTGGGCCGGCCCTGGTCACTCGGTGGGCACACATAAATAATTCCCCAGTGGGTGCCTTGGCGCCCGCGAGCACTGCATTGGGGACCAGTCTCCTAAACAAAAAATATGGAATGAAGAGAAGCCTTAACTCCAACTCTATTCTCCAGAGACCCACAGCAGGGCTTTCTTTCTGATCCAGCAAATTGACTGGATACTTGCTCCACAGAGGGCCTCAATCCTTAGAGGAAGATTGGAAGTATTTGCCGAGGAGGACTCTTAAGGCTGTGCTTATTGCGACTGAAACTCTGCTGAACTTGTGATCACTAGGAAATCTCTGAGGAGGGGTGAGGGTGGGGGGGTGAGGGTTGAAAGCTGGTTCTTGCTAGAGCCCATGTGAGAGTTGAGATGAACTCTGGTAAGCTTATTTAGTACATGTGTTGGTTCTTTTGTTGGTTTTAATGGTTTCTCAGTCAGCATTGTACCTTAAGAATAAAGTCGCCTTGCCTAGAAAGTGGTTTGGTAACTCATATTGCATGCAATCACTGTCATCTCTGGAGAGAGATCAAACAAGTCTCTTTGAGCAGCCTGACTGTGCTGGGAGCAATGGTAGGGAACTGTCCATCCTGGAAATACCCCAGTCAGAAGTGGGACAGACCAAAGTTTCCACTCAAGAAAGCCAGAGGGTTTGGTGCCCCTTATTAAACGACTGAGGGCAGATATAGCTGCACTTGCCCTGAACAGGTACAACGGTATGGAATAACAACTATGGTACATTCACATGCAGTGGTCTTCTATGTTAACAGTAATTTGTTTTAATTTCAAACCTACAGAACAACAATTTTGATTGGAATTTGCCACCACATAAGGATGTATACTGTAACTCTGTGACTGTCTTTAAAGCTCATAGACAGACATGTACATTTCCTTGCTAGTTGGGAACCTAGTTTCAGGAAGTGGTCAGTTGAGCGACTTGGGTCATCACCCATTAGTCTGTGTTATTTCCAGATCTTAGCTCATTTGTCAGCTTTCAGTGTTGTTGTTGTTCACAGTAATGCTACGTCTAGACTGCATTGCTTTTTCGGGATACCTCTGGTATCCCAAAAAAGCAATGCCGTGTCCAAGGAACATGTCCACTTTTTTGAAATTTGTTTTTGAAAGAACAGACACACTCTTTCACCATCCCTGTAAAGCTCGTTCTAAGAGGAATAAGGGATGGCTCGAAAGAGCACTTTTGCAATTTGGCGCCAAATTTCAAAAGAGCCTCTTTCGAAAGTAAATCAAAAAAAGATACACAATTTGCGTACCACCAGTTGCGTATCTTTTTCCGATTTAACAGTGCAGTCTAGACATAGCCTAAGAGTTGACGTTGCAAACACTGATAGAGTAAGAGACACAACTATTGTCTTTTCCTAGTGCATTAGCAAACAATTTGCTGGAAAATGGAGACAGTTAAAGGTGCCTGTCTGGGACAAGTACTTCGTATTACCAGGACTCCTCCTAATGGATCAGCTCAGGATGTCAGTCTTTTCCTTCCAGATGTCTTCAGCTTTCAAAAAGCTGAAGGAAACAGGCTGAGTTCCCTTTTTTGGAAGTCTGGTGTGGACCAAACAGATAGTGAAGATTTGAACTGTGCAACCAAAATGAATCATCTCTCACCATCAGGAAATGAAACATCAGCTTTAGAGGTTTTGCTGCTGGGACTAAAACTTTCTAGTCTCTTTGTGCAGCACATTTTATCTGGCCAGCTTGTGTAAAACAAGTTGGGCTGTGACGGTACAACTATCTTAGGACATACCTTGGCTTATGTGCACCAGTCGGCAGCTTATAGAATCATAGAATAATAGGACTGAAAGGGACCTCGAGAGGTCATCGAGTCCAGCCCCCCGCCCTCAAGGCAGGATCAAGCTCCGTCTACACCATCCCTGACAGATGTCTATCTAACCTGTTCTTAAATATCTCCAGAGAGGGAGATTCCACCACCTCCCTTGGCAATTTATTCCAATATTTGACCACCCTGACAGTTAGGAATTTTTTCCTAATGTCCAATCTAAACCTCCCTTGCTGCACTTTAAGCCCATTACTCCTTGTCCTGTCCTCAGAAACCAAGAGGAACAAATTTTCGCCTTCCTCCTTGTGACACCCTTTTAGATATTTGAAAACCGCTATCATGTCCCCCCTTAATCTTCTTTTTTCCAAACTAAACAAGCCCAGTTCATGAAGCCTGGCTTCATAGGTCATGTTCTCTAAACCTTTAATCATTCTTGTCGCTCTTCTCTGTACCCTTTCCAATTTCTCCACATCTTTCTTGAAATGTGGCGCCCAGAACTGGACACAGTACTCCAGCTGAGGCCTAACTAGTGCAGAGTAGAGCGGCAGAATGACTTCACGAGTTTTGCTTACAACACACCTGTTGATACAACCTAGAATCATATTTGCTTTTTTTGCAACAGCATCACACTGTTGACTCATATTCAACTTGTGGTCCACTATGAACCCTAGATCCCTTTCCGCCATGCTCCTTCCTAGACAGTCGCTTCCCATCTTGTATGTATGGAACTGATTGTTCCTTCCTAAGTGGAGCACTTTGCATTTCTCTTTATTAAACCTCATCCTGTTTACCTCTGACCATTTCTCTAACTTTCTAAGGTCATTTTGAATTATGTCCCTATCCTCCAAAGAAGTTGCAACCCCACCCAGTTTGGTATCATCTGCAAACTTAATAAGCGTACTCTCTATCCCAATATCTACATCATTGATGAAGATATTGAACAGTACGGGTCCCAAAACAGACCCTTGAGGAACTCCACTTGCTATCCCTTTCCAGCAGGATTTAGAACCGTTAACAACAACTCTCTGACTACGGTTATCCAGCCAATTATGCACCCACCTTATCGTGGCCCTATCTAAGTTATATTTGCCTAGTTTATCAATAAGAATATCATGCGAGACCGTATCAAATGCCTTACTAAAGTCTAGGTATATGACATCCACCGCTTCTCCCTTATCCACAAGGCTCGTTATCTTATCAAAGAAAGCTATCAGATTAGTTTGGCATGACTTGTTCTTCATAAACCCATGCTGGCTATTCCCTATCACTTTATTACCTTCCAAGTGTTTGCATATGATTTCCTTAATTACCTGCTCCATTATCTTCCCTGGGACAGACGTTAAACTGACCGGTCTGTAGTTTCCTGGGTTGTTCTTATTCCCCTTTTTATAGATGGGTACAATATTTGCCCTTTTCCAGTCTTCTGGAATCTCCCCTGTCTGCCATGATTTTTCAAAGATCATAGCTTAAAGGCTCAGATACCTCCTCTATCAGCTCCTTGAGTATCCTGGGATGCATTTCATCAGGACCTGGTGACTTGCTGACATCTAACTTTCCTAAGTGATTTTTAACTTGTTCTTTGTGTATCCTATCTTCTAAACTTACCCTCTCTCTGCTTGTATTCACTACGTTAGGCATTCTTCCAGACTTCTCGGTGAAGACCGAAACAAAGAAGTCATTGAGCATCTCCGCCATTTCCAAGTTTCCTGTTACTGCTTCTCCCTCCTCACTAAGCAGTGGGCCTACCCTGTCCTTGGTCTTCCTCTTGCTTTTAATGTATTTATAAAAGGTCTTCTTGTTTCCCTTTATGCCTGTAGCTAGTTTGATCTCATTTTGTGCCTTTGCCTTTCTAATCTTGCCCCTGCATTCCCGTGTTGCTTGCTTATATTCATCCTTTGTTAGTTGTCCTAGTTTCCATTTTTTATATGACTCCTTTTTTATTTTGAGATCATGCAAGATCTCCTTGTTAAGCCAAGCTGGTCTTTTGCCATATTTTCTATCTTTCCTACACAGCGGAATTGTTTGCTTTTGGGCCCTTAACAACGTCCCTTTGAAATACTTCCAACTCTCCTCAGTTGTTTTTCCCTTCAGTCTTGCTTCCCATGGGACCTTACCTACAAGTTCTCTGAGCTTATCAAAATCTGCCTTCCTGAAATCCATTACCTCAATTGTGCTGGTCTCCCTTCTACCTTTCCTTAAGATCATGAACTCTATTATTTCGTGATCACTGTCCCCTATACTGTCTTCCACTTCCAAGTTCTCAACTAGTTCCTCCCTATTTGCTAAAACCAAATCCAGAACAGCTTCTCCTCTGGTAGCTTTTTCAACCTTCTGAAACAGAAAGTTGTCTCCAATGCAGTCCAGAAACTTATTGGATAGCCTGTGCCTCGCTGTGTTAGTTTCCCAACATATGTCTGGATAGTTGAAGTCCCCCATCACCACCAAATCTTGGGCTTTGGATAGTTTTGTTAATTGTTTAAAAAAGGCCTCATCCACCTCTTCCACCTGGCTAGGTGGCCTGTAGTAGACTCCTAGCATGATATCACCCTCGTTTTTTACCCCTTTTAGCTTAACCCAGAGACTCTCTACACGGCTATCTCCTACGTTCATCTCCACTTCAGTCCAAGTGTGTACATTTTTAATATACAAGGCAACCCCTCCTCCCTTTTTTCCCTCTCTGTCCTTCCTGAGCAAGCCGTACCCTTCCATACCAACATTCCAATCATGTGTCCCATCCCACCAGGTTTCTGTAATACCAATGATATCATAGTTGTATTTATTGGTTAGCAATTCCAGTTCTTCCTGCTTATTACCCATACTTCTCGCATTTGTATATAGGCATCTAAGATACTGATTTGATCTTGCCTCCCTGTTATGCCCTGACCCTCCTTTCTCCTTGCCATTATAGGCCGTAGTCCCCCCCATCTCAGCAAGTTGTTGTTTGTAGGCCCTTTGCATCCTTTGGCCAATTGTTCTTCTGGCTTAAGTTGCAGTTCCTCCATCAGTGACCACTTCCTCAGATCAAATAGTGGAAGAAAATTGTCGCAACTATATATACCAAAGGATACAATTAAAAAAATGTGCCACTTCAACCAGGAAGGACACTGTCTCACCGACTTAACCACCTGCATTCTGCTACAAAGACCTTTTACATCTGCACTTGAAAGGGAATCCTCAGAACTGTCATTCATGCTAAAATTTGACACTCTCCGGTGGGGGATTGAACAAAGACCCCAACTGCCTTACCCATTACCAAGATAGCTTCCCCAATTATCACCTCTAATACCACTAGCTCACAGACACTTACCTTCCTTCCTCCCCCCCCCTCCCCTGCATCCCCCTTCTGTTCTGAAATGTGATTTGTCCTTTTCATATGTGTTCATTTTTTTTAATTGTATCCTTTGGTATATATGATTGTGACTATTTTCTTCCACTATTTGATCTGAGGAAGTGGGTCTGGCCCACGAAAGCTCATCATCTAATAAACCATCTTGTTAGTCTTTAAAGTGCTACATAGTCCTGCATTTTAATTAGTTTAGGTGTGTCTGCCCTGGCCTTTTCATTGCTTTGTCTGATTCCAGGGGAAGGGGGGGAGGATGGTTTTCCATGAATGTCACTCCCTGGCTCCCCAAGAGCACAGGGCTGCTGGAGAACAATGCACTCTGCACTGCCTCTGTTTAACACAGAGCTGTTTAGCTCAGTGGCTGGAGCAGGTGGACAAAGTGGCAGAGGGAGAAAACCCAATGGGGAACTAGATAAAATACTCAGAAGCGCTTCCAGAAGTTTGAGCATCTTTGTTCAGCTCATTACAACCCGCTCTTCAGAAAAAAGGGCCATTTGAAAATAAAACTAAAAGGGAGGGGTCAACAAAGTGACTGTCATAATCAAGTAGGGGTGTTGTAAAGCAACGAGCGGGGTTGGCTATGGAGCACCACAAACGAAGGAGAGCTTTGTCCAACAATGAGGCCCGTCACGTGTACCTGCCGCTCTAAACTGGGGGGTTGCATTCACCCCTGTTGGTGATGCACTTGGCATCCCAGGGGTGTGTGTGGTACGTGCCATAAAAAATACCGGCATAGCTGTGCAGAAGCTTTTAAACCTGATTTGTCTCAATGGCTTTTTACAGGTGCACATTTCATGTTAATTGGGTCCCTCCAGACTTTAACCAGCAGTAAGTACATGTTTAAAACTCCCTCTAGGAAGGCTATGTAAGTGTCAGCGCACCCGGAGCATAGAGCCTGCTTGGCAAACGGTCCCTGCCTCATTTACTGGCACTAATCCTACCAAAACCAATACCATGTGGGTGTCTCGGGCAGAGAGAGGCAAGCGGAAGGCATTGCCCTTATATGGCACAGCTAGGTAGAATGATACTTCCCTATGCCCTTATATGGCAGGACCAGGAACCGACACTTGGAGGTGCCATACAAGGGCAGGGGAAGGGACACACACCCCAGCTGTGCCATGCAAGGGCAGGGTGAAGTATTACACCAAGCCTGGGACATACCATAGGAATGAGTGACGACCAGTTCCCCACTCACTCTGGCAGTCCTAGGGGGTGGGTCAGCCCCAGCTCTGAGCCCCAAATGCTTCCTGATTCAGCCCTCCTGAGGAGGAAGTGGTGGTTTGCAGCACATTTGCTCAGCTTTGGGGCTGTTCCTTGGACAAACTCAGGCTGAGAGGCAGAGGGGGACACAGACGCTTTCACCTGTCCTGCTGCCCACGTGTGGGGTGAGGAGGCCCTGGCAGGGCAGGGGGAGAGCTAATGGAAAGGAGCAGCCACAGCTGATCAGATGGCTCCTCCTGCACCCTTTCTCTCACTCGCCCAGAGGCAGGATGATGTCAACACTCAAGCCACCTGCCCAGCCTGAATATCCACCCAGGTACCTGCCGTGGGATCAGGTGGGTGGGTGTGTTTGAGGAGGCAGCTTTGAGTCACAGTCAATGAGCTCATGCTGAGAGACTGGCCCCAGCTCTAAAGAGGCACTGCCAAACCTGGGCTGGGAACTTACAGGAGTGCAGACAAACAGGGAGAGGGAGACGGGCTCAGCTGAGATCCAAGGCCAGGACCCTGCTGCCAGGTGAGACAATTCTCCTATGAGGGGCACCCCTTCCCAGCCCCCTTCCCCACCTGCACAGCCCCCTTCCCAAGGATTTTTTTTCTCCAGCACAGATGGAAACTCCCCATCAGGACTCATCCAACTCATCCTCCCTCTCCCCAGCCTTCCCTAGGGCAGACCAGAGTCACAACGGCCCTGATGCTATGGGGCAGTTGTTCCCTTTAGCACCCTGCTCTGGGCTAGAGGTGCACACACACACTCTGCCCCCGCCCCCAGGGGGTGACTGCTGATTTTCCAGCCAGGGCTGTTAGGTTTGGCCTGAGGGTGGCTGTAAGCAGCAGCAGGGGCTGGGGGGTTTGAGAGGCACTGAGGAGATAGCAGCCACGGGATTGGGAAGCCCAGAGGCTGGTGTTTGCTCTGCGCTCAGAGCCCCCTTTCAGCATCTTTGAAACGAGCTGATGGAGAATTTTCCCTGGAGAAGGGAGCGACTCTAAACCAGAGACAGGGGACTGACTGGCTCAGCTGGGGGGGCCTTTGCCATCATGGAGCCCTGAGGGGGGGGGGTGTTGCTGGCTGAGGCAGCTGCTGCCACTGGCAAGTCAGGAATGTGTTGCACTGGTGTGGGTGCCACCCTCCCTCTCCTGGGCAGCTGGGCATTCCCCGGCAGGCTGTGACTCAAGGCGAGGGAATCCAGGAAGGGCGCAGGTGATCCCATGCGCGGACAGCCAATGCAAGGGACAGGGACCCGTCTGTGGGGTCCCAGCCGTAAGCAGGGAGGAGGGGTGGCTTCTCCATAGCCCTGGGCTCAGCACCCCGTCCCCAAGCCAGTCGGGGACTCCAGCACCCCGGAGGGAAGGGCAGTGAGCAAGGCCATGCCTGGGGCTACAGGAGCTAGGGCAGGGCTGTGGCATGTAACTAGCTGTGTCTCTGTCCTGCAGGTGCCCCGCAGTCCCACCCAGCAGCCCTCGGTGCCCATGGGAGAGGAGATGGCGCTCAGCATGGGGAACGGCAGTGCTGGGAAACCCGCAGGGGACGGGGCAGAGACTGCCGTGATGATTCAGGTGGGGCCCTCGCAGCCTGAGCCGCCCACCTGGAGACCACGTCCCCGGGCCCTCCGCAACCTGGCTATAGGCAGCATTGTCTGCGGCTGCTCCTGCCTCGGGGTGCTGGCCCTAATCTATGCTGTCAAGGTGAGAGGGGCTGGGATATCATGGGGTGGGGCCATGACTTGGTGCTGGAGGTGCCCAGGAGTTGGATGTTCACCAGTGTCTCAGTGCTGGGGACTTCTGGGGGGCTGGGACGTAGCAGGGGGCTCAAGGCTATGGCTGGGGGCTGGGATATAGCTGGGGACAGAGATGGGCCTTGGTGCTGAGGGCTGGGGAGGGGCTGGGATATAGCGGGGGCATGTCTCGGTGCTGGGGGCTACCAGGGATTGGCTATAGCAGTGAGGGAGGATGATGGGGCTGGGATTCTGGTGACTCTCCCTTGTCTCCCCAGGCCAATGAGAAGCGGAAGAAGAACTCTCCTGACGCGGATCTCTGGGCCCGGA
Source organism: Pelodiscus sinensis (assembly GCF_052426305.1). NCBI lineage: Eukaryota > Metazoa > Chordata > Testudines > Trionychidae > Pelodiscus > Pelodiscus sinensis. Next base: position 131,079,908 of record NC_143056.1, on the reverse strand, counting down.
AGTCCTTCCGTTTCTCCCTTCTCAGCATTGGAGTCTGGGTGGCTCTGCTCATCCTGGTGCCACTGCTCATGGGCCTCATCTCCTACCTGATTGCCAGGGCCGAGTGATCTCCTGCTGCATCCCCATTGCAGCCAGGGCAAGCACCATTTCCCGCAGCTGGCTTGGAATCACCCCAGCCCTGCTGGTTCTGGAACAGCTCCAGCTTCTCCGTGGCTTGGGACTGAGACTTCAGAGACCAGGGTGGGGTGGGACAGGATCCACCGTGACTGTCTGTTCCCAGGAGGGATGGTGAGAAGGGAACGTCAAGTTAAAACTTGTGGCTGGCGGAGCTAAGAACAAGATTCCGTTACGAGATGGAGATGGTAAAACTGTCAATGCTGCTGTCGAAAAGGCAGCAGTGTTCAATAGTCTCTCAACGCAGGATGATGAACTCTTATCACAAGGACGATGAAGGCCCGGTAGTGCCCAGGAGGATGTTAAACGTCTGCAGAATGTGTCCCCCGCACGCCTCACGAAGTTGGCCGAGGAGTTCGCCAATTTTTAATACACATTGGAATGAAATTCCAGAAGACAGGAAGAATGCTAATACTGTGCCCAGGAAGCAGGCATGAACAGGCAAATTCTAGGCTGGTTTTGCTTCACATCAGTCCTGGGTAACAGAAGGGAAAAACAGAGAAGGGATTCTATCAACAAAGACTGCAAAGATGTGACTAAAGCCAGACAGCCTTGTTTTATGGCAAAGATGTTTTGTCAGAGCAAGCCTGATTTAATTCTTTAATGAGGTGACAAGTTTGCTGTAATATACGTGGGGGTGTCGCAAGGCAGTTGTCTTTGACTGACATGACATTCTGATTGAAAATACACCATCAGCTTTCAGGGGGTAGCTGTGTGATTTGTTTCAGCAAAACAATGAGGAGTCTTGTGGCACCTTAAAGATGAACAGATTTATTTGGGCATCACCTTTTGTGGGTTGGAACCCACGTCACTTTATCACATGTGTCTGCCAAAGTGGGCTCCAGCCCACGAAAGCCCAGGCCCAAATAAATCTGTTTGTCTTTAAGGTGCTGCAGGACTCCTCGGTGGTGGTTTTGTTTTTTACAACATCAAAAGAACACAGATTAAATGGGCTGGCTGACATGAGACCAAGAAGCAGTCAGCAATGTGGAATCATCCCTGATTGTTTTTGGTGGGGTTCAACAGGGATTGGTATTGGGGCAAGACACTCTTCAACATTTTCATGAATGATCTGGAAGTGAATAGGTGCGGATAAATTTGCAGATGACACGCAAACTGGTGGAGAGGTGACTAACAACAAGGACGCAGCTATTTCACAGAGCCACGTAGATCGCCTGTGCATGGGAGGCTTCCCTGAGGTACCCTCCGCTAAAGGCCCCTTGCAACTTCCTGCCCGTAGCATGGGAGTCGTTTGCTTGCATGTGTTGCCAGAGGTTGGTGGACTCTCCTCTCAGCCTCCACAGTCCCTCCGCAGGTAGGCAATAGCTGCACACCAGCCCCCAAGTCTTCTGCACGTCTCCTTGGAGTATCCAGTCCCAGTTGCATTGACTATTCACAGACCTGCCACTCCCAGAGGAACGACACATCTCAGCTCAGCCCAGGATCACCGCACTGTTTAACGCACTGCACTTTGCTTTGTTTATAGCAACTAGAAAAACAGCGAGTCATGAAATAGCAAGTAGATACAAATATTGGAGACAGGTTACAGCTAAACCAAAATCATGATATGCCTTCTAGAGTCTAGATTTAAATAATAGACCATTCCCAGTCTTTGAAATGTTAGGTCACCTAAGGGCTTTCTTCCATTTATAAACAGGCTGACTATGATCCTACGTTCATCAGACAGCTTGTCCCCTAGGTGAAGGCTACTGTAGATTTTTCTGCATGCTTCTAGTGTACCAGACTCATGCTTTGGTCTTAGTTATAATCAGGACACCCCATCCTCTTGTGTGGGTCAGCAAGATCCCAACATCTACAGGAAGACTTTGCAATCTTGATTAGCTGCTGGCTCTGGATACAAATAGATTTACGGTGTAAGACCCACAATAAGCATTGGGCAGCTAGGGAGAGAGAAGCATCTCCATCTTCAGTTGACCCGTCCTAACAATTGAAGACCATAATGTTCATACAGGAATGTAACTTCTAGAGTGTTATCATGTAGCAAAGATTAAGCTGATTAGTGGCCTACTGGCCCCATGGAGACCTCATATGCCCTTCGTCTGGTTAATTATTATGCATATAGTCTCGCATGACCTATCAATAAAAGTATTGATTTATACCCCCTCCCCTCGGCTCAGTTATTCACACAAGTGCATGGCTAGGTTGGCTGGCTGACTGGGAAATGTTTTAAGCTCTGCAGACCTTTAGCTCTGCAGGCAGGTAAGCTGGTTTGGCTGTTGGCTGGTAAGTCTCCTCTCCAGAGCCTGCCTCTGGCACCCCGGCCCCTCTCTTCCCCAACCCTCAACCCCCCAATCAACATACCCAAACCCTCAACCCCCCCAATCAACATACCCAAACCTTCTGTCCCCTCTTGCACCCATACGCCCTCCCTGATCTGGCACCCCAATCTTCTGCCCCAGATCACAATCCCCTCCTAACCTAGGTCACATCCCAAATCCCTGCACTCCAGTCCCCTGCCCGGGTCACAAACACCTCCTTCACCCAAACTCCCTCCCAGACTCCATTCTCCCTTCTACACCCCAATCCCCTACCCCAAGCTCCCTTCTGCACCCAACCTGCATCCCAGACCCCGCACTTCCTCCATTCATATAATTGAAGAGTGCAGCCCTCGACCTCTTTCCAAAATCTTGGAGTGGCCCACTGTAAAAAATTATTGCCCAGTCCTGTATTACCTCCAGAAATATGCCAAATTACTCCTTGGGGGGTAATTACACCCGGGTTAAGAACCACTGATCTAAATAGTTGATGAAGCTATTGAAAAAACTGGTCCCAAAAGTGATCCCTATGGAACCCAACTTATGCCCTACCAGCATGACGGTGAACCATTAATACCTACTCTCTAAGAATGGTTCTCTCACAAGTTATGCGCCCACTTTAGAGTCGCCCCACCTACATTGTGTTTTCTGGCCCAAAACTGGCCAATGGGATTGTGCCGGCAGCTGCATTTCTGAGCAGCATGTTAGGCTGCAGGGCAAGCAAGGGAGCCTGCCTGGGGCTCCCCACTGCTTCCGCGGGCTGGATCTGGTGGCTTGGCGGCCATATCAGCCTGTGGGGCATATTTTGGCCAGGCCTGGGGTAATAAGTTTAAAATACAATAGGCGGTCAACTTTGTTCAACATAATGTACGAGAAAACAACATACAATAAACATGATTAATTATAATTTTATTTTTGTCTATTGCCATTTAAAAAAGGAGGAGGGGTACATTTGGTTTATTGGTTAAGCTTAAGGGGTAACCGCACCAAAGAGGTTAAGAACCACTGATTTAGATAATAGCATAGGGTGAGGGTGGGGAACATCAGGCCCGGATGTGGCCCCTGGCTTGCCTGGATCCGGCCCCCAAGGCTTAGCCTCCCCCTCTGCATTGGGGAGCTCATGCTATTGCTCCAGCCTCCCCGTTGCTCCACCACAGAGTTGAAGCACATGAAATCTACTAGGCTGGACCCCCCCCAGGCTCTGGCATGTGAGGGGAATGTGGGGATCGCCTGGGGGCCACGTCATTGCCAGGTTGCTTGGTTTTATTGTTTTTGCTTCTCACTTGTATGCGGCCCGCTGACTGTGGGTCAGCTGCCTCTGACCCTAAAAAGGTTCCCCACCCCTGGCATAGAGAGTACACTTATAAAGCTGGGAGGGGTTGCAACTGCTTTGGAGGAAAGGGTCATAATTCAAAATGATCTGGACAAACTGGAGAAATGGTCTGAGATTAATAGGATGAAGTTTAATAAGGACAAACGCAAAGTGCTCCACTTAAGGAGGAACAATCAGTTTCACACATACAAAATGGGAAGTGACTGTCTAGGAAGGAGTACGGCAGAAAGGGATCTAGAGGTCATTGTGAACCACAAGTTAAATATGAGTCAACAGTGTGACTCTGTTGCAAAAAAAGCAAACATCATTCTGGGATGCATTAAGAGAAGCATTGTGAGCAAGACACGAGAAGTCATTATTCCCCTCTATTCTGTGCTGATTAGGCCTCAGTTGGAGTATTGTGTCCAACTCTAGGCACTACATTTCAGGAAAGATGTGGAGAAATTGGAGAAGGTTCAAAGAAAAGCAACAAAAATTATGAAAGGTCTAGAAAACATGACCTATGAGGAAAGGCTGAAAGCACTGGGTTTTAGTTTGGAAAAGAGAAGACCAAGAGAGGACATGATAGCAGCTTACAAGTACCTAAAAGGCTGTTACAAGGAGGAAGGAGAAAAATTATTCTCCTTAACCTCTGATGATAGAACAAGGAGCAATGGGCTTAAATTGCAGGAAGGAAGGTTTAGGCTGGACATTAGGAAAAACTTCCTGTCAGGGTAGTTAAACACTGGAATAAATTGCCTAGGGAGGTTGTGGAATCTCCCATCATTGGAGATATTTAAGAGCAGGTTAGACAGACACCTGTCAGGGATGTTGCTTGGTCCTGCCATGAGGGCAGGGGACAGGACTTGATGACCTCTCGAGGTCCCTTCCAGTTTTAGCTTTCTGTTCTATTATATTCATCAGCACCAGGGAATCCCTGTGAACCTCTATACATCACCTATGCCATCTGCCAGTTGGCACTAAGGGGATGCCTGGGTCACAGTCAACTAGGTCCATTCAAACAAAATCTGCGAGTTATGCAGCTAGGACTGAGAAATGCAGGGCCCAGCATGCAAAGGGTGACTGGCAGTGAGGCAGAAGAGGATCTAGGAGAGGAGACATAAGAATGGCCGTACTGGGTCAGCCCAAAGGTCCTTCTAGCCCAGTATCCTGTCTGCTGACAGTGGCCAGCACCAGGTGCCCCAGAGAGTGTGGACCGAAGACAATGATCAAGCGATTTGTCTCCTGCCATCTGAGGGGGAAATCTCACTCCCCTGGGGTACAGAGCCCCCAGAAGGGTCCGAGGCCGGAGGTCAAATCAGTGAGGCAGGAGAGAAACCTAGAAGAGAAAACTTTATGATGCATGCATGCAGGCTGTCACTTCCAAGAGTGAAGCAGCAGCCCTGACAGACAGATTCAGGTATCCTTTATACAGAATGCTTAGACAGTTAAGTTGTTGATTGTTCTTCTTTAACATATCAAAGTCTCAGCAGAAGTACTCTGAGACTTCTGTTCACCCCAGGAGTGCTAGAAGTAAGTTTTTACAGTACACAAAGCCACATGAGAACTTGAGTGGAGGAGTCTACAAGGCAAACTGTGACAAAGATAAGGGTTTACATGACAAATTGTGACAGACTAGGAGTATCCATGAACTTGAGATGGGAGGCATTGTAAGGGTCTTGATTAGAGTTAATTTGATTTCTCTCTGTTACAGGGAGAGAGGCCTGGAAAACTTTTTAACCCTTACAGCAGTTTTCTTTCAGAGAGTTTTGATTTCCTGCACAGTCCCCCCTTTAGACACAATTGGAGTTATTTGATTTTTCTCCCACACATCTCTCTCCAGCCTCTGACAGACAGAGGGCAGGGACACCATTTTATCCCCTGGCTAATAGCCTTTTATGGGCCTAACCTCCATGAAATTATCTAGCTTCTCTTTAAACTCTGTTACAGTCCTAGCCGCTGGGCGGCCCGCGGAGCACGGGCGCTAACGTGAGCGGGGCAGGTAGGCGGGCGGAGCAGGAGCACCGGGCGCTGCCCCCAGGGCACGTCCAGCCCCTCGGCCCGGCTGGCGGGGGCCTCGGCCAAAGGCCAGCGGCTGGTGAGATTCGCCACCCTGTGGGGCCCCTCTGGCCTGGGGAGCCTGGGACCCATCGTGGGGGGGGGGGCACAGAGCAGCCCCCCCCCCCCAGCCAGCCCCCCCCCGTTGGTCACATGACTTGGGGAGACCACGGGGTTATCTAGGGTCAGTGCTGATCATGTGACAGTCCTCAGGTCACGTGACCAGACTGCAGCTGTGGCTTCTTGGCTGAGGGGCCCTAACTCTGCCCGGGGTCAGAGGTCACCTGGTGACCCCATATTAACCCAGGATGCCGCCCCCCCCAGCTCTCCCCTCTTTCCCCGCCTCCCCCCGCCTGGCTCTATCTTAGCTCCTGATTGGTTTGCTGTAAAGACCTTGCCCGGGCCCTCGGTTGACTGGCTGATGGGTTGGTCAATCATAGTGCCGCTCTTCGTCCCCGCTCCTGATTGGCTACGTGAGCCCTCATTCAGCTACAAACCCCGCCTTCTCGTCCTCGTTGGTCCGGCGGCCCGCCATTCTCAACATCTGGCCCGGATCCGACAGCCCGATTGGCCGAACAGGCTGCTACTCAAGTCTGAGATCCGCCTCCCACTGGAGTCCCGGCTCCTACGCCAAGACGAGCGACGCGCTCTCCCTGCGTGCGGATTGGCCGCCCCGCCTCTCCTCCCGCCTGGCGTGGGGAGGGGGCGGGGACAGGGCCGACCAATCGGGGCTGGCGCAGGGGGTGGGGCTGGGAGTCCCGTTCGAAATCGACGTGCCGGGTGAGACGTCAGGAGGGACAGGAGGGGAGGGGGCGCCCTGTGGGGGGCAGGCTGGGAGGGGGCGCCCTGTGGGGGGCAGGCTGGGAGGGGGCACATGGGAGGGGAGGGGGCGCCCTGTGGGGGGCAGGCTGGGAGGGGGCACATGGGAGGGAAGGGGGCACCCTGTGGGGGGCAGGCTGGGAGGGGGCACATGGGAGGGGCGCCCTGTGGGGGGCAGGCTGGGAGGGGGCACATGGGAGGGAAGGGGGCACCCTGTGGGGGGCAGGCTGGGAGGGGGCACATGGGAGGGGAGGGGGCGCCCTGTGGGGGGCAGGCTGGGAGGGGGGCACATGGGAGGGGAGGGGGCGCCCTGTGGGGGGCAGGCTGGGAGGGGGGCACATGGGAGGGAAGGGGGCGCCCTGTGGGGGGCAGGCTGGGAGGGGGCACATGGGAGGGGGGGTGCCCTGTGGGGGGCAGGCTGGGAGGGGGCACATGGGAGGGGAGGGGGCGCCCTGTGGGGGGCAGGCTGGGAGGGGGGCACATGGGAGGGGAGGGGGCGCCCTGTGGGGGGCAGGCTGGGAGGGGGCACATGGGAGGGAAGGGGGCACCCTGTGGGGGGCAGGCTGGGAGGGGGCACATGGGAGGGGGGGAGGGGGCAGGCTGGGAGGGGGCACATGGGAGGGAAGGGGGCACCCTGTGGGGGGCAGGCTGGGAGGGGGCACATGGGAGGGGAGGGGCGCCCTGTGGGGGGCAGGCTGGGAGGGGGCACATGGGAGGGAAGGGGGCACCCTGTGGGGGGCAGGCTGGGAGGGGAGGGTTGCGGGCGGCCTGTGGGGTTCCGATGCTGGATCGGAGCACCCTGTGACACTGTGCTGGCTGCTGCCTCTGACCTCGTTAGTGGCTGTGGCGGGTTGGACCCCAGCTCCGTTGTCTGCGCCCCACAGGTTCCCCTGTGCACTGAGCATCTCTGCCCCGCCTGGCCTCAGCTGGCCAATGGCCCCTCAGCCAGCACCTTGGGAAGGGGAAATGGCCCACCCCCAGCCTGCACTCACTACCCTGATCCCCAGCTTGACGTGTCTTCCTGCTCCAGCCACCAGGAGCTGCCCCGCCTTCCCTCTCCTGTCTGGGCCCACCTAGTCCTTCGCGTGGGCCACACCAGGGACCCTCCTTCATCTCCTTGGGTCACAAGATTGCCAGAACCATGGCAGTCTCCCAGGACAGGGCAGTTTTGCTCACTGCGCTTGCGTACCTAGAACGTGCTGGGGGTACGGACGGAACCGGAGCAGCGCTGTGACTGGAGGCAGAGGGAGCGCGTGGCTCTCACAGTCAGGATTGGGTGCCGTCAGCCCGCACTGCACTGCACCTCACCTGCCTCAGCTTTATGTGCGTGTCACTGTCGTAAAATAAATCGAAGTGGCTGGAAACCAGCAGGATCTGGCACCCTGTGCATGGGCAACAGTAACCAAAGTGTCTCTTGGGACACACGCTGCACATTGCTGGTCTAGCAAGAAGCCTCCAAGAAGGCTTCTCCAAAGTGCTCTCACTGAGGTCTAATCACCTTAGGCCTGGGGGCTGGGAAGGGTGACAGGGAAAGAGGGGACAGGCTGGCTTGGCGAGGGGGATTGGAGGGGTAACGGGAGAGGAAGATGCTTTCTGGCTGGGGAGGGATGCAAGGAGGTGGTTGTCTGGAGGGGACAGAGAGGGGACAAGCTAGCTGGGTAAGACAAGTGGAGTAGTGGGGAGGGAAAATGGGTCAGCTGGGGAAGGGAAATCAGGTCAGCTGAGTGTGTCCCATGCTTTAGGGAAGGGGGGTATCTGGGAAGGGGAGCAGTGATCCTGCTCCACTTGCTGTTGTGACTCATCCTCCTCTCCCACCCTCCAGCAGGTGCAGGGGTCCTGGAGCCCAGCTCCTGGGGAGCAGGCCAGCATGACCCGAGGTGTGGGGCTAGATGATGAGCTGCCTGACTGGGCCGGCGCCAAGGAGTTCTACCAGAAATATGACCCCAAGGACGTCATCGGCAGGTGGGGAAGGGGCTTGCTTGCTGGTTGGGGGGAGGTTTTTTCGTGGGAGCTGCTGTGCACACAGGGATGGGGGGTTGCAGCCATTCATGGCAGGGAGGTGAGCAGTGTGGTCTGGAAGGCGTGTGCGTGTGTGTCTGTCTCACTGGGGTGCCTGCCTCTCTCTGGCAGGCAGGGGAGCAGATGATGGAGCTGATATAAGGTACTTAGACTTCTGGAAGGAGTTTGACTTGCTACCGCATGATCTTTTGATTAAAAAAACCCTCGAACCATCCAAAATGAACATGGCACATGTGAATTCAAAGCTGGCTAACTTATAAACCTCAAAATATAGCCATAAACGGGAAATCCTTATCTACTGGGTGTGTTTCTAAAGGGGACCCCTAAAGGAAAACAAAATGACATAACATAAAGGTTGCCGAGGATGCACAAATTGGGGAAGTGGTTAAATAATGAAGACGACATAACTGATCCAGAGCAATTGGGGATCATACGGCAAAATGCCCCGGGTGTTGTGAAGATGCCAGAGGATGTGGTGAAGACCAGGACTTTTTAACAGGGTTCAAAAAAGAGCTAGATAGATTCATAGAGGGTAGGTCCATCAATGGCTCTTAGCCGGGATGGGTAGGAATGGTGTCCCTGGCCTCTGTTTGGCAGGGGCTGGAGATGGATGACAGGGGAGGGATCCTTTGATGATTGCCTGTTCGGTTCACTCCCTCTGGGGCACCTGGCATTGGCCGCTGTCGGCAGACAGGACACTGGGCTGCATGGACCTTTGGTCTGACCCAGCCTGGCCGTTCTTATGAGACATAAACGTTTTTAACAAGTGGAACAATTGAGCAAGGGCTGTGTGGACTTTCCACCACTGGCCATTTTCAGTCCAGACCAGGTGTTCGTTCTTAAAGGGTTTTTTTTAAAGTTTAAATCCTTGTTCTAACAGGATTAAATTCAGGGGTCTCTGGGCTGTGTCACCCCGGGGGGCTAACTAGAATGATCACAGTGGTTCCTTCTAGGCTTGCTTGGAACACCCGAATCGACAGGGCGAGGAGGGCTGTGGGTCTCTGTCTCACGGGGTGTCTGTTGGTCTGTCCGTGGCAGGGGGGTGAGCAGCGTGGTGCGGCGCTGCTTGCACAAGCAGACGGGCCAGGAGTTCGCGGTGAAGATCATCGAGGTGACCCCGGAGCGCATGACCCCGCAGCAGCTGGAGGAGGTGCGGACCGCCACGGGCAAGGAGATCGCCATCCTGCGCCAGGTGGCGGGGCACCCCTACATCAGTGAGTGACACCCCCTCCCGGGACACCCCCTGTCAGCAAGTGGGTATGTTTGTGCAGCAAACAGCAGGGGTGGTCTTCACGTGTGTGGATTGCAGAGCTAGAAGGGACTATTGTGAGGATCTCGGGTTCGACTCAGGCCAGAGAGCTGCCGCGGGTTACTCCTTAAGGAACAGTCAGGCTTGGTTTTAGAATGGCCAGTGATGGAAAGATTTGTTCTGTGGGCTAATGATGCTCGTCGTTAAACACATCCGCTTTGTGTCCAAGCTGAATTTAGCTTGTTTCCAGCCATTGGAGCGTGTTAGAGCTTCCTCTGCTCAAGTGAAAAGTCCATTGTTTGATATTCGTTCCCCGTGCAGGCGTTTGTAGTCTGGGATTATCACCCCAAACCTCTTTGGTGACGTGTAAGAGATCAAGCTCCTTGAGTCTATCGTGATGAGGCAGGTTTTCCCATCTTGTAATCCAGTGGCCTCTGAACTGTGGGCGCACCCCTCTCGGGGGTACAGAGGCACTTTCGGGGAGGGGATGGAAGCATCACTCAGCTCTGCTCCAACCCAGCCCTTCCTCCAGCTGTGGCCCCAGCCTTGGGCCCTTTACTCCATCCATACCTCCCCTGAGCCGCGGCCCCGCTCTTGAGGGAGGGATGCTGGTGGGGGCCACTGTTTAATCGTTCTTGTGGGTATTCTTTGATCCTGCTCCAATTTATCAGCATCCTTCGTGCCTTGTGGGCCCCAGGACACAGTATTCCGGCAGCAGTAGCACCAGAGCCCAGTGCAGAGGTAAAATAACCTCTCTGCTCCTACCCGAGAGTCCCTCATTTGTGCATCCAAAGGTTTCATTAGCCATTTGGGTCAGTGTCAGCTCCTGTTCGGCTGATTATCCACCATGGCCCCAAGCCCCAAATCTCTTGGTGTCCCTTGCTCCCAGGAGGTTCTCTGTTCCCGGTGGTGGCAAGCTGGGGTTAGCAGCTCAGGCGGAAGCCAAGAGGGCTGGCATTGATTTCACCCACTGTCCCAAGTGAGTGTGTCTTGGCAGCTCGATGAACCACAGTGAAGAATTGGTCTTTTGGTCTGTGCTGCTGTATCCAATGACATCCTCCAAACGTCCTGGGAGCCCGACCCCTGGTTCCACCCCTTGTGACGTCCCAGCAAACAGTCCCAGCCTTAAACAATAAGGGAGCGTCTAAACTACATGGCTCCGTCGATGGAGCCGTGTAGATTAGGCTGATCAGCAAAGGGAAATGAAGCCGTGATTTAAATAATCGCGGTTTCATTTAAATTTAAATGGCTGCCGCGCTGAGCAGACAAACAGCTGATCAGCTATTTGTCGGCTCAGCATGGCAGCCATTAAATTTAAATGAAGCCACGATTATTTAAATCGCGGCTTCATTTCCCTTTGCTGAACAAACAAATTTACATGGCTCCATCAACGGAGCCATGTAGTCTAGACGTACCCTAAGGGCTGGAAGAGACCTCAGGAATCCATCTAGTCTCACTCCCCTGCCCAAAGCAGGACCAACCCCAACTCAATCATGCCAGCCAGGGCTTTGTCAAACTGGGCCTTAAAAACCTCTAGGGACGGAGATTCCACCTCTCCCTAGGGAACCCAGCCCAGCACTTCACCACCCTCCTAGGGAAAGAGTTTTTCCTAATATCCAACCTAGACCTCTGTCACTGTAACTTGAGACACCAAGTTCTGTCACTTGTCCCCACAGAAACCAGCCTCTCTCCATCCTCTTTGGAACCTCCCGTCAGGAAGTTGAAGGCTGCTATCAAATCCCCCCCTCAAAGGAAAACATTCGAAATTGCAAATGAAGCCGGGATTTAAATATCCCGTGCTTCATTTGCATATTCACGTTATGGCGCTATTTCAAAATAACAGACGCTGTTAAGACACGGTTATTTCGAGAGAAAACCGTTCTCTCGAAATAACCCTTATTCCTCATACAACCAGGTTTACCAGTTATTTCAAGAGAAGGGTTTTCTCTCAAAATAACTGCATCTTAACAGTGTCTGTTATTTCGAAATAGCGCCACAACGCGAATATACAGCGCTTGACAAACTATAGAATCTACTCACCCATGGCGAGTAGATTTCAGCCGCGTGTCCCATTTACCGGTGGCGCGCGCATGCGCAATGCGGCTCTTGCATATGTGCAGTGCGGGGCTGGCGAGCGGCTTTTGCCGCCGTTTGTCGAGCCCTGCAAATATGCATCATTTGCATCCCTCTCTCAAAAGAGGGTGCAAGTGTAGACATACCCCTACAGACTAAATAAACCCAAATCCCTCAGCCTCTCCTCATGGATCATGTGCTCCAGCCCCCTAATCATTTTGGTTGTCCTCCGCTGGACCCTCTCCAATGTGTCCACATCCTTTCTGAAGTGGGGGGCCCAGAATTGGACACAATACTCCAGATGTGGTCTCACCAGAGCTGAATAAAGGGGAATAATCACATTTCTGGATCTGCTGGCAATGCTCTTCCTAATGCAGCCTAATATGTCATTAGCCTTCTTGGCTACAAGGGCCCACTGTTGACTCCTATCCAGCTTCTCGTCCACTGTAACCCCCAGGTCCTTTTCTGCAGAACTGCTACTTAGCCAGTCGGCCCCCAGCCTGTAACAATGTTTGGGATTCTTCCATCCCAAGGGCAGGACTCTGCACTTGTCCTTTGATCCCCTCAGAAATGCCTCTTGTATCCCAGGCGAGGGGTGAAGAAGGAAGTGTCTGGAGTCCTGCAGGTCTCCTGCAATAATTCCTCACGTCGCTCTGCGTTCCTGGCGAGTAGAAATGTTCCTTTAACCTGCCACAGGTTCCGTGCGCTCCCAAGGGATCAGCAAAAGGAGGATGGTGCTAACAGCTGTAGTTCCCCACAGGGCTACATGGGTGGGCAACGTGCATGTTGCTTTTCTCTGTCTTGCAGGCCCCAGCCTCAGCCCCTCCCACGCCTGGGGACTTTCTGGTGCTCTGGAATATTGTGACTCTCACAGGGCCCTTCCGCAGTGGTCCAGGCTGAGTCTCTGATGCAGGCTGAGTCTGTGCACCCAGGACTTGTCTGAGCTAAGGGAGGAGGGAGCCATCGGTGACTCTGGGATCTGCCCAGGGTTTTCCAGCACGTCCACTTATGCGTCGTCGGCTCCTTTTCTCGGATCACTTTCTCTCTCAGCTCCACAGCTCGGTTGGGGCAGCTGCTTCTCTTCTCTTTCCTTCTCACCTCCTCTGGCTTAAGAATAGGTAGCTTCCTGCTCCTTCCGCCACTTCTCTGCTTGCTGCTTCTGGAGCTCTGCAGTTTCTTCTCCCCCCTGGCTTTGTGGTTGTTTTGCTGCTGCTTGTTTGGTGGTTTACTGCTTCAGTTCCCCTGTTCTACCTCTAGGCAGATAGAAACAGACCAACGACAACCTCTCCCTGGTAGTGCCCAGCGACTGTACAGGAGGCTCACTTAGATTTGATATTGCCAGTGCATGGAAGTCTAGCGGGCTGGTGTCGCTGTTTTCCTGCTACCCCAGGTCACTGTGTCTCCACGGGTAGTTTGACCCCAGTACAGAGCACAGCTTGTTTGCAGTGCGCCTGTATTCACTGACCACCACCCCTTCAAATCTCTTGGGCACCCTAATGGCAGGAAGTCCCAGTCGTGATGCCCCCCCTGCCCTATGGCAGGGAGTGCCCTGCTGTGCCCCCAGCTCTCACCCCTCTTTCTCCCCACAGTCACCCTCATCGATTCCTACGAGTCGTCCACGTTCATGTTCCTGGTGTTTGATCTGTGAGTATGAGATCCTGCCCGCCCTGCATTCGTGTGGCGCTGTCCCAGAAGGGCCTACACATTTCCCGCTCCCACCAGGAGCCCTCTCCCCGTCCTTACAAGGCCCTGCCACACCGCAGGGGGCCCCCGCCCTGCCACGTGTGACCCCATCCCATGCAGGGCCGCCCCACGTTCCAGCGTTCTCTCACCAGGAACGGAGCCAGCCAGCCTCCTGCAGACTCCGGGGCTGCTGGGCACTGTGAGTGCCTGTCCCAATGGCTCAGGAGAGGTGGTGCCCACAGGTCCTGTCCTGCCTGCCTGGGCTCCCCCCAACTCCCTCCATCCAGCTTCCCAGGTTGATTTCCAGCCACCCCACCAGGGCCGATCTCCCCCCGCCCTCCCAGGCTCGCTGGTAACTCCCTTCTCTCCCCAGCATGCGGCGCGGGGAGCTCTTTGACTACCTGACTGAGAAAGTGACGCTGAGCGAGAAGGAGACCAGGTACAGTACAGCACCCCCTGCTGGGAGAAGCTGGGGCTGCAGCAGCTGGGCTCTCCCTCAGTGGCTGCAGGAGTGAGCTGGCTCCCCTTCCCCCCCAGGTGCATCATGCGAGCGCTGCTGGAGGCGGTCAGCTACCTGCACGCCAGCCACATCATCCACCGGGACCTGAAGCCCGAGAACATCCTCATGGACGATCAGCTCAACATCAAGCTCTCCGACTTCGGCTTCTCCTGCCGGCTGGAGCCAGGGCAGAAACTGCGGGGTCAGAGCAGGCCGGGGGAGGGGCAGGAGGCTGGGCCCAGGGGCCAGCAGTGCTGGGGAGAGGGCAGGCCCAGCTGAGCTGTGGTTGGGGGAAGGGGCGGTTGGCTGATCACTCCAGGAGGTGCGGGGAGGGAGAGGCCAAGGGCCTGACGAGTGGGGGGAGAGGTTGGAGGGGCTGGCTGGACCTGCAGCTGATTCAGGGTTGGGGGAAAGGAGGAGGCTGGGCTGGTGGGACAAGAGAGGGGGGCTGCTGGGGATTGCTCCAGTGGGGATGGGGGGTGATTCAGGAGGGTATTGGGGGCACTGTTGGTGCCTGACATGCGGCTCTCTTCCCACCCCAGAGCTGTGTGGGACCCCCGGGTACCTGGCCCCAGAGATCCTCAAGTGCTCCATGGATGAAACACACCCGGGCTATGGCCAGGAGGTGGACCTGTGAGTCCCTGTTCCAGCAGCCACTGCGGGGCCTGGGGGAGGGGCTTGGCTGTGATTTGGGGGGGAGGGGGCTGTCGTGTCTACCTCAGTGCTTGTCTTGGCTCTGACACCCCCCAGCTGCCCTGCCAGCTTCCCACCAGTGCATGGCGGGGAGGGAGGGACCCTCACCCAGTCCCCAGCTAGTGGCTGTGCCCCCCTCATGCCTTCCCCAAGCACCAGAGTCCTGATGGGTCCAGTTCGAGGGGCTTGGCCCCTCCCACCGTATTGTTTCTGTGTCCCAGCCCCATCGTCCCACCTGCCATCTTGTGGGGGAGGGTCCCAGCCCCACACAGTAGCCACCAGCTCCTCTTGCTGCTGATTCCCTGCCCTGTTCCTGGCTCCATCCTCAGCCCCCTCCCTGGAGAATAGTGGTGGCTGGCTCCATGGTCGCAGGCGGATTCATCTGTCCGTTCACCCGTGAGTCTGTCTGTCCATCTGTTCCCGTCCGTTATTCTCCTCCCGGGGGCTCCGCCCGCCCTAGGTCTTGCTCATGGAAGCGCAGCGTGACCCCACCCCCCAGCTCACCCCGCCTCTCCTCCCCCCAGGTGGGCATGCGGCGTGATCTTCTTCACCCTGCTGGCCGGCTCGCCCCCGTTCTGGCACCGCAAGCAGATGCTGATGCTGCGCATGATCATGGAGGGGCGCTACCAGTTCAGCTCTCCCGAGTGGGATGACCGCTCCGACACCGTCAAGGACCTGGTGAGAGCAGAAGGCCCCCGCCTCCCCCTGCAATTCCCCCCTCCGGACTCCATCCCGAAACGAATCAGCCTCCCGCCCCATCCTGAACGGAGCGTCCCCCTCCCACCCCAGGCCCTTGTCCTGAGGGGGTTGCCCCCGTGCACCATGACCTAGTGGTTCGGCCCCCTGACTCCTGTCCTTGCAGATCTCGCGGCTGCTGCATGTGGAGCCGGTGGAACGGCTGACGGCGGAGCAGGCTCTGCAGCACCCCTTCTTCCAGCGCTGTGTGGGGCGCCCCATCCGCCAGTTCAGCCCCTACCGCCAGTTCAGGGTGAGTCACCCCCTTCTCTCCCCTCCTCCACTAGCTGGGCTCTTCCGCTTTCCCCAGCACTGTAATGGCCCCAGTGCTGGGCAGAACCACCACCCACGCTGGGTAGGGGGCGCGTCTTCCAGAGTACACGCGCGCACCCCTGCCTGCAGTGAGCTAATGGGCTCTCCCAGGGCTCCCCCCCGCCACTGCACACACTGGGATAATGGCCTCTCCCGTGCCGCCACATCCCTGCCCCCATTGGCCTCTCCCCCTTCTCTCAGTGGGAGAATGGTCTCTCCTGCTGCTCTATTCCCCCCAGATCTGGAACAGGGATAATGGCATCTTCCGTGTTCCCCACCCGCTAGGATAATGGTTTCTCCCACGTGCCCCCTCCCCCCGGCTGATGGTCTGTCCTGCCCGGCAGGTGCTGGTGTGGACAGTGCTGGCCTCCATCCGCATGTTCTCCAGCTACCGGGTGCGCACGCGGCCGGTGACGCGGGAGCTGCTGCTGCACGACCCCTACGCGCTGAAGGCCGTGCGCAAGCTCATCGACGCCTGCGCCTTCCGCATCTACGGCCACTGGGTCAAGAAGGGCGAGCAGCAGAACCGCGCCGCCCTCTTCGAGAACCTGCCCAAGGCGCTGCTGCTGGCTCTGCTGGGCGCCGAGGGCGAGGGGGCGGAGCTGGGCCATGAGGAGGGGGCGGAGCTGGGCAGCACCACTGCTCTCTTCCACTAGGAGGCAGGGACCAGGCTGGGCTGGGGGGCCTCCTGGGGGGGCCTCCCGTTGCCAGGGAACTGCATGCGAGGGGGGGAGATGGTTGCACTGCGGGGACCCCCTGAGCGGTGGGAGGCCCCAGGGCATAGCAGGGACCACTGGGGGGATAGAAGAATGTGCCCGGGGGCCCGGACGCAGGTTTGTTCGGGATCGCTGGGTGGTCCCAGTGTCTGGCCAGGATGGGGGGCAGGAAGGGGCAGCCCTGCCTGGGAGAGATGGAGGGACCCTGTGTGTGTGGCAGGGAGGGGGAGTCCCTCGTAGGGGAGGAGTCTGCTGTGCTGTGCGCGTGTGTCTGGGATGCAGGGGCAGCTCGCATCCTCCCCCCCTTGGCTTTCTGTACTGGGGCAGCGTTGTGCCCTGGAGCAGACAGGGCCCAATGTCCCCCCTTCCCCGCTGGCGGAAGGGGGGCCGAGTGCTCCCCCTCCACTGGGTGCAGCCAGCCCTGTTCATGTAGCTTGATTAACGTTTATTTTTGCCTTGTTTGAATTCCTGTAAATGAGAATAAAAATCGATTGTGACCCCTCCATGACTGAAGCTCCTTCCCCCCGTTGGGGGAACCCAGGGCTGGGGCGTGTCTCCCCACAGAGGGGCAGCGGGGGAGAGGACTTTGGGACCGGGATTTCCCCCGGCAGGGTGCAGTCTTGCAGGACAGTGAGATACGGAGCCACCATTCGTGTGGAGCCCTTTATTGCACTCCCCCCTCGCCTCATTTCCGGTGGCCTCGGCCGCCCCCCTTGGGGGAGGTGGATGTCTTCTCCAGCAGGGCCAGCTTGGTGTTGAACTGCTCCTCGCTCGCCCGGAGCTGCTCCTCCATCGCCAGCCGCAGCTGGGCCAGCTCCTGGCAGAGCTGAGCCGAGATGTATTCCCGCAGCGGGGCCGTGGGGCCTGCAGGGCAGAGCGGGGTGAAGAAAGCGGCCAGCCAACCCCTCCCCCACCTTGGGGCTGAAATGGGGCCCTTGGGCCATGCTGGAGGCCCCTCCCCTGCCCCCCAGTGGGGAAAGCCCCATATCTGGTTCCTTGAGGAGCTGTGATTTCTTACTCTCACTGGGGGCTGTGGTTCCACTCTCGGCTTCCTCCTCTTCCACTGGGGAGACCGGCACCTTCACACTGTCCCCCACCTCTCCTGGGGGGGAAGACACTGGTTAATCATGGCAGGCGTGGCTTCGTTCCCTGAATGCGCAACCCTCCTGTGTCCCCTAAAGCCCCCCTCCTTCCTGCAGTGCCTGGGAGCTGGTCCCGCCCAGCACCCACAGGTGCCCTGCTCTGCTAGGATCAAAACGCCCCTGCCTCGGTGTTCTGGGGTTGGGAATTGTTCTGCGTTAGAACAGGGCTGGGCAAAATGCGGCCTGTGGGCCAGATGCGGGTCACCAAATTAGCGCCATTGGGCCACCGGAGACTTACTTTATCTGCTGGTCCGGCTGCTTCCAGCTTCTGATGACTGGGGTTTGCCGTTTCTAGCCAATGGGAGCCGCAGGAAGTGGTGGCCCAGCCCACACTGCTTCCCACAGCTCCGATGGGCCAGGAAGAGCGAGCCACAGCCAACGGGAGCTGAGAGTGGCCAGACCTGCAGATAAACAAAGCCTCTGGCGGCCTAACCTGGGCTAACCTGGTGACTCATGTGTGTCCTGTTTACTGCCCATCCTGTGTTAGAGAATCTTCACCTTTCAGCGGAAAGAAGCCCCCAACATTCCCCCCTCCCTCCCCTCTCCGCGCTTCCTCCCATGGCTGGGTGGTTTTGAGGGGGGGGGGATTCAGTGAGCACTACTCACTCACCCAGCTCGGCAGCAGGCTCTGGCTCTGGCAGTCCCACATAGGACAGCGATATGTCCAGCCGGACCTGCAAGGTGAGAGCACAGCAGTCCTGGAAGCTGCAGAGGCCGTCTAGGGTTGGGCATACGGGCAGGCTGGGCTATGTTGACCCTGCTCCTGTTAGGACTCAGGAAGGGGGACTGTGTGTGGATAACCCCACCGGAGATGTGGGGCAGGCCAGGTACACGGTGGGTCCTGGGAGTGACGGACCCCTGGGGGCACCATTATATGCAGGATCCCCAGGGTGCTGGGTGTGGCTAACACTCCCGGGGGCGCCATACCTGCGGCGTGAAGGCGTACTTGTACAGCTTGAAGTGGCGGAAGTAGGTGTTCACCACGTAGTCGCTGATGAGTGCCAGCTGCTCCTGGCTGAAGAGGTCGATGCTGAACGGAGGCCTCTGGGGGTGGGGAGAGGAGAGCATGAGGCCGGAGATGGGCAGGGGCTCTCCCTCCCCCGACTCCTGCCTCTGACTAGGCTCTGCCATTGGCGAGCTAGCCAGCAGCCCGGAGGGTTGAGTGGCTGGAGCTGCCCCCATGGGCGGGGTGGGGCGGGGCGGCGGGCTCACCCGGATGGCGTGGCAGAAGAGCAGCTCGGTGAAGTAGTGGTAACATTCCTCCACGTTGGGCAGTGGTGTCTCTGGGGGAGCAGAGGCAGCTGTGAAGGACCTGCACACCCCATGGCTTCACCCACCCTGCAAGCTCCTCCCACACAAGCACATTCTTCCAGGCTCCTTGCTGTAGCTGCCTCACCCTTATAGGCACCGTCTGCACCATGCCCAACCTACAGGCTCCTCCCAAGAGCCCTATGCAGCCTATAGGCTCCACTCCTTGCTATTGCCATATTCACCCTGTAGGCTCCTCCCCCTCGGTGCCCAGCCCTACTCATAGTAGCTCCTCTACAGCCCATACTCATTTTTGTAGGCTTCTCCCCTGAAACTCAGCCCCACCTACTCCCTTCAGCTCCTCCGCCACTTTGGAGGGAATCCCCCTTTGCCCCATCTCTTACCCACGCAGGCCTCATGGGTGTCCCTGACGATGGCGAAGAAGGCGGAGCTCTGCTCCCGGGTGAAATTGTGCTCCCGGCTGAACTGCATCGTGTAGAAGTAGAGATCCAGCAGTATGGCAGCCCGGGGGTCTGATTCCCAGTCCTGCAGCTGGAACTGCTCTGCCAGCACCCTGGAGAGAGGGGGCCACCTGACAGCAGGAGTGGGGCTTCTCCCCTTTCCCAGGGGCACCCTCCAGGGTGGGGGGCAGTAGGCTGGACCTGAGAATATAGGGGGTGTTCTCCCTACAGTGCAAGGGCAGTGTGGATCCCCAAGCTGAAGCTCAAGGATTACGTGTCTCCCCCCAGAGCTGGGAGGGGTGGGCACCGACCCAGAGCCTTCCCTGAGTCCTAAAGCCAGTTACCTCTTCAGCTGGTCGCTGGTCTGTGCTTTGTCGATGAGGTCCATGGAGTGAGCATCCAGGTACTTCCTGTGCCAGGGAGAGGGCCCCAAGGCCATTAGCGAAATGTGAAGCCCCCTCAACAGCCCACTGTGGAACATCGCTAAGAAAGCATTAATTGGGGAGGATGAGGAGGCATTTTGTGTCTCTCAGCTGATCCCAGAGGCCCCGTTTTTGTCATTCCAAGTACTCCTCCCTGGTGTTACCTGCAGCTTAAGGACAGAGTTGGTCCTATGTGCTGGCTACGCCAGACTCTCCAGAAAGGAGGAGGAGAGAGGTTCACCTGACCAGCTGCAGCCCAGTATGACTCTCTGGCCCAAAAGACGGACCCTAATTTAGATCCATCCTAGGCCTGGAACCTTAGCCAGTGGGATGGTGCCTTGCAAACCATTACAAATACCACATGTGCTCTCTGGAGAGCCACCAGCTGCCAGGCCTGGGCACTGTCTTGGGGTACGGCCCTTTAGCTACAAGCAGGTAGGGAGGATAAGTGTGAGAAGGGTCCTTCACAATCACTTCCCAGATCTGGGCTGTGGGCTAAACCCCATCAGCTTAGAAACACTTCGGCTCCCAGGACGTCTGGTTCTCTAGAGTCATGTTTGGAGCCACACGACCTGTGGGGTGAGAGGGAAGAGCAGAAGTCTGGCACGGAAACTTACCCAACCTAGCAGCTAAAGAAGGGAAACATTTCAGAGGAGAAGGCCTTGGACACATTTGAAAAGATCTGGTCTGACCTTTTTAGACACCTTTGGTTAATCCTAGCTGATGAATACCGAGATGTCGCTCTGCTTCCCCTGCTCTTTGCTCTGCTTTCTTTTGCAGTTAGTTTCATCTGCTCTGTTCTCCACTTATTTGGGGGGAGGGGTGTCAATAAATAGTTCTGAGAAGCTGCAGCGCAGGTGGGGCAGCTGGATAGCAGCCGCACAGCCACACCTCCCGGGGAACCTGCCTGGTACTGGACTGCTGTTGCCTCTGGGATGGGGAGGTGGATGAGAGCCATGCAGAGCCACCACATGGGGATGGCTCATCAAGCGCTGAGATGGAGAGCCTCTGGAGCTGAGCAGCACCACAGTCCCCTTTGGAAGGCATGGCTGCTACTCACCACATGCAGATCTGGGCTTTGTGGCACTGGGGCTGAAAGAGAGAGCAATGGGGGGTGTCAGTGAATACAATGGGAGTGTCTGAGGCACTGGGGAGGGGGAATGGCAGGTCCCACTTTCTTCACCTTTCCCAAAGAGGGTGGCCTGGCCAGTGGCCATCTTGAGTCAAAAAAACACGTCATGTGTTAAACCTGAAAAGTGAGTTAGTTCATGTACTCAGTTGCTTGATGTTCCTAAGGGTTGGTAACAGCTCAGGGTGATCTTGTTCTCCTTCCTCCAGTGGCCATGGAGAACAATTGATCATTGTCCTCTTTAGAATAGCCCTTATAATATTGGATAATGTATCCGATCATCCTCAGGCTCCTTTTCTCAAGACTAAGCAAGCCCACTTGGTAGCCCTTCCTACTAGATCAGGGAGTAAACTAAACTTAACCTAAACCTGGGAAGTAATTAGGTGAGGAATATTAATTATTTTATGGCAATGCTGTGTTTGGCTGTGCAGAGAGCGAGCAGCATAAATGAGGTGGTGACTATTAAGGAGATGAGGTTTGTTAAAAAGTTGACTGGCGGGGCGGGGTGAATGGTCATGTTGAATTAGTATTAATTAATGTTGATAATTAAAACACTTGACTGTAACTAGGCTGCTGGTGTGTGCCAATCCCGCAGGCAGCTGTTGTCCCCTTGTGCTCCTGTTGGTCTGTGGAGCTCCACGTAGGGTCCTTGGTTTCACCCGGAGATTGGCGGCTCTTTGGGGCAGGGCCTGTATGGGCCGAGCACAAAGGGGCCGGGGCAGCTTGTGGAAAACGACTCCCATCCCGGCCAGGGACCAGGCGGCTAGTGACTGAGGGCGCAGGAGTTAATGGATATTCACCAGGGCCGAGAGGATGAATATTGAGGAGGCGCGGGAGCCGCATGCCCTGGCGGTGCCTGTTCCCGCAGGTGCATGTTAAGGGGCAGCCCAGTCCGAGGTGGCTCACGTCACCTTCCCCTCCTGGCTGGACAGGGGTGGCCCCCGAATGCAAATCAGCCTCCACACAGGCACCAGCTGATGAATATTCATGAGCTGATGAATATTCATGATGTGACCACTGTGTGGCTGGGGTGACTCCCCCGAGTGAGCGCTAGTGTCGCATTTATTAATGACGTGACGAAGGCTAATTAGCCGGTTCATATTAATGAAATGCGCGCTAATTAGCCCATGTGCTAATTAGACACAATCTATCATTGCCAATGCAGTGCCCCCTGCGTGTTAATTAGCGGCTCTATGTTAATCAGGTGAATGTTAACGAGCTCATTAACGCGACTAATTAGCTACTCACCACTCCAGGACATTTGGTGAGAATGTCAATTGGCGGACAGCAAATGAGAACATGCATATTCATTAGCCCATATTAATATTAACGAGAGTTCATGAATATTCATAAGGCCGAAGTGCCCCACCCGGGGGGAAGGGGCTACGCAGCGCGGTTGCCATGGAGACAGCGTAGCGCGCCCCCTACCCGCTCACCTGCGTCAGGCCGCCCCCCGACCCCATCCTCGCCTTGGCGCCGGGTCCCCGAAACACTCCGCACGCGTCGCCACGGCAACCCCCGCTCCGCCAATCAGAGAGCGTATCGAGGCTGGAGCCAATTAAAGAAGAATTCACTGGACGGGTGAGAGCCCATTCGCCAATCACCGAAGGTCTCTTTCTCCAGCCAATCATAAAGCATATCTCTTCAGGGCATTAATTACATCAGCCAATCAAAAACGGTATTTTCTGCTGAGGGTGCTTTAGCCAATCAGCGCATGCTTCTCTTTGAAGGCTGGCTTCTGTGATCCAATCCTAGACACCTCCCCCCTTTCACCTCTCAGCCAATCCCCGACGGGTGTCTAATATCAACCAATCTACGGTCTGGACACTGGTTGACTAACCACGCCCCTCCCTCGCTCTCATCCAATGGAGAAAGAGGGGGAAAAAACCCACCTCTCTCTGCGCATGTGCAGCGCAGGGGGGGAGGGGCCGTGTCGCGGGAGTGTCAGGTGAGCGCGTGCGCAGTGGCGGGGCTGGGGGTGGGCCCGGGTGGTGGAGCCTCTGGGATCGCGGCGCAGGTGAGAGATCGGCGGGGGGGCGACGTCCCCTTCCTTAGCCCCGCCCACAGTTCCCCGTGGCAAGGGGGTGCGGGTGGGGTGGGGTGCGAGTGGGGTGGGGTGGGGGTGGGAAGGGGGGGGTGGGGGTGGGGTGGGGTGGGGGGGTGGGGGTGGGGGTGCGAGTGGGGTGGGGTGGGGGTGGCAAGGGGGGTGCGAGTGGGGTGGGGTGGGGGTGGGAAGGGGGTGCGAGTGGGGTGGGGTGGGGGGGTGGGAAGGGGGTGCGAGTGGGGTGGGGTGGGGGTGGGGGGGGGGGGGTGCGGGGGGCGGTGGGGGGGTGGGGTGGGGGTGGCAAGGGGGTGCGAGTGGGGTGGGGTGGGGTGGGGGTGGGAAGGGGGTGCGGGTGGGGTGGGGGGGAGTGGGAAGGGGGTGCGAGTGGGGTGTGGTGGGAGTGGGAAGGGGGTGCGAGTGGGGTGTGGTGGGAGTGGGAAGGGCCGCGGGGCGGGTGAGTTGCACGGGGTGGGTGGAGGTGGCGGAGTGATGCTATTAAGCGTGTCCGGTGCCCGTTGGGTGGGGGGGCCAGGTTCGGGGATAGCAAAGGGGGGAGCGGGGTGGATAAATGTCCGAGAGGTTGGAGGGGGCACAGATGATGGGGTGGGGAGGCACCTCACCCTGCCCTGTTTACCTTCCAGGTGAGCCGCGACCCTGGGCTGACGCCCCCGCCCCCTGCTGCTGCCCAGAGCCCCCTGGCCGGCGGCACCATGTCGGGGCCAGGGAGCAAGCGGGCGGCCGGGGATGGAGGCTCAGGGCCTCCTGAGAAGAAAGCCAACCGGGAGGAGAAAACGACCACCACCTTGATTGAACCGATCCGCCTAGGGGGCATCTCCTCCACGGTCAGTGCCTGGGGTGGGGACTGTGGGGAGGAAGTGGGGATTGGTGTAGCGAGGGCATTTGGGAAGTTCAAGAGAAACTGGGGGGGGGGTATGGAAGGGATTTAGGACCCCGATTGGGGACGGGGGCTGAGGGGAAAGGATGGGGGCATGGCAAGGAGCCTCTGCTGACCCCCCCCAATTCCCCCCGCAGGAGGAGATGGACCTGAAGGTGCTGCAGTTCAAGAATAAGAAGCTAGCGGAGCGGCTGGAGCAGCGCCAGGCCTTTGAGGACGAGCTACGCGAGCGCATTGAGAAGCTGGAGAAGCGCCAGGCTACAGATGATGCCACCCTGCTGATTGTCAACCGCTACTGGAGCCAGGCGAGACCCCCCGCCGATTCCTCCCCCCAGCCATGGGCCTCCCACCACAATCCCTCCTGCCTTCTCTCCTTCCTGCCCCACCCAGTCCTCCAGCTGTGCACTCCATACCCACCCCCTTCTCGTCCTAGCCACAGCCATCTGGCTCTGCACTCTGCCAGCCTGTCACAATCCCCCAGCTCCACCACGCTACGCCTGCCCTACATCCCCCCAACCTTGCTCTGCTTACCCCCATCACCCATCCTCTCACGTTGCTTATTGTCATGTGCAATTGGAGAGCCACCTCCCTGGCCCCTCGGTGTATGTGCCGCATCTACGTGTACTGCAGTTTCTGCAGTGAACACAACACGCTGCCTTCAGTACGCTAGTGGGACTGAGTCACTGTCTCTGGGGGGGAAAGTGGGGGTCTAGTGGTTAGAGCAGGGGGCTGGGAGCCAGGATTCCTGGGTTCTCGGGTCTGTTACCACAGTCTTTCTCCTGCACATGCATCTGCCCCAGTCAGTGGATTCCCAACTAGGGGGGCAGGTGTTATTTCATCCCCTAGGCCTGACTCCCTGCCCCATCTTCATCTCCCTGCAGCTGGATGAAAACGTGCAGGTCCTGCTGAGAGGCTATGATGGGGACTGTGAGCCCCCACCCCCTGGAACCCCTGCTCCCCCAACTGCAGAGGAGCCCAGGTCAGAGTCAATGGGACCAGACCCTGAGAGCACAGTCAGCCCTAGTACCGAGGGCCCAGATAGGACAGGTGAGCATGAGAACGGTACCGGGCTACAGGGGGCGCTGCGCTGGAGCGGGACGTTTGGGGAGGGGGTCCGTGGTTAGAGCGGTGCCTTCTTGCCAGTCAGGGCCTCGGCAGGGTCGGGGGGCTGTCCCCTCGCAGTCTTTATTGATTTCAGTGTAGTGATTAAATTCTTCTCTGTCCGACTACCTCCCACCCTGCAGAAACAGCCCCATCTGTTGCAGCCCCATCCACGCCCTGGAAGGCTGGGGGGTCGTTGCTGAATGAGCCAGCCCTGTCCTTCCTGGCCACACTGGCCAGCAGCAGCAGCGAGGAGATTGAGCTGCAGCTGCAAGAGCGCATGGAGTTCTCCAAGGCCGCTGTGTCCCGGGTGGTCGAAGTCTCCAACAAGATCCACCGGCGCACAGAGGAGCTGTGCCAGAAGATCCACACCCGTGGTGAGCCCCGTGCCTGGGTCCCCCCCGGGAAGAGGGTGGGGGTCAAGCAGGTTAGAGTTGGGGCACTGGGAGCCAGGACGCCTGGGTCCTCAGGGCTGTGACTCCTCCTCAGATGACTTGGACCAACTGGATGAGGCACTGAAGTCCTTAAACAAAGAGCTGATGAGAGAGAATCAGCGGCTGCAGGACTTAGCTATGCAGCTGCAGGAGAAACACCACAAGATCTCGCTAGAGGTAGGAGCCGGCTCCCCAAGCAGGGGGGCTGGCTGGGTTGGGGGTGGGGAATGGGATACTGGGCCTTTCGGGGGCTAGCTGGTTTGGTGCGGCCCCAGCCCCACTCACCTTGCTCTCTTCCCGGTGCAGTACACGGAGCTGCAGGACAAGGTGACATCGTCGGAGACCAAGGTGCTGGAGATGGAGACGACGGTGGAGGATCTGCAGTGGGACATTGAGAAGCTGCGCAAGCGCGAGCAGAAGCTCAACAAACATCTCGCTGAGGCGCTAGAGCAGGTGACCTGCCCCCATGCCCCAGGCTTTCCTCTTCTCACCCTCCCCCACAATCCACTTCCCTTGTCTCACTGCTCCCATCTGGCCCCCAGCAGCTGCAGCTGTAGCTTCTCTCTGCTTCCTGTGTCTGAGTCCCGCTGCCCCCTCATCCCCCATGTCTGGGCCTCCCCGCCACGTGTCCATTCCCCAAGCACTGGGGGGCCTGATTGGTGAGGGGAGCTGCTGACTCTTTTCTTTTTGATCTTTTGCAGCTGAACTCTGGTTACTACGTGTCAGGCAGCTCCGGGGGCTTCCAGGGTGGCCAGATCACCCTCAGTATGCAGAAGGTGAGGGGCAGGGCGGGAGGGGTGGGAGTGTCTGGCATTCACGCAGGTGGAATTGAGGGTCCCCGTGGGTGGGGATTCAGTGCAGAGAGAGGTGGGGGTCTGTGGCACTGGGATTGGTGCCTTGCTGCAGGGAAGGTGGGGGGGGGGGGGGTGGCTTGAAGCATGTGCTGAGGTATTCCTAGGGAGAGGGGGTGTTGGGGCAGGAGACAGCCTCTTTCATCCGAGCCCTGTCTCGGCAGTTCGAGATGCTGAATGCGGAGCTGGAGGAGAACCAGGAGCTGGCCAACAGCCGCATGGCTGAACTGGAGAAGCTGCAGCAGGAGCTGCAACAGGCTGTCAGGACCAACGAGAAGCTCAAGGTAACAGAGGGAGGGCGGTGTCCCCAGGGCCAGGCTGGGCTGGGAGGGGTGGAAGGTGGTGCCCCCCTGGTGCCAGACATAGGGGGAGATGTGGGCCTAGCCGGGAGTGGGGGGTGGGGCCTGCGGCAATGACACCCCCTGCCCCCAGATGGCGCTGCGCTCGCTGCCCGAGGAGGCGGTGAAGGAGACCCTGGACTACAAGGTGCTGCAGTCGCAGTTCTCGCTGCTCTACAACGAGAGCCTGCAGGTGAAGACCCAGCTGGACGAGGCGCGTGCCCTGCTGCTCACCACCAAGAACAGCCACCTGCGCCACATCGAGCACATGGAGGTGAGGCTGGAAGGAGGAGTCTCAGTTGGGGGGCGGGGCCTCTTGAGGGGGCGGGGCTAACGGGTAGGATGCGCCATCTCTTTTGTGCATGGGGTGGTTAGGCTTTGTGTTATGCTGGAACGTACCATTTGTGGTGCTGTGCTGTGTATTGGGATGTACCACCCAGGCCGGGGGTGGCGATACTACCTGCGGGAAGCCAGATGGGTCTGGGGGAGAGCGATTCCCCCCTCCCCGCTCCCGCTCTGAGCTGCCACCTGCCCCGCTGCAGAGCGACGAGCTGAACCTGCAGAAGAAGCTGCGCACGGAGGTGATCCAGCTGGAGGACACGCTGGCCCAGGTGCGCAAGGAGTACGAGATGCTGCGCATCGAGTTCGAGCAGAACCTGGCGGCCAATGAGCAAGCAGGTGAGGAAGAGACACTCCCTCCGTGCCCGGCCCTGTGGTATGGCCCTGTGTATAGAGCACCCCTCCCCCACATGGTACAGCCCAGAGGGGTGGGCGGGCCTCTCCCAAGGGGGTGCTGTTTCTCACAGCAGTGCCCCCTCCCATGTGGCAAGCTGCCCTAGTGAAACCCCTGTGCCCAGCGTGGCGCGTGCCCTCACCCTGGGGGCTGCCGCCTTCTCTGTGAGCTTCCTGCCCAGCAGAGGCTCGTAGCGACAACCCTCCGCTCGCCCAGTGCAGTGAGCTTCCTCCCAGCAGTGCCCTGCCGCTGGCATTGCCTGCCAGGATCTCGGGACTGCAGTGAGTTTTCCTCTGCCCTGCCCCCGGCCACCCCCCTCCATGGCAGATGCTCTGCAAGTGCCGCCGTCTGCCTGGGTAACCGTGCCCCCTGCTCCTCTCCCAGGCCCCATTAACCGGGAGATGCGCCACCTGATCAGCAGCCTCCAGAACCACAACCACCAGCTGAAGGGAGACGTGCAGCGCTACAAACGCAAGCTGCGCGAGGTGCAGGCTGAGATCAACAAGGTGAGCGCCCTGCTGGGGCGACCCCGCCGGGGGGGAGGCAGGGAGCCGTGTAGGGATATGCACTGGAGTGGGGTTGGGAGGGCTCGGCATGGGGAAGGGGCAGTGTTTGGGGTCTGGTTTGGGGAGGGGCAATTTAAAGGGGCCAGGGAAGGATCTGGCCGGGGGAGGGGAGACAGCCCAGGGGTCTCACTCTCGCTGTCCCAGATCCGGATGCAGTCGAGTGGCTTCCCCTGCGGCTCAGCCACGCTGGCCCCGGCCCCTGCGCCGGAGGAGCCAGTGGGCGTGGTGCCAGCCGTGGTGGTGAAGGAGGAGGAGGGGGGTGCGCCCGCGCTGGAGGTGAAGAAGGAGCCCAAGGAGGCTGTGGTGGCCACGGTGAAGAAGGAGGAGGCTGCGCCCCCGCCTGAAGGGCTGGTGAAGAAGGAGGAGGAGGAGCTGCCCCCGCCGGCCCCCCAGCCGCCCCCCCCACCCCGCATGAAGGAGCCTCCCGAGCGCCCCAAGGGGAGCCGCGGGGGGGACCGGGAGCGCTCGCGGGACCGCGACAGGGACAGCTCAGCCCGGGAGCGCGACCGCCAGAAGGGCAGCGACGACCCCAAGAAGAAGGACTCAGACCTGCTCAAGCAGCTGCGCGTTGAGCTCAAGTGAGAGAACCCCGGCGTGGGGGGGGGGGTGCCCCAGGCTGGCTGGGGAGTGCAGGGCCCTGATCCCTCTCCTCCCCAGGAAGGCCCAGGAGAGCCAGAAAGAGATGAAGCTGCTGCTGGACATGTACAAATCGGCCCCCAAAGAGCAGCGGGACAAGGTGCAGCTCATGGCTGCTGAGAAGAAGACCAAGGCCGAGGCGAGTGGGACCTGTGCGGGGATGGGGATGCGGATGGGGATGGGGCTCTGGCGGGTGGGTCTATGGGTAGGCTGCAGATTGAGGGGTAAAGTCCACCTGGCTCTCTGTACGGGAGCGTTTGGGGCCGTGACGCCGGCTCTCTGCCCCGCGGGTGGAGGAGCTGGGAGGTCCTGGGGCCGTGACGCCGTCTCTCTGCCCCGCGGGTGGAGGAGCTGGGAGGTCCTGGGGCCGTGACGCCGTCTCTCTGCCCCGCGGGTGGAGGAGCTGGGGGGTTCTGGGGCCGTGACGCCGTCTCTCTGCCCCACGGATGGAGGAGCTGGGGGGTTCTGGGGCCGTGACGCCGTCTCTCTGCCCCGCGGGTGGAGGAGCTGGGGGGTTCTGGGGCCGTGACGCCGTCTCTCTGCCCCGCGGGTGGAGGAGCTGGGGGGTCCTGGGGCCGTGACGCCGTCTCTCTGCCCCGCGGGTGGAGGAGCTGGGGGGTTCTGGGGCCGTGACGCCGTCTCTCTGCCCCGCAGGTGGAGGAGCTGCGTGGGCGGGTGCGGGAGCTGGAGGAGAAGGAGAAGAAGGAGAGCAAGAAGATGGCGGATGAGGACGCCCTGCGCAAGATCAAGCTGGCGGAGGAGCAGATTGAGCACCTGCAGAAGAAACTGGCTGCTACCAAGCAGGTGCTGAGAGCGGCAGGAGGGAGGCTGATGGGGGGGGGGGGGGGGGGATGTTCCCTTGAATGGGGCAGGGGTGGCTGTGGGCGCTGGGCAAACTGGCCGAAAGGACTTGGCGGGGGAGGTGTCCCGGCCCCCTGACCTTGCCCCCTGCTGCAGGAGGAGGAGGCCCTGCTGTCGGAGATGGATGTGACGGGCCAGGCCTTCGAGGACATGCAGGAGCAGAACATGCGCCTCATGCAGCAGCTGCGCGAGAAGGACGACGCCAACTTCAAGCTCATGTCCGAGCGGATCAAGTCCAACCAGATCCACAAGCTGCTGCGCGAGGAGAAGGACGAGCTGGCGGATCAGGTGCTGGCCCTCAAGTCCCAGGTAGGGGGCGCTGCACGGCGGGGACGGGGACTCAGCCAGGGGGCGCTGCACGGCGGGGTCGGGGACTCGGCCAGGGGGCGCTCTCCCTCACAGTCAGCGTTTGCCCCCGTGCGGCACTAGGAGGCGCTGCACAGAGCAGGATGGGGGATTTTAGGGGCACTCTCCAGGGCTCCCTCAGGGCTGCTGTGTACAGAGCTGCTGCAGCCGCCTCGGCCCGGCCGTGGCAGCTCCCCGCGGGGGCTGGGGGAGCGCGCCTCGCCCCGGCCGTGGCAGCTCCCCGCGGGGGCTGGAGGAGCGCGCCTCGCCCCGGCCGTGGCAGCTCCCCGCGGGGGCTGGAGGAGCGCGCCTCGCCCCGGCCGTGGCAGCTCCCCGCGGGGGCTGGAGGAGCGCGCCTCGCCCCGGCCGTGGCAGCTCCCCGCGGGGGCTGGAGGAGCGCGCCTCGCCCCGGCCGCGGCAGCTCCCCGCGGGGGCTGGAGGAGCGCGCCTCGCCCCGGCCGTGGCAGCTCCCCGCGGGGGCTGGAGGAGCGCGCCTCTCCCCGGCCGTGGCAGCTCCCCGCGGGGGCTGGAGGAGCGCGCCTCTCCCCGGCCGCGGCAGCTCCCCGCGGGGGCTGGAGGAGCGCGCCTCGCCCCGGCCGTGGCAGCTCCCCGCGGGGGCTGGAGGAGCGCGCCTCGCCCCGGCCGTGGCAGCTCCCCGCGGGGGCTGGAGGAGCGCGCCTCGCCCCGGCCGTGGCAGCTCCCCGCGGGGGCTGGAGGAACGCGCCTCGCCCCGGCCGTGGCAGCTCCCCGCGGGGGCTGGAGGAGCGCGCCTCGCCCCGGCCGTGGCAGCTCCCCGCGGGGGCTGGAGGAGCGCGCCTCTCCCCGGCCGTGGCAGCTCCCCGCGGGGGCTGGAGGAGCGCGCTGTTCCTTCCCCCGGGTGGAGCCATGTTGCTGCGAGCGCTGGGGAGCTCCATACTCGTGCTCCCCTCGCTTGGAGCCTCCATCCCCACAGCTCCCATTGGTCAGGAGTTGTGGCCAATGGGAGCTGCGGGTGGCAGTGCCTACCGGTGAGTGCAGGGCATGGAGCCACCTGCTCTCCCCTCCCCCAACACCAAACAGGAGCTGCCCCACATAAGTGTCCCGCACCTCAACCCAGAGCACCAGCCCTGAGCCTGCTCCGCCACCCTGGCTCTTTCCTAGACCCCAACTCGCCTCCTGCACCCCAACTCCCACCCAGACACTGGGCCCTCACCCATGCTCCTGCCCTGAGCTCACTCCCGCGCTCCCAACCCCTTTGTCCCAACGTGGAGCCCTCTCCCGCACTCGAAACGCCTCCTCCCCGGCCCCGCTCCAGAGCCCGCCACCCCCCCGAACCACCCATCTCCCACAACCCTGAACCCCCTTGAAATCCCTCAGCCACATCCCCACCACAGGTCGTCTACGTGCACCAGCATGGAGGTGCTGTGTTGCCCATCGCTCCATGTCACACGTCTCCATATTGGTGCACGTAACAAAATTCATTCCGCCCCTGGACATAACGGCTCAGAAGGGAGCACTGCCGCTCTCCCCCGGCAGGCAGGGAGCCCCGTGCAGGGGGGGGCAGGGCAGTGTTGGCTGCCAGCGGCGCTCTCCTGACCTGACCGGGCTGCGTTGCAGGTGGACGCCCAGCTGCTGGTGGTGCAGAAGCTGGAGGAGAAGGAGCGGGTGCTGCAGGGGAACCTGGGCACGGTGGAGAAGGAGCTGACCCTGCGCAGCCAGGCCCTCGAGCTCAACAAGAGGAAGGTGAGTGGGAGGGAAAGGCCGCGGGGCGGGGCGCTGGGCCTGGGGCTCTTGCAGGTCTCCAGGGCTCTGTCTTGCAGATCTATATGGTGGGCTCTGTCTGGGGCCTTACTGTGGGGGGAGGAAGGGAGCTGGCAGTGCCACTACCATGGGGGAAGATTACGGTGCAGGGAGAACTGCTCGGGACGCTCCCAACCCTACATCCCATGCAGGCGGTGGAAGCGGCCCAGCTGGCCGAGGACCTGAAGGTGCAGCTGGAGCACGTGCAGTGCAAGCTGAAGGAAATCCAGTCCTGCATGGCGGAGAACCGGGCTGCCAAGGAGAAGGAGTCCTTCAACCTCAAGCGGGCCCAGGTACGGGGTGGGCACTGGGGCAGGGGCCTGTGGGGGGGCGCAGGGGAGGTGCCTTGCTGACTGGATCCCTGCCCCTTGCAGGAGGACATCTCCCGGCTGCGGCGCAAGCTGGAGAAGCAGAAGAAGGTGGAGGTGTACGCCGACGCTGACGAGATACTGCAGGAAGAGATCAAGGAGTACAAGGTGGGCAGGAGGGGGAAGCCTGGCGCTGGGGGGGGAGCTAGGGGAGGGGGCTGTGCTCAGGCCCAGGCGGGGGAAGGGTCCCCGCCTCGCCCACCCACTGACAGAGTCTGTGCGCTTCCCGCCCTCTAGGCCAAACTGACCTGTCCCTGCTGCAACACGCGCAAGAAGGACGCGGTGCTCACCAAGTGCTTCCACGTCTTCTGCTTCGACTGCGTCAAGACGCGCTACGACACCCGCCAGCGCAAGTGCCCCAAGTGCAACGCGGCCTTCGGCGCCAACGACTTCCACCGCATCTACATCAGCTGAGCGCCCGCAGTCCCCTGCATCCCCCCGCCGGGCGCTGCAGAGCCTGCCAGCCCCCGCCCTGGCTCTTCCTTCCACAGATCCCCCACCCCAGGGACTTGCTGCTGGGATCCACGTGGCAGATCCCCTCCTCCCAGCCCTCTGCGCTCCGCTCAGCAGATGCTGCCAGGATCCACCTGGCCTGCCCTATGGATCCCACCCACGTGCTCCCTGGTCCCCTGAGAGAAGGGTCCTCTGGATCCTCCCTGGGTTCCATTAGATCCTCCGGGGCTGGTCTCCTCCCACTGTGTGAACCCCGGTGAGAATCCTGTTGTGCTGAGAGGATGCCCTGTGGGGGTGAAGGGTCCCAGGGGAGGGGGTAGAGAGGGACCGTTCATTCTATTTGGATTTTATTTTATTTTTAAATATGTTTTGTTGCGTGGGAAATAAAGACTGGAGAGTGCCACCGGGGCCAGATCCCACACCCAGGAGCGTCTGCCTCACTGCTTGGGGAAGGGAAGGGGAGGGGGGCTGCAAACATGGGGTGTGTATTACACGGGAGGCTTTTATGGAGCATTACGCTGCTGTGAAAACCCTGCGTCTGGCCCATGCCAGCTGGCTTCGGGTCGTTTAATTGTAGAGCAGGGTTCCATGTTGGGTCCAGGGCCCTGGCTCTAGGACCGTGGGAGGTGGGAGCGTTCCAGGGCTTGGACTGCAGCCTAAACCAGAACATCTACAACTCAGCAGCCCCACAGTCTGAGCATGGGCCAAGCGCAGGGTCTCAACTGCAGCGTGGACCGACCTACAGCTCTTACAGCCAGAAGGGAGCAGCTGGATCGTTTCCTGCATAGCGCGTGCCAGAGAACATCCCAAAATAATTCCTAGAGCTGAGTTTCTGGAACAATAGCTAATCTGTGTGTAAAAATAGTCCATGATGACCCGTCTCTAAGGCACCTGGGAAAATTGCTAGTTCCTCTCACTGTTTACAGTTTACACCTTTTTCCCATTTGAATGTGTTGAGCTTCGACTTCCAGCCCCTGGATTGTTTTAGATCTTCCTCTGGTAGCTTAAAGAGCTGATTATTCAATATTTGTTCCCCATGAGGAACTTGCAGACTGGGCTGAAGACACCTCTTCCCCTTCTCTTAAGATAACTAGATAGAGCTTCTGGAGCCCGGCGCTAGAGGCAGGTTTCTCCTTTTCTGACTCCTCTCCTATTTCTCAACATCCTTCTCTAATTGGGACCACTTGGCCCCAAGTGTCCAGCAGTGGTCACTCCAGTGCCAAATACAGCGGGAAAACAACCGCTCTGCCCCTGCTGGGTCACTAGTTAACGGATTAATCAGGATTTTACATCCCTACGTGCCAGTTAGCTGCCTTTTCATCCCTTTCGGGTGCATCTTGTTCCTGGTCTAGCCTTCTCCGTGTTCTACTCAAAAGGCCCTGTGGTACCAAGTCAGAGGCCCGCTAGCACTCAAAATACAGCAACATTAGTGCTTGTATCCTCATACGTGGCAACTCACCCAAAGTTACCAGAGTCTGACAGAAGCTCTCGTCTGTGCAGCCATATTGTTCGGTATTAATTGCATGGTTTTCCCTCATTAATAGAGTTCCACATCAGCTGATTGGTTCTCGTCAGTGGGATCGAGGTCAGGCTGGCAGGCCAGGGATTACCAAGGTCATACTGTTCACCCTTTTACGTTGGCAGAACTTCTGCATGTGGACAGCCGGACACAGCTCACAGCTTTCTGGGGCGTGGGAAGGGGCTGCCTCCTTTTCTAACCTGTCCCCCTGCGGTGTCAGGGATGGCACCAGAGCCCTAGCCTCCCTGCGGCAGATTGTCAGGCTCCAGCCTGGTCCAAGCCTGCCCTAGTGGAGCAGGAAAGAGGCACACTGGGAGCAGAGCAGAGGTGAGGCCACACCAGGCTGTTTGAGGGAGGCTCAGCCTCTCCCTGCCCACACTACCTGCTGCTCATGCTGGAGACAGTTTGCTTTTAAAGAGTTTCTTTAAAAAAACCTAACTTCCTGGAACTCGTTTCCCTCAGACCTGCGTCTCGTGGCTCTTACCTGCCAATACTCTTAACGGCTGCCTGTCTGCTGTCCTCACTCTCCTGCCATTCCTTGGAGTTGTGAGCTAGATGGTTTCTTGAGCACGTCAGTGGTGCTGGACCCCTTTTAATAGTGGGGGTGCTGAAAGCCAGCCCCCTGTTCCCTGTCCGTGCCACCCCACACACACTTGGGGCTGCGAGGAGTGCTATATCTCAAGGAAGGGGGGATGCAGACCTGGGTAAGGGGGCCAAAGAGCTGAGCCCCAGGTGTGGGACTGAGGGCTTAGCCCTGAATAAAATCTGGGGGTGCTGTAGCATGCCTGCACCCCTCCTTCCTGTGGATCACGTTGATCCACGCTCCCTTCCAGCTTCTCCCCTCGTGGCTTTCTCTGCCTTCTGCAGTAAACATGGTTCCCAATGCATTCCAAGAACTGCTGGAAAATCTGTGCCCCACTGTATTTTTCCCAGCCTCTGTCTGTGTAGGTGAAGTCCCCCATCACCACTAAGGTTTGGTCTATTTAGACCCCTATCAGTGCACCTGTGTCCATCAGGGATGTGATGAGTCCACACCTCTCAGCAACGCACTTACAACCTAATCCCTCGTGCAGACCGCCCTGTGTTGGCTGGAGAGCTGCCAGTACTCACTGCTTTTTGGGTCTTCATTCAAGTGCTACAGCAGTGCAGCTACACCCATGCAGCATTTCAAGTACGGGTTTGCCCTGTGGCAGTGGTCACCAACCAGTCGATCGGGATCTACTGGTTGATCTTGGCGCCTCTGACAGGTGAACTTGACTGGTTTGGCCAAGAGGCTGCCAAGTGCCTGCACTTCGGCTGTTCCTGCCCCCACTGCTGTGCAACTCCTGCCCTTTGCCTTCAAGCTGTTCCCCTCTCTCACCCTGTATCCTGTCTCCACAGAATGGAGGGGGAGCACGACGGGTTGGGATGGAGGAAATTTTCTGGCTGCTTTTGAGAGTGGTGCAGGGCAAGGGCAGCAGTGAGCCTGCCTTAGCCCCAAGCCACCTGTGGTAAGCAGCGTCCAGCTGGGGCCTGAATCCCTGAACCGGTCATGTACCCCCTCCTGCACCCCAAGCCCCTGCCCTAGCTCTGAGGCCCCCTAGATCCAGACTCCCTTGCAGAGCCTGTACCCTGAACCACCTCCTGCACCCAACCCCAGGCTCAGCTCAGAGCCCTTCTCATACACCAAATTCCTTAGCCCAAGATCAAAGCCTGTGCCCCAACTCTCTGCCCCTGCCTGGTGAAGGGGAGGGAGGGAGCAGGGGCAGGGCTTTGGAGAAGGGGCACAAGGCCCCAAGGAGGTGGGGCAAAAATATCTGAGTTTGAGAGAGATCCTGGATTGCACTTTGAAAGGTTGGAGGCCACTACCCTACCACTTGTGCTGGGTGGGGGGTGATTTCATTTTTTTTCTCAAAAAGACTCATTCATCTCTTTGTTCTGGTGGCCTCCTATAGACTCCTACCATGCCCTCACCTTCATCTTTACTCCTTTAATCCGATCGCAGAGATTTTCAGGTCTAAGGCAGCTTTGGTGTACAAGACACCCCCTCCCTTCTCCCCACTGCCTGCCCTTCCTGAACAAGCTGTGCTTGCCTTGACCAATATTTTAGTCCTGTGAATTGTCCCGCCACCTCACTGTGGTGTCTGTCATGGCCTGTGTGTGATTATTCACGAATATTTCCAGTTCTTCCTATTTATCCCCCCTCCCAGCATTAGTAGTCAGACACCCAGGAGCCCTGGCTCCCAGCCCCCCTATTTCCAACCCAGGACCCCCCACTCCTCTCCCAGATGCGGGGAGCCCTTTAGCCACATACATGCTTGAAACTTTGCTCCTAGTTTCCAGCTGGTCTCTGCTGTTCCATGAACCCCCAGCAGCTACGGCTGAAAAGTTCAGGACCGACCCAGTTTTCAGCACCCCTCGCAGGGCCCACAAGCCCGCGGATATCCGCTAGATCCGGGCGGGTGTCCGCATCCCTGGGGGTCCACGGGGGTATCCGCGGCTCAGTTTTGCGGATACAACTTTTCTCTCCACGCAGGACTCTCCGCAAGCGGCGCCTCGGGCGGGCAGCGGGAGCTGCGGTGGGGAGCGCCCAGCACCCGTGGGGTGCGCCCAGCACCCGTGGGGTGCGCGCACCCCCTCCAGAGCCCCCAGCCTTGTTCCTGCTGCGTGGCACAGAGCCCCCTAGCCCCGCACCACTCCCACCCGGGCCAGCGACCCTGCTGAGCGCTGCAGCTGGCGGGGCGCAGGGCTGCGCTTCCCCCGCGTGGAGCCCCCACACGCGTGGGGCGATTCCTAGCGGAGATCAGGAAGCGGAGCGAGGAGGGGACGGAATAAGGCAGGGACCTTCCTGTTCCCAGCGAGCCCCCCCCGGTTGGCGGGCGAGCCTGGCAGCGGGGAGCGCGCACACAAAGAGCCCGCTGCCCGCCCTGCCTGGGGCCGGCTCCCCGGCTGCAGCCCCGGCCGCGGCAGGGGGCATCGCGCCGGGCGGGCGCTGCGCGGGGGGCGCAGAGGAGGCGCAGCGAGAGGCGGCTCCCGGGGAGGGAGAAGCGCAGGAAATCGCCGCCTGGAGGAAGCGGCCGCGGTGAGGAGGGGACCGGAGCCCAAGGGGGGCTCTGGGGGCGGAGACCCCCCAAAGCGGCTCCGGGATGCTAAGCCCAGGGAGAAGCTGAAAGGAGCCGGGGAGCTCACCCCAGACGCCGGGGTCCCCGCTCCCACGGGAAAGTTTCCCAGGAGCTGGGTTTAAATATCTCCCCGCGGTGTTTAATGTCTGGTGCAGACACGGACCCCAGCAGTCCGGTGTGGGGGGCTGGATAGTGAATTGTCTCCTCCGTCCTCCTGGTTCTCCGGGCAGGCACCAGCGATTTCTGTGTGGGTGGTGTTAGCCTCCCTCCAATGGGTTGCGTGTGTTTTGGGGGTGCGGTCAGAGGGTTGAGAGAAGTGCAGGAGTTGGAAGGGGCAGTGCAAGGACTTTGCCATTTTGCTGCCGTCGTTAGGTTTCAGAGTGAACGGCCCCTTGAGACGAGTGGAGGCAATTCCTGCATTTCAGGGCAAGTCTTCGCACCAGCATCAAGGCTACCTAAGTGACTGGACATACAGCCACGGCAGCAACTGAATCGGTTTGTGTCCACACTGCTCAACTTGTGTTGGAGATGCACATGCTCACCAGGCATGATTTGGGGGTGGTTTCTGAGAAGCAGCAACAGTCAATTTAAGTAATTCAGTGTCTCCATGTTGCCCTGACTGCATCGACTTCAGCGCTGCGCCTCTTGCAGGGGTGGAGTGATGAAGTCCATACGGTGGGCAAGTTACATCTGGGAGCTACATTCTACTGTAGATGCTTATGGAGCTGTGTCCTGTGGACCAGGCCTTAGAGGGATGGGGTCAGGGTCTCTGCTGACTCAGGCAGATGTTGGGTCAAGGTCTCCAAATTCCCTGTGCACCTGTGACAGCTAGAAACATTTTTTCCCCTTAGTGAAAACTGAGGTTCTGCGGCTAATTGTGCATTCTGGACACTTAACACACATCTCTGGTTTCATCCTATTCTGTGCCTAGCCTAGCTCAGTTCAGAACTGAAAATCTTTAACACAGAACATAAGAACGGCCAGACTCGGTCAGACCAACGGTCCATTCAGCCCCGTATCCTGTTTGGGGACAGTGGCCAAAACCAGATGCCCCAGAGGGAGGGAACACAACAGGGAATCCTCATGCGATCCCTCCCCTATGACCCACCTCCAGACAAACAGAGGCTAAGGACACCATCCCTACCCATCCTGGCTAATAGCCACTGATGGACCTAACCTCCATGAATCTTTTTTTAACCCTGTTCTAGCCTTCACCGCATCCTCTGGCAAGGAGTTCCATAGGTTGACTGTGCTCTGAGTGATGAAAAACTTCCTTTTGTTTGTTTAAAACCTGCTGCCCATTAATTTCAGTTGGTGACCCTTAGTTCCCATATTGTGGGAATAAGTAAATAACCTCTCCTTATTCATTTTTTCCACATCAGTCATGATTTTATAGACCTCTACCATATCCCCCCTCAGTCTCCTCTTTTCTAAGATGAAAAGTCCCAGTCTTTTTAATCTCTCTTCATATGGGAGCTGTTCCAAACCCCTCATCATTTTGTTGCTCTTTTTTTAACCTTTTCCAATACCAGTATATCTTTTTTGAAATGAGGCGAACACCTCTGTACGCAGTATTCAAGATGTGGATGTACCATGGCTTTATATAGAGTCAATAAGGTATTTTCTGTCTTATTCTCTATCCCTTTTTTAATGACCCCTAACATTCTATTTGCTTTTTTGACTGTCGCTGCACATTGAGTGGATGTTTCCAGAGAACTATCCACAATGACTCCAAGATCTCTCTCTTGAGTAGTTGTAGTTAAATTAGTCCCCATCATATTGCATGTATGGCTGGGATTATGTTTTCCGATGTGCATTACTTTACATTTATCAACATTATATTTCATTTGCCATTTTGTTGCCCAATCGCTTAGTTTGGTGAGATCTTTGTGAAGCTCTTCACACTCTGCTTTGGTCTTAACTATCTTGAGCCGTTTGGTATCATCTGCAAATTTTGCCACCTCACTGTTTACCCCTTTCTCTAGATCATTGATAAATAAGTTGAATAGGATGGGTCCCAGGATAGACCCTTGGGGGACCCCACTAGTTACCTCTCTCCACTGGGAAAACAGACAACTCATTGAGACCAACAGCTACTTTCTAGGGCTAGATAATGCCTGGAGCAGGGTTCCCTGTAAGCTAGGCCCTTGTGCAGCCGCTCAGGAGAAATTCCAATGCCGCCCAGCTGATTAGCAGAGCGCCCATAGCTAAGTTTTGAGTTTCTATAGGTGGTGCACATTTGCATATGCCTTGGTGCACATACAAATTTTATTCTGCACACAGATGGAAAAAGATTAGAGGGGACATTGGCCCAGCACAGCTGTAGGAGTGTTCTGTATGAGGCATGAGGCATGTGGCAGTGGGAGCAGCGGGGAATAAAGCATCGTCCTGTGGCTGTAAATTATCCCAATGCCAGCTGGAGGGTATTAAGTGATGGAGCCAAGATTAGATCCCATTGTAAGCTCTTGGTCAAGGGTCCCCCCGGAAGTGGGGTGCTAACAGTGGATAACACCTGCATGAGAAGGGGAAACCTAACAGTCTGTTTGAATTCAGCGACTCGTTCCACATGACTGGGATCATTCCTGGCCTTGCACCAGCTTTCCCTGACCCGGCAGCGATTTCCCCCATGGAGCGAGGGGAAGAGCCCAGGGTCCCGGATCTCCAAGACTCTGAGGGAAGGGACATCCCCAGAGGCACCTCCACAGGTGAGGAATATGAAGGAAAAATCTCGAGTCCCAGCAAAGCTACTAGGAGTCCCCTCCCCCCAGCCCCCTCCCCCAGTTCTGTTTTCCACTCCCCCTTCCCCATCCCTGTGGGACCCCATCCACAGCCTTGAGCAATACACCCAGCGAGGGGAGGGGGGGAGATTTTGGCTCCGTCTTCTGCAGGGCCAGATGCATCCCCCAGTGCACAGCACTGGCTCTTCCTGCTCCCCCCATGCCAGCTGGGGAACCGCAAGGGCCACTGAGGAGTCCAACCTCTCCCCAAGCAATGCCCTCCCTCCCCCCCCCAATTCTGTTTCCATAGCGATGGGATGGGGAGATGTGGAAAGGGCTACACCCCCAACAGGTGGGGTAGGGACCTGTAAGGCCTCATCTCTATGGTTCTTGGTGTGCGGGGGCAGGGCGATGTAGGCTCTAGGTTTGGTCTCTGTGATTATGGGGGGGGTGACTTACCGTGGTGCCTTGGAGTAGAGCCAGCTGCACCCTAATTCCACAGGCTGGCATCTCTCTGGGCATAACTGGGATCTGCCTGGCCCGAGGGAGGGTCTCTTTGCTGCAGCTCCACCGGGCCCATCTCCCAACACACAAGGGCAGGGCCAGAGAGGAGACACACCCTGCGAGGAGGGGATCTGTGGGGGGTAGCATCACCTTTCACAGATCCAACAGCTACTGGGCATGGGGGTCTCCCATCCAGGGGCCAAACAGACCAGCCTCTGCTTAGCAGGGGAGATCAGACCAGCTCCCCCTGGGAGTTGGCAGGGCAGTAGTCATGGGCCCCGTGGCAGCTGGGCCATGGCCTCTCCTCTCCCGTCTCGTGATGAGTTGGGGGGATTCCGTGCCGGCCTATGAGGAATGAGCCTGTCTGGACACCCTGTCTCCCAGCAGACGCCAGGGCAGAGGAGACGCCCCAGTGGGAAGGCCCAGCGGGAGCCGAGCCGCGCGGGAGCTCCAAGGACGCAGCGGGCCAGCCCGACTGGGAGTCGGTGTGCGAGAGCCCCCTGCAGGAGATGCTGGTGCGCCAGCGCGCCCACCTGGGCGAGAAGCCCTACAAGTGCCCCGAGTGCGGGAAGAGTTTCCACCAGAGCTCCCATCTCATCCGGCACCAGCGCATCCACACGGGCGAGCGGCCCTACCCGTGCGCCGAGTGCGGCAAGGCCTTCTCGCAGAGCTCCCTGCTCACCCGCCACCAGCGCACCCACACCGGGGAGAAGCCCTACAAATGCCCCGACTGCGGGAAGAGCTTCAGCCGCGGCTCCAACCTCAGCCAGCACCGGCGCATCCACACCGGGGAGCGGCCCTACCAGTGCGCCGAGTGCGGCAAGCGCTTCACGCTCAGCTCCCACCTGATCCGCCACCAGCGCACCCACACGGGTGAGCGGCCCTACACGTGCGGCGAGTGCGGCAAGACCTTTGCCGAGAGCTCCCACCTGCGCCAGCACCGCCGCACCCACCGGGGCGAGCCGCCCTACAAGTGCCCCGACTGCGGGCGCGCCTTCGCCCTGAGCCTGGACTTCGTGCAGCACGTGCGGGAGCACACGGAGCGCCGCCCCTACCGCTGCGGGGCCTGCGGGCGCTGCTTCCCCCTCAGCTCGGCCCTCCTGCAGCACCGCAAGAGCCACCACCGCCCCCCGGCCGCCCCCAAGGCCCACCCCTGTGGGGTGTGCGGGAAGGTGTTTGGCAAGAGCTCGCACCTGGTGACCCACCGGCGGGTGCACACGGGCGAGAAGCCCTTCGCCTGTGCCGAGTGCGGGCGCGGCTTCAGCCAGAGCGCCGACCTGGCCAAGCACCGGCGCACCCACACCGGTGAGCGGCCCTACCGCTGCCCCGAGTGCGGCAAGGCCTTCAGCGTCTCCTCCACCCTGGTCAAGCACCAGCGCAGCCACAAGGGCGAGCGGCCCTACCCCTGCCCCGAGTGCGGCAAGCGCTTCAGCCAGAGCTCCAACCTCATGCAGCACCAGCGCGGCCACCGCGGGCACCGGCCCTACCGCTGCACCCAGTGCGGCAAGGCCTTCGCCCAGAGCTCGGCCCTGCTGCAGCACCACCGCACCCACACCGGCGAGAAGCCCTTCGCCTGCCTGCAGTGCGGCAAGGCCTTCAGCCTCAGCTCCAACCTGCGCCAGCACCGCCGCACCCACCGCCAGGACACCGGCCCGGCCTGGGGCGTGGCGGGTGGAGCCAGCCCGCTGCTGCACATCCAGAAATACCTCGGCTGAGCCCCGTGAGGGCGGAGGTGGCCGTGAGCCAGGACTCCTGGGTTCTTTGGGAGTTGAAGCCAGGGGAGTGGAGGAGCAGGGCCGGGAGCCAGGACTCCTGGGCTCTACCCCTGGCTCTGGGTTTTGTGCTTGTGGGTGAGTCTTTCCCCCCGTCTCTGCCTCCTCTGGGGGAAGGGAACGAGGCTGCTGCCCGTCCTTTGGGGGGGGTGGCGCTTTGGGATCGAGGGCTGAAATGCGCTGGCACGGCGGCCGGTGATGAGCAGGCTCGTCCCAATTGGATCGGAGCAGCAGGAGCGGGGCGGGGGGCCGAGGGATGGTGTAGGATGCATGTGGCGGGTGGGGCAGGAGGAAAATGGGAAGGGGGAGGGGGCATGAGCCGGGGCGGAGACGCAGCAGAAGCGGTTGGGGAGGACGCTGGAGCAGGAGGAAGGATCTGAGTCCCCGGCGCACTGGAGCCAGGGGCAAAGTGCCCCAGCGTGGGGGCCTCTCTCGCTCCCCCACTCGGCAGGGCTCATTAACTAGGGACGTAAAGATCGGTCAAAACAGTTACCCGGTTAAGCAGCTGAAATGACATCGTTTAACTGGGTAACCGTGGATGGGCCGGTGCAGGGCAGCTGGGGTTGGTGTCCAATCGGGCCTGGGGTCCTGCTGGGTCTGGGGAGAGGACTGCTCCAGGCCAGCCTGCCCACTGCGGGTGAAGCCAGGGCCACACCAGCATGTCTGCCTGCCTGCTAGGGCTGCTCTGGCTGGGGTTCCGCCCGCCACATGGCCCCACCTGCCGCCCCAATACAGCCAGGGTCCCGCCAGCTGGCCCAACACAGCCGGAGCTGCTCTGGCCTGGCATGGCTGGCCATCCACTGGGGTTTGGGGAAGGTCGGTTAACGGGTTATCCCATAAGCCTAACGCTTCCAGGGTAACCGGTCAAACTTTTGCATCCCCGTCAACATCCTGTTTCCTAATGTCGGTGGCCGTCCTGGAGGGACCATCCCTTCCGTCTCCAGAATCTTGCTGCCTTTGCACCCCACTCTCTGCGCCTTCCCGCTCACAAGGACCAGGGGGTTCGGGAGCTGGGGGAGGGCGGCGTGAGAGTCTGCTGCGTTCCAGAGAGGCTGCTCCCTGAGAGGCTGGACAAATGGACACATCCAGACGGGGGCAGCTTGGCTCCACTCCAGCGCGGGGCTACAGGAGCCCAGTGACACCTGGGGAATGTCCCCTCCTGAGCCTGGGCCCGGCAGAGTAGGTTCCCAGAAATCTGTCTGGCCCCAGCCCAAAGTCCGTTCCTGGATCCTGCTCCCCTGCTGGATTTGTGAGCGGTTGGGTTTCTTGTTGTGTTAGCGAGTTGTATCTGTAGGAAATAAACTCCCGTCCCTTTTGATTTGCCTCCCCTGTGTCTGTGCTGTGACCCCCACCATGGGGAACTGAATGGCCCTGCCCTGGATGTGTCATTGTGCCAGCAGGGAAGCTCAGAAGCTACTTGGGCTTCCAGCAGGGTTCCCTGTAAGGTGCACTCCTGCATGGGCGCACACCAAAAATTTCAGTCCTACCCATCCCTTCCGGAGAGCCACAGCTGCGGCCCCGGATTCTCCCGGGGTGGGGCCACGTGACAGATGGCTGCCTTGCTCAGGAGCAGTTGGGCAGCCACTATACAGCCAGTGTGGCAGCTGCCGGAGTTGAAGCCTGGACCGTGGTACTTAAAATAGCACCGCGGCACCAGCTCCAGTCCCAGCACATGGGGCAGCTGCCCACTATGCAGCCCTGCCCCTGGGAACAGCTGGGGCCACGGCTGCATGGGAACTGGAGGGGCCAGGACCACGGAACTAAAAATAGCTACGCTGCCCAGCTCGAGTCCCGGCACACGGAGGCGCTGTTTCTGACATGGACCCGTTTCTGAAGGTCCAGCGTGACTGTGACTGTCAGTGCTAGGCAGGAATTGGGGGCCCTAAGCAGGAATATTTTGTCTCCCCCAATACTAAAACAAGTGAATAAGGGCCCCCCATGCTGCTCAGGATCCTAAGAAGTTGCTTAGTTTGCTGATTCCTAGCACCAGCTCTGTCCTACATTGTCATTCTCCCCAACTCATAGAGATGGCTATTGACAGGGCTAGCGTGTGTGGTAAAGGTGGTCACTAGCCATATTTCCATGGCCAGGCTGGCAGAGAAAACTATGTGGTTATTAGACTCTTGGAAGACTCACTATAGAGACCCTGCCCCAGAGTTTCTCCCAGGTGGCCTCCAGCCACAGAGAACGCTAGTGCCTGGGTGTAGTGATGGATGGAGTAGACCAATGCAGGCAGCTACTCTTGCTACAATTCTATGACTTCAGGGTAGCTGTGGGGGGCACAGGGCTGTATGGCCAGGGAGCCCTTGGGGGTAGGAGGTGGGGAGCGGTTGGACCTGGGGAGAAGTGTGTGGGCAGAACAGGGGTGAAAGTAACTAATTTATTCCAGGTACTGTTGTAATTGCACCCCCCAGGGGTACACAGGGCAGAGGGTTGGGG
Source organism: Pelodiscus sinensis (assembly GCF_052426305.1). Lineage (NCBI taxonomy): Eukaryota > Metazoa > Chordata > Testudines > Trionychidae > Pelodiscus > Pelodiscus sinensis. Next base: position 131,035,432 of record NC_143056.1, on the reverse strand, counting down.
GGGTGCTCAAGGCAGGGGAGATGTGGAGGGGTGCAGGAGTCAGGGCCGGGACTTGGGGTGTGTGGGTGTGGGGTGCTCAGGGCAGGGAGCATGGGGGCTCAGGGCAGGGGGTGTGGGGGTTTGCAGGAGTCCGGGCAGGGGGCTGAGGGTGTAGGATGAAGTGCAGGGTGGGGGGGCTTAGAGCTGTTTTCCTTTAAGCCCCAGCTCCCGGAGGTGTCAGGCTTCATTCTTACAGAAAAAGGACGTTTCTAGCCCTTGTGGCCGTGGGAAAAGGCTTCCAAATGCCACCCGAGTGCAGCCTAAAGGCTCACAAAGCAGAGGGCAAAGAACAAGACGGACTCTCAGTTCTGCAGAACCTCATGGTGTTTTAAGGCCAATCCTGTGATTGGCGGTGAGCCTGACTTGTGACTGTGGAGCACGAGGGGCTGCCACCCTGCTGGTGGCTCTGGTCTGCCTCCGGCTGAGGGAGAGCAGGGCGCTTCCCCACCCTGGCTATGCTTCAAACCCCCCCCCCCAACGAAAGCGCCCTCGTGCCTTAGGAGTGGGTGTGACAGCCCCCAATCAGGGGCAGCCCCCCCTTGGGGAAAGGCCCCGTGTCCCACTTTCCCCCTCCCAGAGCCAGCCAGGCCCCTGCCCCGCAGCCAGATTGGGACTGGTGCCAGCTAGAGAGGGAGGGCCGGTGCCAGGTCACCCAGGCCCCTGCCCTGGGGCTGGACAGAGGCAGTGACCCCGATGTTCCCATTTCTGCCTGCTGGAGCGCCCTGCGCCTGCCAGGCCCCGCCCCCTCTATGAATATGCAAAAGGAGGCGGGGTGAGACATCTCCAAGCTGCCCATGGTGCATTGCACAGGGAACTGCATTTCCCAGCGTGCCTTGCAGAGGGGACAGCCCTCAAAAGGGGAGGGGGCAGGCTCCCAGCCCCTTGGTTCCTGCCCAGAGCGGCAGGTGCTGAGCGGGGCCCTCGGGGCTCCGCAGGGATCGCGCGGTTCCCGGGCGCAGCGGCGCCGCGCGGTTCCCGGGCGCAGGGCCGAGGCAGCGCTGCAGGGACGTGCCCTGCAGGAGAGTGTCCAGGCGCTGCGCTCCCGGGTGAGGCGCCGCTGCCCCGCGGGCACCAGGAGACCTGGGGGCTTTGAGGGACCCCGGGCAGCTTCGGCCCCTCCCCGCTCACATCAGCCCTGCTGCCTCGGCACAGGCACTGTCACCCCCCCGGGGCGTCCCCCGCAGACAGCGGGGCCGGGATGTTCCCCGCCCCGGGGCGAGCTCACCCAGCCCCGCCTCGCTCCTGCCCCCAGCAGGATCCCCCGCATGGAGCGGGGGGAAGAGCCGCGGGCTCCGGCTCTCCAGGGCTCCGCGGTGGGGGGGGGGGTGTCCCCAGAGGCGCCCCGGCAGGTGAGGAGCGAGCGAGCCCGGCCGGGAGCGAAGGGGAAAGCTGGGTCCCGGCACAGCCCCCCCGCCCCAGCCTCGCTCACTGTCATCCCCGGCCGCAGGTCCCTGTCCCCACAGCTAAGATCACTCCTGGCTCCTGCGGCAGGAGCCCTCTCCTGCCCCAGCCGGGCCGGGGGGCAGCCCTGGCCCCTCCTCTCCCCCAGGGAAGGGTTTGGGGGGATTCGCTTCCTGCCCATCAGCTTTTCTGCTCAGTCACCCCCGCCTCCGCCATTGTCTCTGTCCCAGCAGGTGCCAGGATGGAGGAGACTCCCCAGCAGGCAGGGCCTGTGGGAGCAGAGCCACGTGGGACCGCCCAGTGCCAGGAGCAGGGGCAGAGTCAGGGTGGGCTGGGCCGGCCCTACCAGTGCCCCGAGTGCGGGAAGAGCTTTGCCCGCAGCACCCTCCTCATCCGGCACCAGCGCATCCACACGGGCGAGAAGCCCTACAAGTGCGGGGAGTGCGGCAAGAGCTTCTACCAGAGCTCCAACCTGGCCCAGCACTGGCGCACCCACACCGAGGAGAAACCCTACAGCTGCCCGGACTGCGGGCGCGGCTTCCGCCACAACGCCCACCTGGCCCAGCACCGGCGCACCCACACCGGCGAGCGCCCCTTCCCCTGCGCCCAGTGCGGCAAGGCCTTCAGCCAGCGCTCCAACCTGCTGCAGCACCGGCGCACCCACACGGGCGAGCGCCCCTTCGTCTGTACCCACTGCGGGAAGGGCTTCGGCGACAGCTCCAACCTGCTGCAGCACCTGCGCACCCACACGCCCGAGAGGCCCTACCAGTGCCCCGAGTGCGGGCGCGGCTTCCGCCACGGCAAGCACCTGACCCAGCACCGCTCCCTGCACACGGGTCAGAAAACCCACTGCTGCCCTGACTGTGGGAAGGGCTTCAACTGGCGTTCGCACCTGGCCCAGCACCGGCGCGTCCACACGGGGGAGCGGCCCTACCCCTGCCCCCAGTGCGGGAAGGCCTTCACCCAGAGATCCAACCTGTTGCAACACCAGGCCCTCCATCGCTCTGCCCAGGGCCTGGCGGAGCAGCTGCAGATGAGCCATGTGGCTTAGGGATGGCTGGGGTCAGAGGAGAGAGACCCACCGCTCAGCATGGGAAGCCTGGGGTTAGAGGGCCTTCTCTCTTAGACACCTAGGACTTCCTCACAGCATGGACACCCCAATTGGGTCGTGCTCGGATGTACTGCCAGGGAATAGGGTTGGTGGATTGAACAGGCTCTCAGAGGGGAGGTAATTTGCTGGAGAGGAGAACCGGGACTTTAGTAATAAAGGGTGTACAGTAAGAGTGAGTCCCTGTGTGTGTGCAGCACTGCCCCCTGCTGGAAGGAAGTGGGTGTATGCAGCACTGCCCTCTGCAGGAGGGAATTGGTGGTGTTTGTGCAGCACTGCCCCCTGCAGGAGGGAATTGGTGGTGTGTGCAGCACTGCCCCCTGCTGGAGGGAATTGGGCATGTGTGTGCCACCCTAATGATGGGCAATCACTCACTGCTGAGTATGAGCCTCTTCCATGGGAGTTGTGGCCCCTCAGGTGGCTGACAAGGTTGATCCTCGAACTACAAGCTCTATTACAGTGAGGACAGATGTTTCCAGGGACAGCAGAAGGCTGCTCACCATGACTGGAAACCAGTCTCCCCTTCCTCCTGCACCTCTTCTCCTCAGCTCGCCAGTGGGCAAAGTCAAATGCAGGGGTGCATTGTGTAGGACTTGTCTCCATTGTGAGCGATCCTCAGCAAGTGTCTCCCAAGTGTCAACATCAGTGTTGCACTTCTTCAAGTTATCCTTTAGCAAGTCCTTATAACGTCTCCATTGTCCTCCCACGTTATGGTACCTTTCCTCCCGCTGGAAAAACAGGACGGCTGTGTCTAGACTGGCAAGTTTTTCCGCAAAAGCAGCTGCTTTTGTGGAAAAACTTGCCAGCTGTCTACACTGGCCGCTTGAATTTCCGCAAGAACACTGACTTCTTACTGTCTGAAATCAGTGCTTCTTGCGGAAATACTATGCTGCTCCCGTTCAGGCAAAAGTCCCTTTTGCGCAAAGATTTTGTGCAAAAGGGCCAGTGTAGACAGCTCAGATTTGTTTTCCGCAAAAAAGCTCCGATGGCGAAAATGGCGATTGGGGCTTTTTTGTGCAAAATCGCGTCTAGATTGGCACGGACGCTTTTCCGCAAAAAGTGCTTTGAAGAAAAGCATCCATGCTACTCTAGACGCTCTTTTCCGCAAATGCTTTTAACAGAAAACTTTTCCATTAAAAGCATTTGCGGAAAATCATGCCAGTCTAGATGTAGCCAACCTGTTTTGGGAGGCGATGGGCTGGCAGCCGAACAACATGACCCAGCCCTGTGACGTTGCTGCCAGATGATCATTGCCTTGGTGCTGGTGGTCTTTGCCTGTCCCAGGACACTGGTGTTTGTGCGCCTGTCTTCCCATTTGATCTTCAAGATCTTGCGGAGGCAGCGTTACTGCTCAAGGACTTACAAGTGAGGTCTGTAGGTTGTCCAGGTTTCAGACTCATACAATAGTACAGTGATCCCCAACGTGGTGCCCGTGGGTGCCATGGCACCCGCCAGGGCATTTATGTGTGCCCGCCGAGTGATCAGGGCCAGCCCTGCCCTGGGCACATGGCGCATGTGCAGCCCCACCCGGGGGGGCGCAGCAGCCCCAAAAGGTTGGGGACCACACAAGGGTGCACAGTAAGAGTGTGTATGTGTGCATGCAGCACTGCCCCCTGCTGGAGGGAGTTGGGGCTGTGTGTGGATCCCTGCTATCCCCTAGTGGACTAGATGAGCCCAGATACCTGTGTGATTCTGTATCCAAGTGGCGATACCAGACACCTCCCCCACCCAAGTCCCTCCTCGCTCTTTCACCGTCAACCCCCTTGAAATCCAGAGGGCAAGAAAAACAGTGTTTGTCCTAGAGTGGAAACACAAGCACCAAGGAAGGACAAAGTCCAGGTGCTGGCGAGGTAGACAGTAGAGCACCTTGTGGCACAGCCCTCCCCAAGCCAGGGCTAGCCCCCTGCAGTCCCAACACCTGTTCCTTGCTCCAGTTGGCTAGAGTCAGTCCCCATCCCCTTCCCACAGCCAGGGATTGAACCCAGTACACCCAGCCCAGCTCTGTTACAGGGGCCTATGGCCAGGCATGACTCTTCCTGAGGCTATTCTTATACAGCCTTGTATTTCCCTATCTCATATATATCTTCCTAGCCCCCAACCCTTTGTACCCCGGATCTCACTCCATTCCCATACATGCCCTTCCAGACAGGTTTGTGGCCCAGCCCCATCTAGAGTTGCCAACTTTCTACTCACACAAAACTGAACATCCCGGCTCCACCTTCCCAGAGACCCCACCATTACTGACTCCATCCCCTTCCCTTCCTTCCTTGCTCTTCCCCACCCTCACTTTTGCCAGGCTGGGGTGGGGCAGGCTCCAGCTGGGGAGGGTGGGGCCAAGGATAAGGGGATGGGGTGCAAGCTGAGAATGGGGGATGCATGGTGTGCAGGCTCTAGGAAGGAGTTAGGGTGCAAGATGGGACTCCAGACTGGGGCTCCCAAGAAGCAGCTGCCAGGTCCCTGCAGCCTCTAGGCCAGGAGTGGGCAAACTTTTTGGCCTGAGGGCCACACTGGGTACAGAAATTTAAGGAAGACCAGGTAGGGAAGGGTGGGGTAGAGTTGTGTCTCCAAACAGCCAGGTGCGGTCAGAACATGGCGTCTTTATGGGGCAGCTTCCCTCCCGATAGCAGTGGGGAGAAACGTGGGTGTGAGCTCCTGAAATGCACACAGCGCAGCCCTCCTGAAACACACCCACACTGCAGCCATGTGTGAGCCCCACTAATGCTCATTGTAATGCACAGTCTCTTGAAACTCACCGCAATGCCTGAGCTCCAGTATTGCACGTGTAACACAGACAGGGCTTCTGAAACACACACGTGGGTGCTCACAAGTTGCAGTGTGTAACACACCCACATATGCAGCTCTCCTGAAGCACAAATGTACCTTGAACAGCCTGGGGCTTGATCCCCTGTAACATCCCACAGCCTTGTAACAAAGGCACCACAGAGCTCAACCCATCTCTTAACTGGCACACTCTCCTGTGTGTCCCATGGGCCACGACACTCCCTGGACAAAGGCAGCTCCAAGACACCACTTTCTATACGGGTAAAAACAAGGTGAACATACCGGGCGCCTGGCAGCCCGCGCCCCACCAGGGACCCAGCAGGCTGAGAGGTTGGTGCCAGAATCCAGCTCTGCACCCCCAACCCATGAGCCCTGCAGCTGGGGACCTCCATCTAGGGTTACATCCCTGTCCCCCCTAGGGAAAAGCTACCCCCCCCATAATGCCCCATGCGGGGGGGGGGAGGGGAAGAGGGGGAACCCTACGCCCCACAATGCCTTACGCGGGGAAAAAACTACATCCCCCATAATGCCCCATGCGGGGGGGAAGGGGGAGGGAACCCTACGCCCCACAATGCCTTGCGCGGGAAAAAACTACATCCCCCATAATGCCCCGCGCGGGGGAGCGGGGGCTAGAACACTGCACTGCCACGAGTTCCTTGTGCCCCGCCAGCCCCAGGTAGGTGCGGGAAGCTGGGCCCGGGGTGTGTCCCGGACGCGGGGGAGGGGCGCTTCCCGGGCCTCTCCCCCATCTGCCAACGTGTCCCGCGCCGGGCTTGCGGGGCGCTCGGAGTGGGGCGGGGGAGGGACAGTGTAACTCAGCAACTCTGCACCCCCATGTCACCGCAGCTGTGTGTGTAGCAGCTACACCGGGTGTCACAGTCACACGCACAGCACGTGTCACAATGTAACACATATGCACCCACAGCTGGTGACTCGGTGTAACGCCCACACATGTGCACGCAGGGAGCATGTAACACGCACACGTGCAGCCAGCTTGTAGGGCACACACGTACTGCCATGCGTAGGCACAGAGAAAGGAACAGCGTCACATGCCTTCATGCAGAGCAATGTGACTCAGAGCATGTAACACAAGTGTACCCTGCACACACAAGTGTATAATGCACATAGTGCAATGGACACGCACAGAGCATGTAATAATGCACCTGTTGCACATGTACAGAGCAGCAGTGTAATGTACATGTGCACTTGCACGCACTTGTACGCTCATGTGCATTGTCACATGCACGTGCGTAAAATGTATAGCACACACCACACACTTGCACAGAGTAGCATACAGACAGACTGCACACTGTTTGTGCATATGCACTACTGCAAACATGGTGTGTAACACAAGCATCCTGCAGGCAGATTACGCATGCACACAGGCTAAGATGCCCACAGCATTTCACGCACTGACAGCCCACTCGCACGGAGTGTCACACTGAGCATGTGCAGTGTCTGCATTACACTGGGTGTTTATGGTGTGTATAATGTGTGTGTGCACTAGTACAGTCAGGCTAAGTCTACACTGGCAGGTTCCTGCACAAGAACATCCAGTGCAAGGGTTCTTGTGCAAGAACTCTTGTGCAAGAGCATGTCCACACTACAGTGTGCTTTTGCACAAGAGCATCCATGGCAGTGTGGACACTCTCTTGCACAAAAAAGCTCTGATGGCCATTTTAGCCATAGGGCTTTCTTGCTCAAGAAACCCCTGCCGTGCAAGAGCTCCTGTGCAAGAGGGCTTACACTTGTTAGAAAAGAGCATAGCTCTTGCACAAGAAGCCCTGTCCTCCAACGCCGTACTGTAAAACTTCTTGCGCAAGAACGAGCGGGCAGTGTGGACGCTCTGCAGGTTCTTGTGCAAGAACCGACATTCTTGCACAAGAACCCGCCAGTGTAGACATAGCCCCAGTGTGTTGTGTTCTTGTCCTGTGCCCGTGGACTCCTCCCTCTCTCTAACCCCTCTCCCCTAGATCCGACGCCGGCCATGCCCAGCCTGGGGTTGCAGCCGCTCTGCACAGAGCAATACGGTTCCCGCAGTGCCCGGTGCTACCTGCCCTCTCCCGACGGGCACCTCAGCTGTGTGGGGGATGATCCCGGGCATGTGGGGTGGCGCTCGCTTCGGGAGATCTTCATGGTGAGATGAGCAGTGGAGGGTCCAAAGGCAGTTAGCCCTGGGGGGGAGGGTCCGAGAGAAAAGACAGGGAGTTGTGGGGAGGCAGAAAGTCTGATGGGTAATTCAGAGGTGGGCAGGGGAGGAGGGGCTCAGAAGTAAGAAAGGTAAATTGGCAGGGGGGGGGACCCGGATTGGGAAGGCAACTCAGCCAGGCTGCATCTGAGTGGGGAGAGGGTCAGAGATTAGGAAGGCAAACTGAGGAGGATAATGGGGAGATGTGGGGAAGGGAGATTTGGAGGCATTTACGGGGGGTGGTGGAACGTTTTGGAGGGTGGAGCGTGTAGTGGACTGAGTGGAGATGTCAGGGTGGGATGTGTGGTCTCTGATTCCTCGGAGGAAGGTCCCTGTTCTGCTCACCCTTGCACCCCCTATTCTCTGCTGCAGTCCGTGTTTCTGCCTCAGGGGTACCCCGAGAGTGTGAGCCAGGACTACCTGTCCTACCAGATCTGGGACACTGTGCAGGTGAGGTGGTGAAGGGGAGGTGAGGGAACCCAGCCCCAGACCTGAGGACTTGGGGGGCTTCTGCTGCTTAGCAGTAGGTTTTGGGGGCTCAGAGTGCGGTGAGGTATGGCCAAATCCCCCTCTTTATAGTCTTGGGTGGAGGAGGACTGGCTGAGGGCAGAAGGGTGTGATGGGGGTAATGGGCACTCAGAAGCCAGGAGTTGGGAAAGGTTGGTACCTGCATCTCCAGGGGCTGCCCTATAGTAACAGCCTCCCCTGTTCCCCCCAGGCCTTTGCCAGCAGCATCACAGGGGCACTGGCCACACAGGCCGTGCTGAAGGGGGTGGGCGTGGGGGACCAGACCTCAACTGTTGCTGCAGCCACGGTCACCTGGATACTCAAAGGTGAGAGACAACCCGCGGAATCACCCTGACTGATCCTGCTCCTGGGGACACCTACTCCATAAATCCCTGCCCCCAATCCCATCATCTGGGACAGGTTAAAAAGATGATGTGGTTTAGCGGGGAAGTCAAGGCAGCTATCAAAAACGAAAAAATCACATGTAATGAATGGGAGGAAAGGGAACATCCGAACAGTGATTAGAAATCAGAAGCCTGATAAAGACAGCCGTGTGGACGTAACATACTTAGGTTTCTGTGAGGTTTTTCACATGGTGCTGCATGGCATCTTCATTAAAAGCCTAAGAATGATTTACAAACAGGTCTCAAAATGTGCCTGTGAACAGGGAGTCACTATCCTGTGGGCGAGTTACTAGCGGGGTCCTGCGGGGATCAGTTTCTGCCTTTTTTGTTGTTGAACATTTGTTTAAAAGACATGCTGGAAAACACACAATCATCACGGATAAGACAGACAGTCTGGGGAGTGGGAAATAGTGAAGAGGACTGGTCACCGACACAGAGCGATCTGCGCAGCTAGGCTCAGGTAAACAATATGTGATTTGACATGCCTAAATACATAGCGGCTGTGTCTACATTGGCATGCTGCCTGTCTACACTGGCGGGGAGTTCTTGCACAAGAACACTGACGTTCTGATGTATGAAATCAGGGCTTTTTGCACAAGAACTATGATGCTCCCGCTCAGGGATAAGCCCTCTTGCACAACTGTTCTTGCGCAAGAGGCCAGTGTAGACAGGCAACGTTAATTTCTTGCGCAAGAAAGCCCGATGGCTAAAATGGCCATCGGAGCTTTCTTGCGCAAGAAAGTGTCTACACTTGCATAGATGCTTTTGCGCAAAAGCACATCTCTTGCGCAAAGGCACGTGCCAGTGTAGATACTCTCTTGAGCAAATACTTTAACGCAAAAACTCTTGCGTTAAAAGTATTTGCGCAAAATCTTGCCAATGTAGATGTAGCCAGTAGGTATAGGAACGAAGAACAGGGAAGACAGGACTGTGGGGGAAAAAAGGGAGGTCCTGTGAACAATCAGCTGAAGAAGAAATGCCAGTGTAGTGCGATCCTGGGATACAGAAACAGGCATCTTGAGTCGGAGCAGAGAGGTGATTTTACCTCGGTATTTATCGTTGGTGCGTCTGCTGCTGGAACCCTGTGTCCAGTGCCGGATCCTGCAGTTCCTGAAGGAGGTTGTCACATTGGAGAGGGATCAGAGAAGAGCCGCGAGGAGGATTAAAGGACGAGAAAACCTGCCGTGTAGTGATAGACTCCAGGAACTCGATTTATTTAGCTTAACAAAGAGAAGGCGAAGGGGATGACTTGACAGTCTGTAAGTGCCTCTATGGGGAACAGAGATTCAGTCGTGGGCTCTTCAGTGGGGCAGAGCAAGGTCTAACCGGCTCCACTGTCTGCAGTTTGAAGGAGACTGGAACAGGGATTTCCCGACACCCCCCTTGGGGGTGTATACCCCCCTGAATTTCCCCAACACCCTCCCAGTTTTGTGAACTATGGTGCCATACAGCTCACCTTCACCGTCATGGTGTCACCCCTCACCGGCCCTGACACTCCCCCCTTTCTAAATTCGAACACCCCTCCTAATTTCAATTCCCGGGGAGGCTACCGGACTGGAAATAAAGGTGGCTATTTCACAGCGCCCGTTATAAACCACTGGGACAATTTCCTGCGGGTCATGGGGGATTCTCTGTCACTGACAACTTTTCAGTCACGTTTCAATGCTTCCCTACAAGCTCTGCTCTAGGAATGACTCTGGGGCAGACCTCTGGTGCGTGTGGGACGAGATGATCCCTTCTGGCCTGGGAATCAAATCCATCCCGGCTTGGGACTCCCCCATACCTGCATGCCTGCATGCTGGCCTGCAGCATCCCCCACTCGCTCCCACTAACTCCAGTACTGCCCCCCAGACTTCCCTGAACCCCCCCATTCACCCCCCTCGACCTGCCATTTCCCTGGCCCCCCCGACACCCCTTCTCTGTCTCCGCTGCAGATGGGACGGGGATGCTTGGCCGGATCCTGTTTGCCTGGATGAAAGGGTGAGTTGAACGCCCCGTGGAGGAGGAAGTTTCGGGGTCACCAGGGCTGGCGGGGCTGTCTCATGGTCACCCTTGTGACCCCTTCTCTCCCTTCCCCCAGGAGCAAACTGGACTGTGACGCCAAGCAGTGGAGGTGAGTGAGGAAAGGCCCCGCCCCCCCTTTCCCCTTGACATCCCTGCCCCCAATTCCTCGTCCCCGGGTGCCCGACACCCCTCTCCCTGAGCTGCCCTTCAACTGCCCTTGGCTGGTCCCCGCTTGCTGATCTTTGACCCCTGCACCTTACATGTGTTGGCCTTGCTCTCTGCACGTGAGAGGATGATCCTCCCGTGCGAGTCTTTCAGGTGACCCTCGCGCTCTGACCTCCCACTGGGCCTTTATCCGCCCAGCCCCCCTTGTGTGATCGTCCCCTTTTACCACCCGCTGGGCAGCGCTTGCTTTGGCACTGCATCGCGTGTGCCCTTTGCCCCCCATCGTGTGACCCATGGCATTTCTGGGGTGCTGCTTGACCTTTGACCTCAACCCCTGGGTGACCGTCACGCTTTGATCCTCATGGTGCAATTCTCAACCTTGGACCTCCCCCACAGAGACACACCTGACCCCTAATGCTGCCACGCCCCCCCCCCCCTTCCCCTTGGGCCCCGCAGGCTCTTCGCAGATGGGCTCAATGACCTGGCCATCTTCATGGAGATCTTGGCCCCTGCCTTCCCAGCATGCTTCACTCTCATCGTCTGCACCAGCGGCTTCTTCAAGGTAGCGGGGAGGGGCTGGGATGCTGGTGGGGGCGTGAAAGGGTTCAGTGTGTCGGGAAGGAGACGGATGCAAGGGGTTGAGGGGCTGGTGGGTTCTTGGTGAAGAGCTGGCATGCGGGGCTGGCACTGGGGATTGGGGCATTGGTGTGGGGAGGGCTGGCAGGGGGTTGGCCCTGGGGCCACGGTCAGCATCAGCCGCCTGGACAGCAGAAGTTTAATTTCACATCAGGTTTTTGACCTTTGGCGGCATTCTCAGTCTGAGCAAAACGTGGCTGTTCTGAGTCTCCGGGAAGGAAAATTCCACAAAACTTTGGAGACATTTTGCTTCAGTGTCACCTCTTTGCACAGCGGAGGCCGGCTCCTGAGGCCCTGAGAGCGTCCCATGGCAACAGATGCCAAAGCAAAATCACAAGAGTCTAAACAAAAATGCTTCTCTCATTGAAAAATCGGGACGTTGTGGGAACATATTTGCCCCCTTCCCCCCCCCCCCGGATGAAATTCTGCTGAAACCGCCCTGATTTCACGGGAACCGCCCGTTCCCTTGGGATATGGCTCTGTCTTACGTTGCTACCAGCGACACTCGTTGGCATGAACCCCTCTCCTCTCTCTCCGCCCCAGTGCATCGTAGGAGTGGCCGGAGGTGCCACCCGGGCAGCCCTCACCATGCACCAGGCCCGGCGGGACAACATGGCGGACGTCTCGGCCAAGGACGGGAGCCAGGTGGGATCCTACCTGGGCGGGGAGAGCCAATGTCAAGGGGCACCCATAGTCCAGGGACAGGGGCACAGGTGCCCCCAAAGTGCAGCAGGGCAGTGATGCCCCTGGAGGATACCTTGCTACTGCAGACGCCTTCACTGACTCCTCTCCTCCCCCCAGGAGACGCTGGTGAATCTAGCCGGCCTGCTCGTTAGCCTCCTCCTCATCCCCCTTGTCACCGACAGGCTCCAGTGAGTGCCCCAAGCCCCCGGGGAAGTGTTTGGGGGGTGGGGGATTGCACAGACGTTGGGGGGGAATTATGGGCGGTGGGAGGCAGCCGGGATTGTAGGGCGCAGTAATGGGGGACTGAGGGACCCTGCCACAGTCTCTGACCCTGCCCCTGCGCTCCCCCCCCTCCAGGCTCACCTACGCCCTCTATGGGCTGTTCACAGCTCTACACCTCTACGCCAACTACCGGGCCGTGCGGGCCGTCTGCATGGAGACGCTCAACCGGGCCCGGCTGCGCCTTGCCCTGCACCACTACCTGTGCCAGGGCTGGGTCCCCACGCCCGCCCAGGCCAATCCTCGGGAACCCCTGCTGCCAGGTGAGCTGGGGCAGGGGGAGGAGGAGAACGCCAGCATGGGTAGAGACAGACCAGTTCTGAGACGGGGAAGGCCCCATGTCCCCACCCCGCCCCAAGGCAGCCAGTTACCCCTCCCTGGGGTCAGATTGGAGCCAGCTTCCCCCATGTCCCATTCTCTGCCCCTCTGAGCCAGCCAGTGCCTCACCCCTGAGTCAGTGCCCCATAGAGGGGAAAGATCTGTGGCCCATCCCCACCCCCGGCACCCAACTGACCAGACTCTTTGCTCCCCACTTCTGCAGGATTCCAGCAGCATCTTGGGATAACTCTGGGGGTCTCACTCCCCGTGCTGGTGTCCAGGTGAGTAACGGAGGTTAACTTGCCTCTCACAGGTCCCTAGGAAGACCCCTCGGCACCCTCCCGTAGCTGTTCCTGCTCATAGAAACCGATCTTCTCCGGGTAACATCTTGTGGCAGGGAGTTCCAGAGGCTAAACAAAGTCCATGTCTCCTCTCTGAGTATCCTTTCCCTCTGTCTATCCCCCAGCGTAGCTGAGTTCCAGCAGGCCTGCCAGGGCAACACGAGGAACTATCTAATCGCTCTGAACCGAAAAGCTGGTGAGCAGGGTCTGGGAGGGAGAAGGGGGACCCGGGTGTCCAGCACAGCAGCCATGGGGGGCAGAGAGGGGAAGGGAAAGGGGACCCGGGTGTGCAGGATGGCAGTGCAGTGAGGCGGTGTGGGACACCCTTCTGTGCCCTCCTCCCCACAGGCACCGTGGCTGTGGGGCTGCGCTATGGGTCGAGCAGCGTGGATGCCATCGAGGCCTGCGCCCACGCCTTGCTGCTGGAGGCCCTGCTGTGCCAGGCTCTGCCCCCGGGCGCCCTGGAGGGAGAATTGCTGCAGAAGCTGCAAAGGCAGCTGCATGGAGGTGAGGGGCGGGGCAGGGGGGTGACCAGACGCCCCTTGTGCCTACTCCCATGGGGCGGGGAGAGGTAGGGGGGCCAGTGGTTTCCCAGCCGGCTCTGTTCTGTCTTGCAGCCCCTGATGGGGAGGTCTGGGCGGTGCTAACAGGAACTCGCCAGCTGCTGGACAGGCTCTTCCCCCCGTTCCTAGCAGGTAAGTGTGCACTCAGCCCTCAAGGACCCCTAGTGCCCATGCACTGGGGAGCGCCTCCCCCCCCCCGCTGGGGAACGTCCCACCTCCTGCACTGAGCCCCACCCCCATAAAATGGCCCTGGGGAGCGCCCCCCCCCCCCCGCTGGGGAACGTCCCACCTCCTGCACTGAGCCCCACCCCCATAAAATGGCCCTGGGGAGAGCGCCCCCTGCTGGGGAAACTCACCCCCCCTCCCATGGCCCTGGGTTGGTCTGTCTCTTGCAGGGCTGGTTGCGGCAGGCTGGGTCACGGATCGGAACCTGCTCGGAGCGGAGGAGTGGCGTCTGGATTGGACTCCAAAGGACAAGAAAGACCTGTAGCCCTGCCCCCGGCCCGGCCCCACCATCGGTACCGACCCCAACGAGACCAAAACATCCTGTGCCTTAGCGGGCGCACCCCAGGGAGCTACCTGGGACCAGATTCAGTCCAGCTCCATGTGGGACCAGAGTTACAGACACCACCCTGCTCCCCTGTACTACTTGGAAATAAAGTTCTTATATATATATATACATGGACTAAGGGCTTTTCCCTCCTAGGGATCCAGGTTGAGATGCTGGGGGTTTATACAGGGATCCCTTGCCCAGCGCTGAGATGCAGCCACCTCTGGGGTGGGGCGCAAGGGCAGTTTATACAGAGATCCCTAGCCTGGGCTGAGATGCAGCCACCTCTGGGGTGGGGCGCAAGGGCAGTTTATACAGAGATCTCTAGCCTGGGCTGAGATGCAGCCATCTCTGGGGTGTGGCGCATGGGCGGTTTATACAGAGAGCCGTAGCCTGGGCTGAGATGCAGCCATCTATGGAGTGGGTCGCAAGGGCGGTTTATACAGAGATCCCTAACCTGGGCTGAGATGCAGCCACCTCTGGGGTGGGGCGCATGGGCGGTTTATACAGAGAGCCCTAACCTGGGCTGAGATGCAGCCACCTCTGGGGTGCGGCACGGGGGGGGTGGATATACAGGGATCCCTCACTGGGCCAAGCTGCAGCTATATCTGGGGCATAGTTCAAGCCCCCACTGTGCATGTGTACGTGTCCAGGTGATGTCATGGTCCCACCGTGAGGGGTGATGGTGAGGCCATGTGCTTGTGCAGAGCCAATTTCGTGAGGAAGAGCCCAGCCCCTCCATGCTGTTGCATGAGTCATTGTGCACATGTCATGTGATGGTCATCACAGAGCATTCGCGGGTGGGAGAGACGGAGCCGAGCCAGCAGTATCCTTGCTGCCAGTGAGTGTTTGTCTGGGCTGGCTTTGCCGTGTGCGTGTGTGTGTGGGGGGGGTGATTTGTGCGTTGCCATTTTCTGTGTGATTCTGTGTGTTTTTCTCTGTACCCTGGTAGTGAGGGTTATTTTGTGTTTTTCTGTGTGTGATTGTGTGAGTCTGTTAGTGTTCTGTGTGTGTGTGATTTTGTGTTTGTGGGAATGCTACCCTCTGTATTGTAGTGTGTGTGATTGTATGATTGTTAGTGTTCTCTCTGTGTGATGGTGTGTGTGTGATGGTGTGTTTGTGGGAATGTTACCCTCTGTATTGTCATAGTGTGACTGTGTGTTAGGAGCATTCTCTGTATGCTGGTGTGTGTGATTATGTCATGGTGCGTGCGTCTTGTTCTGCATACCCTGGTGTGTGTGAGGCTGTGCGCCACTGTTGTTTTGCGTGCCATGATGTAGGAGGCCACGGGAGGATGTTTGTGTGCCAGTGTGTCTGAGCCGAGTTGTGGGGTGTGTGTGTGTGCACATACACACCAGCATCGGTAGGTGTCAGCTGTGCCTGAGAGTCTCCTTCCTACTACCAGTATGTGCGTGTGTGTGTTGAAAGGTGTCAAATGTGTGTGGTTTATTGGCACTGGTTGTGTGTTTTGCTGTCAGCAAGTGCGTGTTAGTGTTGTTTCCTGTGTGCAGAAAGAACAGGAAATGTCATTCATGGCTCTGGGGTGTGTGTCACATTACTGATGGGAGGGTTTGTTTCCTGAGCGTGTGACACAATGGCCAGGAGTCACTCTCCCAACTGCTGTACATCATTGTGTGCGTTTGTGCATATTTGTGCATGTTTCCGGTGTTAAACTGAGTGGGAAGCTGTGTGTAGGTTTTCAGGAGTCAGACCCTAATCTCAGCTGTTGCATGTGTGTATTTTTGTGCATGTTACCCTGTCTGTGTGTATCTGACACTGTCTAAGCATGTGTGTGGGAGAGGTGTGTTACTCTTTGTGTGACACTGTGTGTTGTGCACAGAGACACCACGTATTGGTGTGCGTGAACTACACTGTACTCTAGGTGTATGTCACTGTTACGCTCTTTGCATTAGTCTGTTAGGGTATGTCTACACTACCACCCTAGTTTGAACTAGGGTGGTTAATGTAGTCATACGAACTTGCAAATGAAGCCCAGGATTTGAATTTCCCGGGCTTCATTTGCATGTTGCCGGGCGCCGCCATTTTTAAATGTCCGCTAGTGCGGACTCCGTGCCCGTGGCTACACGCGGCACGAACTAGGTAGTTCGGACTAGGCTTCCTAGGAACGAGGCGTACAGATAGTTCGGAATAGGAAGCCTAGTCCGAACTACCTAGTTCGTGCTGCGTGTAGCCGCGGGGCACGGAGTCCGCACTAGCAGACATTTAAAAATGGCGGCGCCCGCAACATGCAAATGAAGCCCGGGAAATTCAAATCCCGGGCTTCATTTGCAAGTTCGTATGACTACATTAACCACCCTAGTTCGAACTAGGGTGGTAGTGTAAACATACCCTGAGTGTGCTACAATTATTGCTCGCTGTATGTGTGTGTGACATCTGTGCACATGTGCGTCTCTGCATGTGTTACACTGTGCTCCCTGTGGGACACTGTTGTGTTTTCTGCCTTACCCTATTGGTGTGGTAACAGGGTTACACTTGCTTGGTGTTTGCCATGTCTGTTCCATTTGTAGCTGCAACACTTATGGGTGTGTGTGTGTGTGTGTGTGAGAGAGAGAGAGAGAGAGAGACACTTACGGTGTGTGTGTGGGGGGGTGTGTGTGTGTGTGTGAGAGAGAGAGAGAGAGATGTGGCCAGTGCCTGTGTGTTACACTGCACACAACACTCTTGTGTTCTCTGTGTATGTTTGTATCATGCTGTGTGTCACTGGGTGTAACTCTGAGTGGCTCTCGGGGAGGTGGCTGTCTCTGTCTCTCAGGTATCCTCTCCCCTGTGGCATCCCTGAGTCTGGGCATTGCTCTCCTGATGGGCATGGAGGGCCCTGGCCTGGCTTTAGGGGCTGCTCCTGGGGTAGAGTGACCCCTGAAGCTGGGATCATCCCTGGCAAAGGCAGCCTGTGCCAGTCATCTCATAACTTCCAGGGGTGCCTGCCCTGTGCTCCCCTCCCAGATGCCTGGGTCCCATTCCCTGTCTTGGTTTCTCCCCCAGGGGTGAGCTGTGGTGCGTGTGCGGTGCTGTACGTGTCCCTCCGGGATGGCCGTCCCTCGACTCTCCCTGCAGCGCCATCTGCCCCCGATTCCTGGCCGTGCCCTGCGGCTCCGCTCCTGGCAGGTCCTCAAGCCCCTCGCCCGTGCGGGGCTGCAGCCCACCAGCAAGGTCAGGGCATGGGGGTCAGAAAGGGGGCTGGTGAGGGGGAGGAAGGGTGGAAGGGATGGGAGAGGAAGAGGGGGGCACACACGGGGCTCTATGGGGTGGGCGCCCCCTGCTGACTCTCCCCCCTGCAGGCCGTGTACCGCCGTGCCCCCACCCGGCTGCTCTCACGACTCTGGGGGTTGCTGACGGGGCTGGCGCTGCCCCGCTGGCTGCGGCGCCCCCTGCTGGCGCTCTACGTCTGGGCCTTCTCCATCAACATGGCCGAGGCGGCAGAGGAAGATCTGAGCGGCTACCGCAGCCTTGGGGAGCTCTTCCGGCGCCCGCTCAAGCCTTGGGTGCGCCCCATCGCCTCCCATGACATGGTATGTCCTGCCCTGCTCCCCCCTCCATTGCCCATCCATGGCATGGTACATCCTGCCTTGTCCCCCCATCACCCATGGCAAGGTACATCCCACCCTGTTGTACCCCCACCCGCACCCCATTGTCCTCTCATGGGATGGTACATTCTGCCCTTCCCCCCATTGCCCTCTCATGGCATGGAACATTCTGCCCTTTCCTCTCCCCCCCCCCATTGCCCTCTAATGGTGTGGTATGTCCCCACCTTGTCCCCCATTTCTCTTCTATGGCATGGTACATCTCATTCTGCCTCCCTCGTCCTCCCGTGGAATGGTATATCCCACCCTGCCCCTCCAAGGCCTTACCATGGCCTGGTACATTCCCCGCTGCTCCCGTCATGGGATGGTATGTTCAATCCCACCCCTTCACAGTATGGTTACATCCCACTCCTGCAGCACCCCCTATAGTAGGTCTCATTTTGATTTCTCCCCACCATGGTATGGTATGCCCCACCATCCTCCCACACAAATCATGGTATGTTCCATTCCCCATGACATGGAGATCCTATTTTCCCCTTCCCCGTGTCATGGGTCTTCCCTTCCCATGAACCCCCTTTGACATGGTATGTCCCACATAGTGACAATTCATACCCATGTCCCGTCCCAAGGCCAGGGTCACAGACCCCGTCCACATGTGCCTAGTGACCTGAGCTGGCATTGGCTACAGCTCACCAGGGCCGTGCGAGCTGCTGCATGTGAGCTCTCCTACATGTGCGAGATACGGGCACGTTCCCCAGAACTTCAAGGCTCACACTTTCGCAGCCTGGCTTTTCACGAGACCTTTGCCTGTGTCTGTGCAGTGGCCCTCTCCAGAGCCTTGCCCCAGGGCCCTGGAGAGTGGGAGCCCCCCAATCAGTACCCAGCTGTTACACACGTGAATGCCTCGAACTGTCCTTGTGAGTCCCCGTGCAAAGCCATCCCCACTTCTCATTCTGTCCTGGCTGGTTGCAGGTCAGCCCGGCAGATGGCCGGATCGTGCACCTGGGCCGGGTGCGGAGGAGCCGCCTGGAGCAGGTGAAGGGCGTGACGTACTCTCTGGAGAGCTTCCTGGGGCCCCAGGACTGGAGGGGAGACGGGGGTGAGTGAGGGGCTGGGAGTGGGCTGATGTGGAGAGTTTGGGCCCAGGGTCCAATTTGGAGGGGCTGGGACAGATCCCAGGGGCCAATCTGGGAGATGAGGGGGCTATGCTGGGGGGAGGCAATCCAAGAAGAGTGGACCCAATCCAGCAGGCACCGATTAACCCTTTGCTATCTGTCTCTCCCCCCCAGGCCGAGGTTTCTCCCCACAGTGGCGCCCGGGGCACCGGCTCTATCAGTGCGTCATCTATCTGGCGCCAGGCGACTATCACCGCTTCCACTCGCCCACTGACTGGCACATCCAGCACCGCCGGCACTTTCCCGGTACGGCCCTGCCAAGGGGAGGGGAGCAGGCTGGAGGGGGTCAGATGTTACCCTGGTTGTCACTAATGCTGGGGTCTCTTCTTTCCCCCGTCCGTCCGTCTTGCTCCGTGTCTGTCCGTGGCAGGCTCCCTGATGTCGGTGAGCCCCAGTGTGGTGCGCTGGATCCCGGGGCTGTTCTGCCACAACGAGCGGGTGGTGCTGAGCGGGGAGTGGGCCCACGGCTTCTTCTCCTTCACTGCCGTGGGGGCCACCAACGTGGGCTCCATCCGCATCTACTGTGACCAGGTGGGGCTGGGGGGAGAGGGAGCTGGGAACCCAGAGAGGGCAGCCCTCTGATGTGGTGAGCGTGTGTGCTCATGGGGTTGCATGTGGGGCAGCCTGGTGGATGCGCACACACTTGTGGGATCAGACAAGGGGGGGGTCTGGTGAGTGTGTGTGTGCACTCGTGCTTGCACGTGGGGAACCTCTGGTGAATATGTGCCCACTTATGGGTTTGCATGTGGGGGGGGTAGTGAGTGCACACTCCAGGGGAATCACACGTGAGGGGGGCTTGGTGAGCACACAGTCACGTGGCTTTTGTGAACCAGAGCCAACGTGGAGTGAGGGGGTGCCCGTCACCACGGTAACCCCCTTTTCTCTCTGGCAGGACCTGCGCACCAACTGTGCCCGCCACGTGCAGGGTGGCTACCACGACTGCAGCTACACAGCATGGGCGGGGCCAGCCGGGGTCCCCGCCCCTAAGGGGGCTGGCCTGGGCGAATTCAACCTGGGCTCCACCGTCGTCCTCCTTTTCCAGGGGCCCCGGCACTTTGGCTTCCGCACCAGCGCTGGGCGCAGGGTGCGGGTGGGGCAGGCGCTGGGCAGCCTGTGACACAGTAGGCAGGGAGGCATGTCCTCATTTCAGGGGGACCTCAATGGGGGAGGCGCCCCAGCTTTAGTAGGGTACAGGGAGAGGACACCGGACTTGTGAGAGAAGGGAAACCACAATTTCCGATGGGAGAACTGGACCCCTTTTACTGAAGGGGAGTGAAGGGGTCCCCATTCCAGTGGCCGCCTCAACTTTCTCCTGGGGAACGGGGGGGCTTTAGGCTCCCCTTCACAGCCATGGAGGCAACATAGGTGGGACCCTCATCTTAGCAGGGAAGGGATTTTAGGAGGTGGGGGCACCAGGAGCCCTACTTTCAGGAGGGGATAGAGAGAGACTCCCCTCTTTCCAGTGAGGGAATATGAGGTGGCTCCATGCCCACTTTGATTCTAATGGGGAAAAGGGGGATACTTGGTTTTAAGGGGTCCCAAATTCAGAGGGGAAGGCATGGGGGGGGATCCGAATCCCCTTAATTCCCGTGAGGGATGATGTGATCCTAGATACTTTGGGATTGAAATCTGGGAGAAACTTTCGCACTGTCCTCTCTGCATCCCTCCCCACTCCATCCCTGCACCACAAGGGGGGGGCTGAGCGCCAGAGGGGCAGCATATCTCTGAAATAGAGCTTTCTATTTTCATATACAGCCTGTGTCCTGGTGTCTGTGGGGGGGGGGCCTTTCCCCTCTAGGGGGCGCCAGTTCTGACCTGGCCTGGGCTAAGGGACTGGCTGGCTCCATCAGGGAGGTGAGGATGGGATTGGGGCCTTGTCCCTCTAGGGGGCGCCGTCTCCAGCCCAGAAAAGCAAACGCTGGCTGGAGTTTGTGTGTTCACTAGCACATTCACCAGGGTCGGGGGGGGGGGGTGAGGAGGGGCTCTGGGCAGGGATCTGTGTGCAAGGGGAAAGCCGGGGGCGGGGGAGCAAAGCCCCTCCCCAGGATTGGTGCCAGGGTTGCTTGCTCTTCCCCGTCCAGTCTGTCAGGGAGCGAGAGCAAAGTGCCCAGCTCATCTGCCCTCCCCAGCCAGAGTGAGGAATGCAGCAAACTGGGCACTGTCCCCTCGCTCCCTCACAAAGGGGAACAGCCAGCAGTGTCCCCCTGCGAATCGGGGGAGGGAGGTGTTCAGCTCCCCCTCTCTACAGGGTGCTTGAGGGTTGGGAGGCTCAGGGCTGGGGCAGTCCCAGATGGGGGAGGGGGGTTCCCAGCCTGCCCCTTCCACCTGCCGGCTGATTCTGTCTCTTTCCTGTTTGGGGTGATGAGACACAATCGCACGCCAGGCACAGCCCGTTTTCCTGGCACCACCAACCCCTTCTGCTGCTTTGAATTCTGATAGCAGGAAGCCGCGCACTGGCTTTGGTGGCACTTTCCCTTTCTTGGACAGACAGACCAACGCTCACAAAAACACAGTGGATTGTCTATTCCGCTCCACGCTCTTCCCAGCCGGAGTTGCACGGGGCAGGGGTGCAGGTTGGCTCAGGCATAGTAGCCCCACAGGAAGAAAGCAAGGGCCATCATGACAATGGCATTGAGGTTGACAACGTGGCTCCAGGTCGGGTGCTCTGTAATGTCCGGCAGGTGCTGGGTCTCCTCAGCCTCTCTGGTCACACTTGGCTCATTTGCTGCCGTGCCCCCCAGGCTGCAGAACCAGGCCATGAAGCGCCTCAAGGAGCCCTGGGGCTGATCTGCCGGGGGGGCTGGAGAAAGAAAGTGAGTGAACAGCGCCCCCTGCCTGCTCCCTCCCTGCCCCTTACAGCACAGCGCCCCCTGCTGAGCCCCCACCTGCTCCCTGCAGCACAGCGCCCCCTGCTGAGCCCCTGCCTGCTCCCTGCAGCACAGCACCCCCTGCTGGCCCCCACCTGCTCCCTGCAGCACAGCGCCCCCTGCTGAGCCCCTGCCTGCTCCCTGCAGCACAGCGCCCCCTGCTGGCCCCCACCTGCTCCCTGCAGCACAGCGCCCCCTGCTGAGCACCCCACTGCTCCCTGCAGCACAGCGCCCCCTGCTGGCCCCCACCTGCTCCCTGCAGCACAGAACCCCTGCTGAGCCCCTGCCTGCTCCCTGCAGCACAGCGCCCCCTGCTGAGCCCCTGCCTGCTCCCTGCAGCACAGCGCCCACTGCCTGCTCCCTCCCTGCCCCTTACAGCACAGCGCCCCCTGCTGAGCCCCTGCCTGCTCCCTGCAGCACAGCACCCCCTGCTGAGCCCCCGCCTGCTCCCTGCAGCACAGCGCCCCCTGCTGAGCCCCTGCCTGCTCCCTGCAGCACAGCGCCCCCTGCTGAGCCCCTGCCTGCTCCCTGCAGCACAGCACCCCCTGCTGAGCCCCCGCCTGCTCCCTGCAGCACAGCGCCCCCTGCTGGCCCCCACCTGCTCCCTGCAGCACAGCGCCCCCTGCTGAGCACCCCACTGCTCCCTGCAGCACAGCGCCCCCTGCTGGCCCCCACCTGCTCCCTGCAGCACAGAACCCCTGCTGAGCCCCTGCCTGCTCCCTGCAGCACAGCGCCCCCTGCTGAGCCCCTGCCTGCTCCCTGCAGCACAGCGCCCCCTGCCTGCTCCCTCCCTGCCCCTTACAGCACAGCGCCCCCTGCTGAGCCCCTGCCTGCTCCCTGCAGCACAGCACCCCCTGCTGGCCCCCACCTGCTCCCTGCAGCACAGCGCCCCCTGCTGAGCCCCTGCCTGCTCCCTGCAGCACAGCGCCCCCTGCTGAGCCCCTGCCTGCTCCCTGCAGCACAGCGCCCCCTGCTGAGCCCCTCCCTGCTCCCTGCAGCACAGCGCCCCCTGCTGGCCCCCACCTGCTCCCTGCAGCACAGCGCCCCCTGCTGGCCCCTGCCTGCTCCCTGCAGCACAGCGCCCCCTGCTGAGCCCCTGCCTGCTCCCTGCAGCACAGCACCCCCTGCTGAGCCCCCGCCTGCTCCCTGCAGCACAGCGCCCCCTGCTGAGCCCCCCTGCCCCTGCAGCACAGCACCCCCTGCTGGCCCCCACCTGCCCCTTACAGCACAGCACCCCCTGCTGAGCCCCTGCCTGCTCCCTGCAGCACAGCGCCCCCTGCTGGCCCCCACCTGCTCCCTGCAGCACAGCGCCCCCTGCTGAACCCCCGCCTGCTCCCTGCAGCACAGCGCCCCCTGCTGAGCCCCCGCCTGCTCCCTGCAGCACTTAGTCTTTTAGAGTCCCACCTTCCACCTCCATCACATGCTCCACAGTCCCGTTCTCGGCCACGCCCTGCTGCTGTCTCAGTTCTTTCCTCCTCCTCTCCTCATCCTCCATGTCCAGGTCCACGCGCTCCTCCTTGCTGTGACGCAGGCTGAACACCAGCCGGTGTAGCTGGGCAGTGGGGGGAGGGGATCATAGGGTGAGAACTCTGCACTGAGACACTTGGGTCCCATCCCCCATCCTGCTCTCTCCCCTAGGGGTGAATGCCCTGCAGAGCTGTCCCGGACACCTGGGTCCCTTTTCCCCTCTGTCTCTTCCCCTAGGGGTGTGTGCCCTGCGCTCCAGTCCCAGACACTTCCCCACCCTGGTCTCTCCCAGCAGGGTGAGCGCCCTGTGCAGCTGTGCTGGATGCCTGGGTCCCATCCCTCCCTCCAGCCTCCCATGGGTTGCTCACGTGCTTCTCGGGGATGGGCGGGGTGCAGAGTGAGATCCCCAGCACCAGGGTGATGCTGGCGAGGAAGAGGATGATGGCGAAGTACAGGTAGTGCACCCCACAGATGAGGCGGGGGCAGGCGCTGGGGAAGATGCAGCTGCCGGTGCCATAGGCAAATTCAGGCAGCATACGGGCCAGGCCCATCAGCAGACCCCCGACCAGTCCCCAGAATGCACCCTGTGTGGAGAAAGAGGGGGATCACAGGTACACCTAGGCCCTTGCTCCCTCCATGCCCCCCATCCTCCCATGCCTGGGTCCCCGGCTCCCTTCCACGCTCTGCTGCCCGGGTGCCTGACGCTGGCAGATCATGCCAAGGCCCCTGGGCCCCATTGGACAGTGACCTAGGCACATCTGGGTCACTGCTCACTGGCCACCCAGCTCTGAAGGCAGCGCAGAAGTAAGGGTGCCAATACCACGACCCTGCCAGAATGTCCTTGTGACTTCTCTGCAGCTCCCGCAGTTTGAGAAACTCTGCTCTCCCCATGAAATTGGTACAGCACAGGGCAGAAGCCCACAGAAGACCAGAGTTCATGGTCCCTGCTGCATTTTGCATGGCTGTGAATTTGGGAGGACCCCGTTATGAGAGGTGCTGCTGCCACCCACTCATTTGAGTGTGTAGGGGTAATCTGCTTTGCCCTTGTAACTAACTCTCTTGTTTCATCCTAATCTGCACCTAGTGCGTGACAGGCTTCTCTGTGTGGCTTGGCTTTGGTGTGAGCGCGGCGGGGTAATGGCCCTGGTGGGCGTGACTGGTCCCTTGAGACAGGGAGTAACCTGAATGTTGTGTTTGGGTGTGAGTCTGCCCTGACATTAGTGCTTACACACGTGAGCCGTTCTGGACAGTGTGACCTTCCCACACTGCACCCCCTCCCCCGCTCCTCCTCCCCTTTCTTTCCATTGCCGGACACGTGGGTCCCTCATTCCACCAGCCACTCCTCACCCTCCCCGGACACCTGGGTCCCCTCCCCCCCCCCGGACACCTGGGTCCCTCATTCCACCAGCCCCTCCTCGCCCTCCCCAGAGACCTGGGTCCCTCATTCCAACAGCCCCTCCTCCCCCCCCCCAGAGACCTGGGTCCCCTCCCCCCCCCCCCGGACACCTGGGTCCTTCATTCCACCAGCCCCTCCTCGCCCTCCCCAGAGATCTGGGTCCCTCATTCCACCAGCCCCTCCTCGCCCTCCCCGGAGACATAGGTCCCCTGGCACTCACAGGCTCGTTGACCCTCTTGACGAAGACGGCGAGGAAGAAGACAGCAGCGATGGGTGGTGCCAGGTAGCTGGCGATGGCCTGGATGTAATCAAAGAGCTGCCCGCTCTGCGCCGCCTGCACCACTGGGATCCATGCAATGCTGACGGCCACGATGCACAGAATCCACACCCTGCCCAGAGACCACGGTGAGAGGCAGGGACACGGCTGGGCCCACAGCAGCCTTAGGGACATCACACTCCCTGCAGCACAGCGCCCTTAGTGCGTCCTCACCTGCCCACAATCAGCAGCTCCTTGGTCCGGGCCTGGGGCCGCAGGCGGTTGTAGATGTCCATGGTGAACAAGGTGCTGCTGCTATTGAAGATGGAGGCCAAGGAGCTCATCAGGGCAGCCAACATCACGGCCAGCATCAACCCCCGCAGACCTGTAGGGGGCAACCGGGAGTCATACGGCCCCTCCCTGCCGCACAGCGCCCCCTGCTGAGCCCCCGTCTGCTCCCTGCCACACAGCGCCCCCTGCTGAGCCTCTGTCTGCTCCCTGCAGCACAGTGCCCCCTCCTGAGCACCCTGTCTGCTCCCTGCCGCACAGCGCCCCCTGCTGAGCCCCCCATCTGCTCCCTGCAGCACAGCGCCCCCTGCTGAGTCCCTGCCTGCTCCTTACAGCACAGTGCCCCTGCTTGGTCCCCACCTGCTCCCTACAGCACAGCGCCCCCTGCTGAGTCCCCATCTGCTCCCTGCAGCACAGTGCCCCCTGCTGAGCCCTCCCCACTGCTCCCTGCAGCATAGCGCCCCCTGCTGAGCCCCCCCTGCTCCGTGCAGCACAGCACCCCCTGCTGAGCCCCTGGCCTGCTCCCTGCAGCACAGCGCCCCCTAGCAATGCACTAGCACATTGGATGCCAGCGCCCACCGTTTACCGGCAGGCATGAGCTCCACCACCAGCTTGGGGTAGGCGATGTTGGAGCAGCCAACTTCAGTTCCACAGATTTGCTTGCATTCCTCTGGCACCACACATGCCACCTCGTCTGCAGAGAAAATGGGGTCATCAAGGGGGAGCAGGGCCGGAGGCAGGGGCCTGGGGTCTCATCAGCAGGGAGCAGCAGAGCCCAGCTGTCCGGTCCCCTGGTGAGGCTGGGGGGCACTGTACCTGCATAGAGGATGCGGCTGATCATGCCGGGCATCACCATGAGGAACATTGGCAGCAGCTTCAGGTACCCGCAGAGGATGCAGCCGGCTTTGACGTGTGTCAGGCTCTTGCCTGCCAGGCAACGCTGCACAATCACCTGTGAGCAGGGAATGCCCCAGTGAAAGGCCCCTATGCCCTGAGCCAGCCACGGGGAGATGGCACCCGCAGAGGGAAATGGCCCCAGGCCCTATCCCCCATACACCTGAGCTTGCTAATCCCCCCGACTGGAGCCGGATCCCTAGAAGAGGAAAAGCCTCAGGTTCCATCCTCTAAGCCCCGAGCCAACCAGTCCCCTGCCCTGGAGCTGAATTGGGGCTGGCACCCCCAGAGGGGAAGGCCCCAGGCCCCACTCCCTACTCCATACCTGGTCGCTGCACCAGTACCAGGTGGAGATGATGGTGAGGCCGAAGATGAGCGCTGGCCAGGGGAGGTCTCCGGTCAGGGGGTCGCGGAAGAGGTGGAAGGCATCAGGGCGGGGCTGGTAGCAGTTGGCGGAGATGTTGTACTGGGCCGGGGCGAGGGAGAGGGTCTTGTTGGGAAGGGCCGTCATGTACTTGTTATAGAGGCCCTGGTAGCCTCCCACCTCGTAGAACGCTGCAAAGCAACCAGCAGGGACCAGAGGTGACAAGTGCCTCACATCTGGGAGGGGCCGGGGCTGGAGACCCTGCAAACACCCCCCTCCCCAATAGCCAGCGCTCCTGCCTCCTC
Organism: Pelodiscus sinensis; assembly: GCF_052426305.1. NCBI lineage: Eukaryota > Metazoa > Chordata > Testudines > Trionychidae > Pelodiscus > Pelodiscus sinensis. The sequence continues at coordinate 131,008,910 of NC_143056.1, read as the reverse complement.
CTTACAGCGCCCCCTGCTGCAGCTGGAGTCACCAGTGCCCCCTAGAACCAGCTCCCCACCTGCTCCTTTTAGCACCCCCTGCTGGCATGGGAGTCCCTGGGAACCTGTCTCCTACAGCACCCCCTCTAGGTGTTGGAGTCACTAGAAAAACTACCCTTTACAGCACCCCCTGCTGGCTCTGAAGTCACAGGTGCCCCTCCGCAGAGCCAGCACCCCACCTTGCGCCCTTCAGCGCCCCCTGCAGGGGCTGCAGTAGCTCCTGCCCACAGCCAGCTCCCCCCATCCTGCCCCTTACAGTGCCACCTGCTGGAGTCACTGGGAACCTGCTCCCTACAGCACCCCCTGCAGGGGCTTGAGTCCCCGGGAGCACCCACCCCTGACAGCAGGTACCACCCACCCCACAGTGCCCCTATTGGGACTGGAGTCCCTGGGATCCCTTCCCCCTTCCCTGCTCCCTACAGCACCCCCTGCTGGGACTAGAGGCCCCAGACACTTCCTTTCAGCTGCAGTCCCTGCCCCTGCCCCTGCCCCTGCCCAAAGGGGGGGGTCTCACTCACCAAAGCCCATGAGGATGAAGGCTCCGCCAATGATGACGAAGGTTTGCACGGTATCGGTGTACATCAGGGCTGCCAGCCCCCCTGGGACAGCAAGAATGGGTGGGGTGACACAGCACTCACCTGCCCCCCCCCCGCAGCCCCTAGACCCCCATCTCCTGGGCCCCCAGCCCAGACACAGCCCCGTTACCTGTCACCGTGTAGATGGTGGTAATTATGAGCAGGGCAATGACAGCCACGTAGATATCCCAGCCCAGAGCCTGCTGGATAAAAACAGCCCCCGAGAACATGTCCACCTACAGGGGGCGGTAGAGGGTGGGCGGGGTCAGCACCAGGCTGAGGTCCACAGCACCCCCTGCTGGGAGAAGCTGGGAGCACTGCCCACAGCCCGGGTGCCTGCCCCACTCCCCCCAGCCCGCCCCAGCTGGGAGGAGGGTTAACGACCTACTGAGATTTTAGTGAAGATGTAGAGAAAGAGGGAGAGGACGGAGAGATAGATCCGGATTCGCCGCCCCCCGAATCGCTTCTTCAGGTACTGGGGCATCGTGATCACCTGTAGGGGAAGGCAGAACACACTGGAGCCCAGGTGACCTGGTTCCCAGCCCCTCCCCCCCACTTCAACCCATTAGAGCCCTTTTCCCCCCACTGCCCCCAAGCCAGGGACAGAACCCAGGCGTCCAGCTCCCTGCCCCACCCTGGCCGGCAGGAGGCTCACCCCAGCAGTGAGGTAGACAGGGACGAAGAGCCATCCGAGGAGGAGGACCACGAAGAGAGCCTGGAGGGGAGACCGGAGAGGGTCAGGGAGGAGTAGCCCCACAGAGGGGGAGGGCTAGGGAGGGGGTTACGGGCACAGGGAGCTGCTTACGTTCCACTCGAAGCCGGCCACAGCCAGGCCGTTGGCGGCCCCGGTGCCAGCCAGACCCACAAAGTGCCCACTGCCGATGTTACTGGCAAAGAGAGACGCGCCCACCTGCAGCACAGCACAAGGGAGAGACTGGCCTATGGAGAGATGCCCCAGAGCACACCCCCCTAATAGCAACCCCTGCCCCCAGGCACTGCCCCCTAGCCCCAGCCCTGCCCCCAGCCCTTCCCCCTAACCGCAGCCCTGCCCCCCAGCACTGTCCCCTAATCCCAGCCCTGCTCCTGAGCACTGTCTCCTAACCCCAGCCCTTCCCCCTAACTGCAGCCCTGCCCCCCAGGCACTGCCCCCTAATTCAGCCCTGCCCTGGGCACTGCCCCCTAACCCCAGCCCTGCCCCTGGACACTGCCTCCTAACCCCAGCCCTGCCCCTGGGCACTGCCCCCAAAACCAACCCCCAGCACCCAACCTGTCATCACCCTGATGTCAAGCCCTTACCCCCAGTCTCATCCCAGCTGCTGCTCCGGTCCCGTATGAACCCCCTTCTGTAATCCCAGCTCTGACTCCAGTCCCATATGGTCGGGGAATCCCTCACACATCCCCCTGGGTGCTGCCTCTTTGTCTCGCTGTCTATCTTCCCGCCCCACTGCAGCACTCACCGGCCACCAGACCATGTTTCTACCCGCCAGGAAGTAGCCCCCGATGCTGCCCCGGTTGGTGCGGCGCATAGACTGTGGGGGCAAGAGCAGGAGAAGGGGGTTTTCCAGGGCCTGCCTGTTTGCGCTTTTCCACCAGCTCCGGGGAGACCCTGCCAGCTTTGTATCCCTGGGTGACTGGACGGGGGCTCAGCGACTCAGGGCTCCTACGGCCAGACAGGCGCCTTGTAGCCATCTCGCCCGACCTCCACATATTAGAGCTATTAGAGCCACAGCCCGCCGTGCCGGCAATGGAGAATCAGCCACAGCCCTGGAGCAGTTGTTCCAATGGCTGATTCCCCCCCCTCTAGAAACGTAGCCCTCATTTCCCGGCTGAACGTGTCTAGTTTCATCTTCCAGCCACTGGGTCGTGTCAGACCTTCTGAAGAGCCCATGATGCCTTATTGGGTCTCCCCACAGGTGCTCACAGACTGTGAGTAGATCACCCCCTTAATCAGCTCTTCTTTAAGCTAAATAGACTGACTGGCTTCACTCACGAGGAGGCAGGCTGTCCAAGGAGAAGGTGTGATCGGCCTTCGGAACTCCCCGCCACTAGAAGTTGTGGGGGCCAAGATCGAAAGCAGGACCGGCTATTTCAGTGGCTGAAACTAGCCAGCGTGAGTGGCACAGCTCCAGCTGCAGGGCTGCTGGGGTCCCTATCAGAGACCCGGTTGAGAATGGATGTATCTCGTGGGACTGAGGGGGAGGGTCTGACACTTTCCTTTGCCGGAGACTGGGTTAGGTGGGCCTCGGTTGGGAGCCAGCCTGGCGTGGAGTGAGTTATCCCATTGGAGTGGCGGCGTTTTGCCTGAGTGATTCTGGTGTGTCCCACGTGTGTGTCTTGGTCATGTATTGCAGCAAGCTAAGGTGTCCCCAGGATGGGAGGAGGGGGGAGGATCCAGATTGGATGGGTAGAGATGGGGCCCATGGGTGGAGGGGCCACAGTGACTTATTAATGCCAAGAGGCGGGGGCCGAGGGACTACGTGCAGCCAGGCAATGCAGGGGGCGCACACAATACATTGCTTCTCCCTGACTAATCTACTAATCTGTTGACATTTACACCTCATTACAGACCCCATACGCATTCCTGGACCATGTACTTCCTAGTAATAATTAACACCCTCTTCCCCTGTCCCTGGCCAATCAGGAGCTGAGCTCAACCAGCTGAGAATAGAAGAGAGGAAAAAAACAACCCTACAACCAGACCCCACCCGTCCTTCCACTGTGAGATGTGTCCCTCCTGGGGGGAGGGGGAGCAGAGGGTGCTGTAATGGGCAAAAGGGGCAAAGATGTCTTGTGGATGGTGGGGCAAGGACAGTCCCATTCCAGAGCCAACGGGGTGGGTTCTAGGTACATCAACCATGCCAGTGACTCATGTTCTAGGCACATCAATCACAGGAGACAGTTGGGTTCTAGGGTCCAGCTCAGTGAAAGGACTCAGGCGCTGTGGTGCTTAACATGGGGTGGCCTAACGTGTAAGAACAGCACTGGGCCAATCCTGGGATCCCCCAAGACTGAGCTGGGCACTAATCTCCCTATATAATCAATGGGGCGAGCCTTAGAAAGGGAACCACAAATACCAGAGTGCTCATGGGGAACCAGCTGAGCCAGCCTATGGGACAGGTGGATAGAGGGTTGTCTAGAGGGCTTGAGAGAGGGGTGCGTATAGGGATGGGCAATAGCTAGATAGAGGGGTGTATAGGGATGGATGGATCAACAGGGGATGTGTATAGGGATGGGTGGCTAGTTACGGGTGGGGGGAGGTATGGAGAAGGATGGATGGATGGGTCACTAGAGGGGTATAGAAAGGGTGGTTAGATTGGGGATGGATGGATAGAAGGGTGTAGCGGGCTTAGGTGGATGGATAGAGGGGTGTGTAGGGGATGGGCAGATGAATAGACGGGTATGTAGGGGATAGATTGATAGAAGGGTGCTAGAGCAGCAGTGCACAACCCGAGGGCTGCCCTCCAGGTGGGTTGCAGCACCTTGAGCCAGGCCGGCTGGTATTTTCTTTTCCTGGCTCGGCACCCGTACACACAGCGGGGTTGGGGGCAGGAGCGGAGCAGCAATTAAAGGGGCCACGCTTTTTTTTTTTTTGCTCAATGAAAATTTTTCCAGACCCCTTTTATTGGATCTGGGGGGTCATGAATGCAAAAAGGTTGCGCACCCCTGGCACAGAGGATGGGTGGATCGAGGGATGGAGGCCACAGGGGATGGGTGGATAGAGCGATGGAGGCCATAGGGGATGGGTGGATGGCTAGAGGGGTGCATAGGGGATGGGTGAACATCCTTGATTCAAGTTCTGAGTCTAATTTGGGGGTGGTTAGTTCTGGTTCTGTGTCCAGGTCTCTGCCTGGTGGTTCTGGGTCCCAGAAGTGTGAACTGGGTCTCTAGCTGCCCCACAGGCCTTTCCCTGGTGCCCAGTGTGTGGGGGCAGAGGGGTCTGGGGCAAAGGGCCAGGCACCTACCCAGAGCCCCACGCCGATGACCAGGACGAAGTAGCCCACGATGACGCTGATGTCGGCAGCGTTGTTGATGGTGGCCCGGGGCTGCGGCAGCTCCTCCATCCTGTCTCTCTCCCTGCACCCAAATGACACTGCCTGGAAGGGTCCCCGGGGGCCAGCCCGGCCGGTTAATAGCAAACCTGGTCATGGGGCTGGATGTGCGATTAACCAGCCCAGGGACTGCTGGGAAGGGCGAATAGCGACTCCCAGCCCCGCCCAGAGTCCTGGCTCCCAGTCCCACTGTCCTGCCGGGCACCGGCTCTGGGCTGAGCCACCGTGGGCCAGGGGCTCCTGTCAGCGCCGGGCATTCGCCTTGTCCCCTCCTTCCCTGGCTGTCTCTGCCCTGCCATTCCTGGGCAGTGGGTGCAGCCGAACCTCGGTTCGGAGCTGGCTGGGGCCCTCCCGGCCTAGGAGCAGCAGAGAGGCTGGGCTGAGCCAGGCAGAATCCTGCCCTGCAGGTGAGGGGCCCTGCTAGCCTGCGCCCCTAGGGGATGGGCAGGGCTCCTGGCAGGGAAAGGGGGGGCTGTTGTCACAGGGCAAAGGGGAGTCAGGAGCGGCAGGAGGGCTGCAGATCCATGTTTCTTCCACTTCATCTGTCCCTTACAGACCCACCTACATGTCTGCCCATCTCCCCACACCTCTGCACCTTCCCCTCATGAACCAACCGCCCATCCCCCATCCCCCCACAGAGCCAACCGCCCATCCCCCTTCATCCCCCCACAGAGCCAACCGCCCATCCCCCGCCATCCCCCCACAGAGCCAACCGCCCATCCCCCTTCATCCCCCCACAGAGCCAACCACCCATCCCCCTCCATCCCCCCACAGAGCCAACCGCCCATCCCCCTCCATCCCCCCACAGAGCCAACCGCCCATCCCTCCTCCATCCCCCCACAGAGCCAACTGCCCATCCCCCTCCATCCCCCTTCCCCCCACAGAGCCAACCGCCCATCCCTCCTCCATCCCCCCACAGAGCCAACCGCCCATCCCTCCTCCATCCCCCCACAGAGCCAAATACCCATCATGCCCCCATCCCCCTACAGAACCAACCGCCCATCATGCCCCCACCCCCCACACAGAGCCAACCCCCCATCCACCCTCTATCCCCACACAGAGCCAGCTGCCCATCCATCCATCATTTCTTTGTCTCTGTGATGGGGTGTTTACTGATGCGCCCTCTAATTTTTCCCATGCATGTGTGGAATGAATTTTGTAATGTGCACCAATGTGGGGGCGATGTATGATGGGGGTAGGGCTGAGGGGTTTGGAGTGTGGGAGGGGGCTCGGGGTTGGGGCAGAGGGTTGGGAGGGGGAGGGCTCCAGCTGCGGGTGCTGGGTCTGGGGTGGTGCTGTGAATGAGAGGCTGGGGTGAAACCTGTCTCAATGCTGCAGCCGGGAAAGGGGCGGCCCCCATCCTTCTCTCTCTGCAGCAGCACCAGGGCTGTGGGGGCAAGTCTCTCCCTGCCTGAGCGCCTGCAGGGCCCTTGATGGGCTGCTGCATGAGTGCACAGCTTAGAGGGAACTTTAGTGTTCACCCCAGACCAGAGAGGAAGGGGTTAATGGAGGCCAGCAGCCATGGAGGGGAGTGCTCCACGCAGCCTAGCCTGTGTAGGAAGCAGCCAATTGGTGGGAGGCTGCATGGAACAGCCAATCAAGGCCCAGCAGGCTCACATAAAAGGCCGTGCAAGGCCAGTAGCAGTCAGTTGCTCTGGGTAGCCCAAGGGGTGAGTGCTGGTCCTAATGGGCTGCAGGAAGGGCAGCACCATGGACAGAGGAGCTGCTGGCGGGGGCCGAGGGAGTCAAAGAAGCTCCTGGCTGGTGGCAGCGATTTACTGGCGACTGCTCTGAGAAGTGGGTAAGAAGGTGTTGAGGCCACAGGAAGTGGTCCAGGAACAGAAGCAGCATGGAGCAGAGTTAAGGAGTCACAGCAGGAGGCTGCTATCTACAGGGTCCCTGGGTCAGGACCCCCTGCCCATCACTGAGGAAGAGGCTGGACTATTGAATTGGTGGGGGGGACAGGCTGGTGGCCTGGCTGGAGGGCTTGAAGAGGCCACTGTGGTAGTTGGAGTGAGGTGAGTCTACTTGTGGAGACAATGGCAAGAGGAGGTGCTGGCTGGCAGAGCTAATCCCTGTGATGGCCAGCAGGAGGTGCTGCTGTTGTGAGTGGACTCTGTCATACCCAGCTCTCTGGAGGCCTCCCTATTCACCCATCCTTCCTTCCATCACCCTATGATACTGGCTATCTACCCCTCCCCCCCACTCCCTCTATCCCTCTACCTGTGCCTGTCCATCTGAGCTAGAAGGATGCCCGGGCTGGTGTGGAAAGTGGCACTAGGCAGCTCCATGAACAGCATTGCCCATGCAGCCAAGCCCTCCTGTGCCTGGAGCCCATCGGGCTGGCTTGTGCACTAGGCCTGAGGTTGGACTGACAGGGCTCAGCTCTGGCTCTCAACACAGCCCCGTAGCCATGCGGGCCTGGGCTGCACTCGGGGTCTGAAGCTGGGGGAGCAGGGTGGGTTTCAGAGCTGAACCCTCGCCTGAGCCCAGAGCACAAAGCTGAGGCTGTCGGGCCCAGCTCAGCGCCTGGCTGCTGCTGGTCGCTGCTTGGCAGGTAGCTGGCAGCCGAAGCTGAGCAGAGTTGGGGATAGAAACCAGAATGTGGAGGTAACGGGGGAGGGAAAGATGTCACAGCACCCCCTGCTGGGCTCCTATCTCCTGTGCTGCCCAGCTCAATCCTGGCAGTAGGACACAGAAGAGGGCTCATCCCTCCAATAGGGGGCAGCACATACAATCCAAACACCCCCTTGAATTTCTCATGTTTGCCTCTGTTATTACCATATTAATACTGATTTATTATATTTTACAATCATCAATAATTTATTAATAATAAATAAATTCACAGTGACTACTACAAGCCCCAACCGAGCTCAGCACCGCATCATGCCATGCGGACCATCCCAAAGAGCTCGGCCCGCTGGCGCCAGGTGCTGCACATACACCGTGGGAGTCAGCCGCTTTCCCAGAGCTCCATCTCAATAGCTATATGGTGACCGTTTAGCAGGTGCCAAATAAGGCTGGTGATTAACCCTTTGTAGCCCTTGCTGAATGGGAACAGCCCAGCTTGTTCCGGGAGCTACAGAGTTAAGCCTCACAATAAGCCTATGAGCTAGTTAATTATTACGATCTGTTTTGCTAACTGCACTTAGGCACCTAGAATTAGTGACTGTGCCAATTAAACCCTGGCAGCGCTGTGATTGGATGCAGGGGGAGCACCCGGCTCTGTCAGTTGTGTGCAATCCGCACCTACCTCCCTTCACCTGCCCTTGATTTGTGTCACTGAAGTAAAACTGGTTGGGGAAAACCTACCCGGACAGAAAGCAGCAGAAGCTGGCAACGGTAAACACAAAGCCTCGGGCCACGCACAGAAGCTAGGCGGCAGGGCTGGCCTTACCGTGAGGCGAACTGAGGTGACCTCCTCAGGTGCCACTAGGACCCAGAGTGGAGAAAATTGTGTCTGCTGCTGGGGCATGTGTGTTCTCTCTGCTCTAGATGCACAGAGATGGTGGGGTGCTGTGCTGGAGGAAGGAGGCCACAAGAGACGTGGCAGGCAGGAGAAAAGGGGACATGGGGGTGTCATTTGAGCTCCCCACCTCAGGTGCCAAAATGTGGGCTGGCTTTGCTTAGGGGCCACATGTGGCCATCAGGTGGCAGGCTGCCCACCAGGGTGCTAGCCCTATGCTGCTTCTAGCCAACAGATCCAGGAGTTCTCTGGCTTTTCCCTGGGTCACAACTCACAGGATGCTGCCTGGTGTCCCAGATCAGGGCAACTGAATCCTTGGGAGGCTCCTCACTCCTCAGCCAGCCCCTCTCTTGGACCTAGCTCAGTGTCTTGCTTCTGCCTTGGGGGTCCAGCCTGCCCAGTTCCCTGACTTCCCCGGCAGGGCAGGCCTTGTCCTCAGGGGCTCCCCCAGCATCAGTGCCCACAGGTAAGTCACCACCCAGCTCACAGACTTCTCTGCCACACTTTCCCCTTAAGAATAAAACGTACTGGGAACCACACCAGAACCTCATCGGCTCTCCAGCGATCACCTCCGCCGGGGCTCAGGTGGGTCCATGGGGCTTTCAAGGCACAAGCTCACAGCAGCTGTTGGCTCAGAACCCTCCTGAAGTGGAGTCCTTCCTTCTACCCAGCTGAGGGCTCAGGTCTCAGGCCAGCTGCTGACAGTGGCAGGAGCTCTGGAGGTGAGAGGTCGCCTTGATGTCCTCCCAAGCCTCTCCGAGGGATCCCACTCCACTAATGGCTCATCCTTAGCTGGCCTGTTGTGTCCAGAGCCCTTCAGGCACTTCCCAGGGTGTCCATGAGCTGCCCTGCACAATCCCGCAACAACGTCTGCCTGTTCCACACAATGAGTGCCCAGGGTGTTGCAAGAAAGGCTTGTCCAGGGTGTTGCAGGAGACCGCTGCCTCAGCTGGCTGTCTTGCTTTGCAGGGGTGCTGCTCTCCATCCTGTGCATTCTCCTTTCTCACCCCCTCTTCTCCCTCTCACCCCCTTACTCCCGGCAGGGCTCATTCTGCCAGCAAGAGGCTGTAGGACACACGGATGGACACATGGGCAGGGCTCACCCCTCCAGGAGGCAATAGGACAGACTGACAGACACAGCAGGGCTTACCCCTCCAGTAGGGGGCAGTAAGACAGAGGGACACACGCCCACAGAGTGGGGGCCTCACACCTCCAGTAGGTTGGAGAGATGGACACGCAAATACGTAGCAGGGCTCAGCCCTCCAGCAGGGGGCAGTAGGACAGACATAGTATTCAGCAAAACCCCCTCCCCCCCCTCAGTCCCAGCTCTGAAGTTCCCACCCTGTTGCCAAGAGGAGCCTGGTCAATGCTGTCTCCAGGACCCTAGAGCAGAATTTTACAGATGGGGAAACTGAGGCCCAGAGCATGGATGGCGCTTGGTCACAGTCCCAAAGGGAGTCTGTGGCGGAGCCAGGAATGGAACCCAGGCGTCCTGGCTCCCAGCAATGCCCCCTCCTCCCCGAGCCCGGCCCCTGGTGCCTGTGCCCCTATAGGTGCCAGGCGAGTGCTGCAGTGCTGAGGAGCAGGGGGATCAGGGCTGCAGACCGGGGGGCAGGAGAGGCGCTGTGGGCAGTCCCAAGGGCAGCTGAGGCCTGCACTTGGCGGCCCCCAAGACTCTGCACGGACCGGAAGTTGTTCTTCAGCAGGGGCCCGTTCTCTGAGTCGGTGGAGTGGAGGGTGGAGGCAAATGCAGTCACCTGGAAAAGAGGGGAGAGATTAGCAGGGGAGGCAAACTGGGCTGCTCTGCTGGGCAGAAGGGAGGCGGTTGTAGGGGGCTCTCTCAGGAGCAGAGAGAACGGGCATTTCAACAACAGAGGGTGGGGCGAGCTGGAGAAGAGAACCCAGGAGGCCTGGCTCCCTTGCCCCCTCTCTAAGCCCATCAGACCCCACTCCCTTCCCAAACCTAGGAGGAGACCTGCCGTCCTCCCTTCCCCCCCATGCTCACCACGTCCTTCTGCACCACGATGGGGTCGGGAAAGACCGTCCAGACCACGGCTTCGGTGCAGTTGGGGGTCGTGAGGGAGCCCCGGTAGCGGTAATAGCGGGCTAGGTCCACCGAGCCCAGCAGATCCTTCAGGGAAAAGGAGCCGTCCACATCCGTGTCCTCTCCTGGAGGGGCAGAAAGAGAGTGAGGCCCAGCTTGGCCCTGCCCTGAGCAGGGGCGAGAGCCCAAGTGTCCTGCCCCCCAACTCCCCCCCGCCCTGCCCCGCACCTCACTCTTCTAGTGCTGCATCTAGAACCCAGGAGTCCTGACTCCCAGCCCATTAATCCCTGCTCCCATTGTCATGTTCTCTTGCTCCCCTGACGCCCACCCGTCCTTTCCCCTTCCCATCCCCCGCGCGTCCTCTTAGCCCCGCCCCCTGGTCCCCACTGAGTCTCATTCATGTGGCGGGGCGAAGTGAGCAGAGAGGGGGGCACTGGGGAGGCTGAGGCCCAGCGAACCTGGAGCATGGGCAGGGCCTGGGGCAGGGGGTGGGGATTGGGGTGAAGTGGGGGTGGGGTCATGGTCCAGGCACTAGGGGAGCTTCCAGCCCTGCCCATGCCATAATCCAGTGGGTCTCAACCTATTTACCACTGGGGGTGCATCCAGTCCTGCCCGAATGGCCCCGTGGATGCCACACGGGCCGCAGCTGTGTGCTGATTGGTCTGCAGGTGGCCTGTGGGCTGCAGGTTGAGACCCACTGTCATAAGCCAGCGTCCCCCATCCCCGGTCTACGGCTACTCACCTTCCACAGGCACCTTCTTCAAGCACTGGGTGAAGTTACCCCAGGAGCGGGAGGGTTGTGCCTTATCTGTTGCCTGGGGGGACAAGATCCCATGAGTACACATAGGGAAACTGAGGCACGGGGAGGGATGAGAGTCCTAGAGCAGCTCTGTGACTCCAGTCCCTCCTCGAATCGTAAGATGCCACTTCCCACCCAGAGAACCCAGGAGTCCTGCCGCCCCCGCTGCTCTAATCCATTGGACCCTGCTCCTTGGACAGAGATGGGGGCAGAACCCAGGCGCCCTGCTCGTGGCCCTGCACGGTCTCTCACCTGGAGGAAAAAGGCCAGCACAGCGATTCCCTCGGGATCCTGGGCAGCATCGGCCACGCTCAGGTTATTCTTGGTATGAACAACGTGGAGCTAAAGGAGGAGAGGAAAATTGGAGAGTGTCCCCGGCTGAGCCCCCAGTCCCACCCCCCCCCCGCCCCCGCCTGCTCCCTGCTGCACAGAGCCCCCGGCTGCACCCTCCTCTGCTCACAGCACCCCCAGCGCCCTGGTTCACGCCCTGCCTCTCTCACCTCCATGGCGAATTGTTGGTTATTGATGCGATGCTCCGAGCCGGGCTGGTCGGGCCCCTGGCCCCAGTGCAGGTGGAAGGATTTGGCTGTGTAGGTAGCTGGGAGCCCCGGGCCACTGAGCTGGAGACCGTCCTCTAAATGCACATACACTGCAGGGGGAGAGAAACCAAGCCAGGCCATGGGACCCAGGTGTCCGGCAGGCAGCGCAAGGCGCTCGCCCCTAGGGGGTGCTCTGTACCTACCTGTCTTCCCCGTGTTTTGCATGTCCTTCAGCTTTTTGGCATCTCCATAGCCAGTGAGTTTCAGAGCCCCCAGCTGGGGCGCGCGGACGGCCGCACTGGCGTTGATGTTGATCGGGGACTGCTTGGTGCCATTACATTGCCCCAGAGCCACCCATGTCGCCGGACCTGCGGAGAGGGGAGGGGCCAACAGAAAGGGGGAGGGGCCAAAGAAGGGAAATGGGGGAGGAGTCAGAATGTTAATTAGCTGCTGTCACCCACCCCAGAGGCGGCTGCCTGATGCAAATTTTAATCTTGGAGTGAGGTCTCCTGGGTGGTGCCCCCGGCTCTGGCAGGGGAGTGGGCTCTGGTGGGACAGAGTGGGGGGAATTAGGGGTCAGGGACTCCTGGGTTCTCTCTCGAGCTATGACTGGGGAGTGCTGCCTAGTGGTTTAGAGTAGGGGGAGGTGGGGCTAGGGCTTGGAGGACTCTCGGGTTCTAGCCCTTGCTTTGGAATGCTGACCTTACCCTACCCTGTGCCTCAGTTTCCCCACCCATGCCAATGCAGGAAAACAGTAATTAGCTTCCTCTCTGGGTGTGGTCAGGGGGTGGCAGGGTTCTCTTACCGCATTGTGCGTCTCCATAGCACCAGGAATCTGCAGGACAGAAAGAGGGGTTTAGAGCAGGGAGGTGGCCAATAACCCCATCCTGCTGCCCCAGCACGGGTGGGGAGCAGCGTTACCTGCGGCACTGGTACTGGTGTGGCTGCCTCCCAACAGCATACCCAGGACAAAGAGGTGCTGGACCCAGATGGGCGTCATTTCTCAGATGTCTCTTGCGGCGAGGACCCTGGAGGAAGAGTTGCAGAGAATGGATTCAACTCCCCTGCTCTGAGCCAGATAGTCCCCCACTCTGGGGCCAGATTGGAGACTGTGCCCCAAAGGGGACAGGGTCTGGGCCCCATTTCCCCCCTCCCAAAGCTGGTGCCCCTCAAGGGGACAGGAGCCCTTCCCAAACATCCCACCCTCTGGGCCAGTGGTACCCCTAGAGGGGATGGGCCCTGGGCCCCATTCCCTCCCCCGTGAACTGGTGCCCCTAGGATGGGCCCCATTTCCCACCCCCCTGAGAGCTTGCGCCCTCGAGGGGACAGGCCCCCTGCCCCATTTCCACACACCCCCACCAACCCCCTAGGGATGCTCCACAGCCAGCAGCTCTCACCTGTGCTCTGCCCGGCGGAGAAAGGTGACACTGTAGGGGTGAAGGGCTCCTTGCAGCTCCTTATATACACAGGGTCACCACCCAACCCAGCCCGGCCCGGCCCAGCCCAGCTCCGCCAGGGGTGGAATTACAAGGATGAGTTACACATCCAGGGGAGGGGCAGGGACAGAGACCGAGGAAGGTGGGGGAGGGAGGAAGCCAAGCAGGGAGCTGAAAGAGGGAAGGGAAGGGAAGGGAAGAGGGGGATGGTGGGCAAGAGGAGGGGATGGGGCACCAGAGGGGGGGGGCAGTGCCACCCCTTGTGCGGCTGTGGGCATGGCCCTGGCGAACCTCTTGCGGGGGGAGAGCCGGGCCCAGACACCCACATCAACTCATGCTCTTCTGAGAAGGGATGGGCAGGGGAGATGGTGCAAGAAGGAAATGACAGGGCAGTCTGGCGTGGGGCAGGGCACGTCCCCCACTGCTGGGTGAGCACCTCACAGTCACCATGGGGTGAGGGCCTGTCCCGAACCACTGATCCCTATTGCTCGGGAGAGACCCCAGGAGTCCTGGCTCCTTGCTGAAGCCCACCAGATCCCACTCCCCTCCCAGAGCTGGGGAGCGGACCCAGAAGTCCCCCTCTAACCACTAGAGCAGGGGCAGGGAACATTTTCTCTACCAAGGGCCCCCGACCCACAGAAAAAAATCAATTGCAGGCCACAGACAAGCCTCTCAGGGCTCTCCCCTCCCCTGCAGTGGGGTGAGCCAGCACTCATGGCACCAGCCCCGTGAGAGGGGGGGAGTGGAGGCTGGGGGGCAGCAGAAATTAGAGGTTCAGAGTGAGAAAGGGGCTCCAGGCTGGAGCAGGGAGTTGGGGCCTGGGCTCCATATGGGAGTGCGAGATGTGGGGTGAGTCTGGGTCTGAGGGGTTTGGAGTACATGGAGGAGGGGGCCCAAGGATAGGCCAGGGGTTGAGGTCTGGAAGCGGGAGGGGGTTCTGGCCTGGGCAGGAAGTTTGGGGTGCAGGCTCTGGCTGGCTCCCAGTCAGCAATGCAGCTGGCTGCCTCCTACCCTGGCTCCCAGAAGCTGGCGCCATGTCAGGCCCCTAAGCAGTGGCCAGGTGGCTCTGCATGGTGTGAGCCATTCACGTCTGCAAGCGCCACCCCTCAGTTACCATTGGCCCTGGTTCCCAGCCAACGGGAGCTGCAATGCCAGCGCTGGGGGTGGGAACAGCATACAAAACTTCCTTGATATCCCCTGCGCCTAGGGCCACACTGGGACTTCCAGCCTACAGGCTGGATGGAATTAAGTAGCAGGCCAGATGCAGCCCACAGACCAGAGTTTCCTACCTGTGCACTACACTCTACTGCTCTCCCAGTGTGGGGAAGAGAACCCAGGAGTCCCGGCTCCTAGCTCCCCTGCTCTTACCACTAGGCCCTACTGCCTTCCTAGCACTGGCTCCCAGGGCTCAATCATTAGACTAGATTTTACCACCCTGGTTTTTGGCACTCAGAAGAGAGAGAGTGCCCCCACAGAGCCCCCCTTCACACCCTGTGTCGCTCTGGGGCACTGCGCCAGCTCCCTCTACTGAACAGCCAGGTGTGTGCACAGCCACGAGGGGCTCCGCTGCTGGCTCTTGAGCAAGGCGAAGGTGCTGATGCCATCTCCAGTCACCCCCTGATATGATGATACCCAGATCTGTTTCCCCATCTGCTGAAACTCAAGCTGGGCGGATGGAGCAACCCTGCTTCCTGGGTTTACAGCTTCTCACTCCCAATGTGACCGGCTGTGACTGACTCACAGCAGTGTCAGGCTGGTGTCGTTCTTACACGCTGCTCCACAGCGGGGAAATACCCACGGCTCCCCAGGAGCCAGAAAACTTCCTTGATCCTCTCACCTGGGGCTAGAACCAGAAGTCCTGGCTCAGCACCTCCCAGCTCACCTTCTAGGCCCTACTCCTCTCCCAGAGCTGGGCTAGAACCCAGGAATCCTGATTCTCAGCCCCCCACAGCTCTAGCCCCAAGCCTCCCCTTCCTCCCAGAGCTGGGCAGAGAACCAGGCATCTTGGCTCCATGCTGGTATGCAGGAAGGCTCAAAATCGGTCTGTGTCTCCACCTCTGCCCTGACTGGTTCTCTGACCCAGAGCCGTGGCGTCGCTGAGGCTTCAGGGCAGAAGGGTGAGGCCGGATCATTGTGGTGACACATCACCCTGACCAGAGGTTTTAAACTTTCAACGTTGGCTGCTTCACCACTGTCTCCTGCGCTGACCATGCCAGTCATTAATGGTGGGGGTGGGTTACAGTAGCGAATGAGATGGAAGAGGGCTGAAAATCAGGACTCCTGGGTTCTCCTCCCAGCTCTGGGAGGGAAGTGGGGTCTAATGGGTTAAAATGGGGGGCTAGATTCAGGACCATTTTGGAGGCGGGAGCTCAGATCGTTAAGACTTATGGGGCAGAGGACTCTCTCTCCTTGTCTGTAGCATCTACAGCCCCGACTGGGAACCAGTTTGGCTAATGGGTGGCTTGTGGGAACTGGTCTGTGCTGTACCCAGAGGGAAGTGTCTTCCTCTCCTAGCTGGGAGCCTATAAACAGGCAGGTGCTGACAGTGTAAACTCTATGGAGCTTCACCTCAACAGCTGATCTCCCCACAGCCCTAGGGCTGGTGCAGACAGAGGTCATCTTGTCCTTGTTTATCATTTCTGTCTCTCCCTGTGGGCCCAGAGCCCCAGAGGGGTTAGTGCCCTGCACAGCTGCAGGGGCAGAAGAGATGTTAGGGATGGGATCTAGTAGTTTGGAGGGAACATGGGAGCTTGTTCCTTGGTTCTGGCAGGACAATAGGGTCCACTGGACACCTGCTGGGGGTTAGACAAGACCCTTGTGGTCCCTTCTAGCCCTACAATTCTATGACCATGCCCTGGGGTGGTGGGTTCCTGTCTCCTCTGTGGTTCCTCCCAACTCCCTGATGCAACCCTAGGTGAACGGGTGGCAAGCAGGAGCGTAGTGCAGCTACCCCACCCTAACCTGTGGGCTCCCCACCCAGGGCTGTGACGTTGATGCCCAGCTCAGCTCTGCCTATGGTAAGTTTGCTATGCACCACCGCTGGGCATGTTCTCCTGGAATTGCATGAGGGGAAAGTGAGGCACCAACAGGGGAAGAGACCCAATGAGCCAGCCAATGACAGAATCCAGGATTCCTGGCTCCCCCGCCACCTCCGCTGGACACCACAGCCCTACCAGAGCTGGGGATAGAACCCAGGATTCCTGGATTAAATATAGCTCCATGCAGCCAGCTCTAGGGTGGGTGACAGCAGCTATTATTAACATTCTGGCCCCGCCCACTCGCTCTCTTTGGCTCCTCCCTCTGCCTGTTGACTCCTCCCCACTCATCAGAACCAGATAGATGGGAGGCCCTGGGGCCGGCCCGAGAACCGCAGCTCCCGTGAGGCTTTGCTCCCGCCCTGCCGGCGCAGTGTAGTCTTTTCCCATGAGCGCCCATGGGGAGCAAAACTACAGCCCCCACAATGCCTCGCGCTCGGCCCGCGCCGGCGCCGCGCCTCATGGGAGTTGTAGTCCCTCGGGGCCGCCTTAGCGCGGGCTCCGGGGCGCCGCGAACTACAACTCCCATAATGCCCCGGGGCCGACTCCTTTCAAGGCCCCCCCCGCCCCTTGCTCTTGCCCTTGGGCCTCGCCCGCGATGGCCGCCGCAGCCGGGGGGAGCTGCCCCGCCGAGTCGCTGGGCTACTGCCTGGCCCAGCTGCGGGGCGGGGCCGAGCCCGGGCTGGGCCGGGCGCTGCTGACCCTGCGGACCCGGCACATCAAGCAGCCCGGCGGCATCGAGCGGTTCCGGGCCCGCGGGGGGCTGGCGCCCTTGCTGGGGCTCCTGGCCGGCGCCCTCCGGCCCCGCCGCACCCTCGACCTGGCCCTCAGCATCCTGGGCAACTGCTGCACCGAGGCGGGGAGCCGGGCCCAGGTGCGGGAGCTGGGGGGGATCCCCTCTCTGGGTGAGTGACGTGAGGGGAAATCCCTTCGCTGGGTGAGAGTGACGTGGGGGAATCCCTTCGCTGGGTCTGACGCAGGGGGGAATCCCCGAAGCGGAATGGTACAGTCCGGGGTTACCCTGCTCCTGTCAGCCCTAGGGAGCAGCCTGGCTCCCCTGGAGCCAGAATGGTACAGTCTGGTGTCACCCTTCTCTTGCCAGCCCGAGGGGGGCAGCCTAAGTCTCCCCAAGCCACAGTGGTACAGTCTGGGGTTACCCGGCTCCTGGCACCCCTGGGGGTGCAGCCACAGAGGTATTGTCTGTGGTCCCCCTGAGATGTAGTGTAATAGTCTGGGGTTGTCTGCACCAGCCTGGCCTCTGAAGATGGGCCAACGTGGTACAGTCTGCATTCTCCTTGCACCTGTTAGCCTGGAAGTGCAGCTTGGATCCCACCAATCTGTAATGGTACAGTCCAGCGTGTCTCCCCCACCCCCTTCCCCGCTCCCCAGTGGCATGTCTCAGGAATCTCTGCACCTGCCAGGCTGGGTTGGAGTGTGAGGTTTCCTCCCTGAGCCAACATGGTACGGTCCAGGTACCCTGCACCTGAATGCACTAGATTCAAGGTTGCATCTGGAGTCTCTGTACCCCACACTGGCCGCACGAGCACCCCCATTTGTGCTGCAATGGTGCTATGGTTTGATTTCTCTTCCCTGGCTATGGTGTGACCCAGCATTGCCCCTGGGCATGCATGATACAATGTGGGGTCCCCATCAGTGGTACAGTCCTGTGCGCCTCCCCCCCATCTCTCCTTGGGATGGAATTACCTGATGTCTCGTGCTGCCCTACTCCCCAGGGGTGGCTGCATCTTGGTGTCAGATGAAGGATAAACAGCCTCTGCACACTGTCTCAGAGGCAGGTGCATGGCAGTTCTGTAGGAGGGGTACAGCACTCGCCATGGCTCACAGGTGATGTCTTTCTCTCGCTTCCCAGTGATGATCCTGAAAGCTCTTGGGGTTGAAAGTATCCAAAACCGGACAGCACGGGCCCTGGGCAACCTGGCCATTGATGCAGAGAACCTGCAGGCTATCCATGATGCTGGTGAGTGAGGTCATGCCTCCCTTTGAATGGGGGCAAGACTAGGGGCTGTAGTTCTTGCTCCACATTGGTGACCCCCTCTAGTCTTGCTAGCCTCCAGGTAATTCCTAGGCGGAGGTAATGCAGGGAGCCTCCTCTGATTACCTCTGATGTGGGTAATACTGGGGCTCAGCCCCATACCAGGATGGGGAGCCCTCTGCTGGCCACTGTTCCCACTATTTTTTTTCCATTCATATGTGGAATAAATTGTATTATGTGCACCAAAGTATGTGTGGATGTGCACCACCAGCAGAAACACAAGCTGCCAGCTGTGGATGACTATGGGTGCTTTGCTAATCAGCTGGGCAGCATTTAAATCTCTCCTGGGTGGCTACCTGAGCTTACAGGGATCACTGCTGCTGACCTGGGGGATAATGGGGTTCACTCCTATATTGGGGAGCCCGCTCTCTGATCCCTGGTGGGGCTAATATTGGGATTGACCCCTAACAGGAAAGGAGCAATGAGGGGGTTCACCTCCATAGCGGGGAGGAGTCCCCTGCTGACCTGGGAGGGAATGATTGGGGTTAATTCCCAGGATCTGGGGCTCACTAACCCCGTTTCTCTCTCCACCCCCTCCTAGGTGCAGTGCCTCCCCTGGTGCAGATCCTTGCCAGCTCCCAGGACAGCGAGTGCCTGCAGAGTGTCATTCGGGCCCTGCGCAATCTGGGCGCCACCCCAGCACACCGCTTGGCGCTGGCCCAGCAGGGCGCAGTGCGGGCCATCTCGGAGCGCCTGGCTGCCAGCCCCGACGATGCCTCCCTGGCTGCTGCGGCTGCCCGGGCCCTGCTGGAGCTCACCAAGGGCTGCAGCCGTGACTGCGCGGAGCAGCTGAGCCTGGGGGGCGGCGTGGCACCGCTGGTGGCATTAGCCGGGCACAGCAAGCGGGCGGTGCGAGAGGCGGCCGTCTCGGCACTGACCAATCTCTGCCTACAGGGGATGCTGCGGCCGGCAGTGGGCAATGCCGGGGGCGTGGCACTGCTGGTGGGGGAGATCAAGCGCCGGCGCGGGGCGGGAGCCGCTGGCGCTGTCCTGCAGCCCCTGGTCAGGGCACTGTGCCTGCTGTGCCGCGAGGCGGTGAATCGCAGCCGGGTGCGGGAGGCCGGCGGGCTGGAGCTGCTGCTGGCGTTGCTGCAGGACGAGCGCCAGCAAGGCTGCCATGCCCGCGTGGTGGTGGCCTTCGTGGCCTTCTTCTACGACCAGGAGGCGCTGGAGGCTCTGCAGGCCGGCGGGCTGGTGGCCCTGCTGGTGGGGCGGCTGGTGGCCCAGGGCCAGTGGGCAGCGCGCTGCGAGGAGGCGGACAGGGAAGAGGAGGGAGAAAGCGAGGACGAGCGGGACGCGGCCTCCTTCGACTTCCCGCCCGAGGGGCGACGGGAGAGCGGGACACCAGGAGGAGAGTCTTCCAGCTTCCAGAGCCTCAGGTGAGTACCTCCCTGCTGTGCTTGGGGCTAGTGGGAGGGGGTTCTCCTCTTCCCTACCCCATGGGTTCCCAAACTGGGGGGCGTGCGAAGAAATTCCGGGGGGGCGCAAAGTGATCCAGTCCCCCCCCATCAAATACCGCCCCCCTAAGTTTTGCTGCTATTTTTGTTTTTCGGCCCCGGTTACTTCGTTCGTTCCTTCTTTCTTTCCCCTCAAGTTTTGCTGCTATTTGGGGTGGGGGGCGTGATGCCGAGAAGTTTGGGAACCACTGGTGCTTCCTGCCTGCCCAGGGCTCCTGGCTTCCCTGTCTTGTCCATTTCCCCTGGGTTAGCTCCCTTGCTGTGGGCTCGCTTGCTTCCCCCTTTCTTCCTGCCCTCAGGGCTTGCTTGACCCCCACTCTGGCTTTGACGCCTTCACTCTTGCCACAGGTCCTGGCTGCTCTCCGAGGGTTACATTGCCAGTCCCGGTGACCTCTCCCCGCAATGGTCCCCCGACGGCTCCCTCAGCCCCGTCCTCGAGCTGCAGGACGACCCACCAGGGCCAGGCCCGCCGCCTGCAGGGCTCAGCTTTCCCACTTGCCTGGATTCTCCGTCACTGGATCTGGCTGCTGGGGTGCAGCACTTGGCACCCGTGACAGACTCCGATTCAGCCATGGGGAGCCATGGGGCAGAAACCCCTGGATCAAAGGCATCTGTTGCAGCACGTTTGGGTCCGGTTGCAGCTGCTGGGCACCAGCCGGCAGAGTTCCTGCCAGCCGCAACACCGGAATTGGCCACTGCACACTGTACAGAGGTGCCAAGCCCAGCCAGGAGCAGTGAGCACAGCACAGCCCCTGAGGAGCTGTTGCCCAACCCAAAGTCCACTGGGACCAAGAGAGATCGTCCAGCGCAGATTGCGCTGGGAGCTGCTAGTGCCGCCCGCAACCTGCAGGCTCGGGTGCTGCCGTCAGCAACTCTGGGAGAGGAGCTCTCGCCAAACTTCGCTCGGACTGACGGGCCAAATCCAGCCACCGAAGAGTTGTGCCCAGCCATGCTGGTACCATCTGGATCTGGCTGGCATGCCAGGGTGCCTTCAGGTGAGCCAGGTCCCGTGTTGGCACCACTGATTCCTGTAGAGGCTGAGCGGCACGTCACGCCACTGTCTTGTGAGCTGCGCTCGGCATCACCGATTCCCAGCGGGTCCGATCCGGCACCGAGCCTCGTTCCTAAGGATCTGTGTCAGGTGTCACCGATTCCCACCCGGTCCGATCCGGCACCGAGCCTCGTTCCTAAGGATCTGTGTCAGGTGTCACCGATTCCCACCTGGTCCGATCCGGCACCGAGCCCCGTTCCTAAGGATCTGTGTCAGGTGTCACCGATTCCCACCCGGTCCGATCCGGCACCGAGCCCCGTTCCTAAGGATCTGTGTCAGGTGTCACCGATTCCCACCCGGTCCGATCCGGCACCGAGCCCCGTTCCTAAGGATCTGTGTCAGGTGTCACCGATTCCCAGCGGGTCCGATCCGGCACCGAGCCCCGTTCCTAAGGATCTGTGTCAGGTGTCACCGGTTCCCACCCGGTCCGATCCGGCACCGAGCCCCGTTCCTAAGGATCTGTGTCAGGTGTCACCGATTCCCACCTGGTCCGATCCGGCACCGAGCCCCGTTCCTAAGGATCTGTGTCAGGTGTCACCGATTCCCACCTGGTCCGATCCGGCACCGAGCCCCGTTCCTAAGGATCTGTGTCAGGTGTCACCGATTCCCACCTGGTCCGATCCGGCACCGAGCCCCGTTCCTAAGGATCTGTGTCAGGTGTCACCGGTTCCCAGCGGGTCCGATCCGGCTCCAAGTCTCAGTTCCAAGCATCTGCGTCCAGTGTCACCAATTCCCACTGGGACCAATCGATCTGATCCGGCACCAAGCCCTGCCCCTGAGCAGCTGCGTCTGGTGTCACCGATTCCCCCCGGGACCAGCCGGTCCGATCCGGCACTGAGCCCCGTTCCTAAGGATCTACGTCTGGTGTCACCGATTCCTGGTGGGACTGAGCAGCGCCTGTTTGGTGATGACTTTCCGGAGCCCAGGCCCCGGCGTCGGAGCAAATCACGTCCATATTTGGATGGCGCCACCTCCACGCTGGCTCTGCTCCGTGCTCCTGGTGAGGTCCCAGCCCCACGGTTCTTGCCGTGGGGCGTGGAGGAGGAGTTCTGTGCCCCCGAGGCACCCGCCCTGCTGTTACTGTCGCGGTTCTCCCAGGCCGAGGACCCCAGCCGCAGCCTGGTGACGGGCCCTGTGCTGCGGGGGCTGCTGGCCTACGTCACCGGAGCCCCCAGCCCGTCACCGCGCTGCCTGAGGCTGCTGCACCGACTCACCTGCAACCCCGTCTGCCTGGAGGCCTTTGTGCGCTGCTACGCCCCCTCCCTGCTGCGGGCCTGGCTGGTGCTGGGCGTGTCCCCAGAGGAGGCGGCTGCCGCCGCTGTGGGTCACGAGAGACCCAGAGGTCCAGGCAGTGGGCACCAGGACGGCAGGAGGTTCAAGGAGCTGGGTGAGTCCTTTTCCCCGCTGAGCCCCAGTCCTGGGCCATGGGGGGCCCCTGGCTGCACCCCGGGGGGGGTGAGTGCCCCAGTCCCGGGCCATGCTGCGTTATGG
The DNA here is from genome assembly GCF_052426305.1 of Pelodiscus sinensis. NCBI lineage: Eukaryota > Metazoa > Chordata > Testudines > Trionychidae > Pelodiscus > Pelodiscus sinensis. The sequence goes on along the minus strand of NC_143056.1, from coordinate 130,986,876 downwards.
GGCTCCCAGGATCCCAGCATGGGAGCAGTCTGTCCCCCTGAGGGACCTGGGGTTTGCTTGGGGTTAATGGGGTCTCCTGCTCCCCAGCTTGTTGGGATGCTTGGACTTGGGCTCTCGGGATCACGGTGCCCCCGTGTGGCAGGGGGTGGGGCTGGGGGTACCAAGAGGGGGGTGGGATTTGGGGGAGTGCTATGCCTGGCTGGTTCCATGGGTTGTTGGGGGGGGGGTGGGAGGGGAGGGCAGTGTTGTGCTGCAGGGGGAGGGGGCTCTGTGCCATAGGATGTTGGGGTCACTGGGACTGAGGCCGGGATCTGACTGGCACCCCTTCACCCCCCCCCCCCCCAGGAGAGGCCCTGCTGTGCAATCTGTGTGTCCAGGCTGAGTCGCCCTTCGGGGCGGGCGTCGTCACCCACATGCTGCTCTCGGGCTCCGAGGCCGACCAGGTGGCCTGTGCTGTCGCCCTGCCCCTCATCTGCAGGTGGGCGGGGCTAGGGGAGGGGCAAGTGATGGGCGGGGCCAGTGGGGCTGGTCGGTGGGGGGTCTGGGCCCCGCTTTGGGAAGGAGGCCAGTCCAGGGCGGTGGTGGGAATGGAGGCGGGGGGAGATGGATGGATGCGATATGTGGGGAGGGAATCCTGGGGGGCTGATCCAGAGGGAGCCTGGGACCATCTGGTGGGGGGAAGGGAGGTGAAGGCTGGAGGCTGATCTATTCCCCCCCTCCCCCCCACAGGAAGAAGTCCCTCTGCCGGAGGCTGCTCCTGGAGCACTCGGGCCTGCGCCTCCTGCTGGCTGCTCTGACGCGTGGCGCCGACCCCCCCTTCACCTTCTATGCCATGGACTCGCTCTCCCTGCTGCTGGGCGCTGCTGCCCCCCCAGCCCCGCTCCCTGCCCCGCCCGCCCCCAAGCGCTCCAGGCTGGCGGACTCCCCGCCGTGCCCCTACCAGCGCCTGGTGGAGGCGGGTGGGGCCGACCTGCACTTCCGCTTGGACTCGGGCGCCCTGGTGCCAGCCTCCCGCCAGGCCGCCTGCGCCAGCTCCGACGTCCTGCGGGCCATGCTGGCAGGCGGCTTTGCTGAGGCGCGCCAGGCCCTGGTGCCCATCCACGGGGTGGCGCCTGCCCCCTTCTTGGCGCTGACCCACTTCCTGCACGGCTGCCGAGCCGAGCCGTGCCCGGCCCTGGGGGTCCCCTTCCCGCCTGGCGAGGGGGAGCTGGCGGAGCAGACGCTGGCTGTGGCTGAGCAATTCCTGCTGCCCGAGCTGCAGGAGCTGGTGGAGGAGGCCTTGTGCGCCCAGTGCCTGGGCCCCGCGACCGGCCCGGAGCAGCTCTACTGGCTGGGCGAGCGGCTGTGCCGGGGGCGGCTGCTGCGGCGCTGTGCCCGCTACGTCGTCCTAGGGGGGGTGGCGGAGCCCACCTGCCAGGCAGCCACGCTGGCCCGGATCCTCCGAGTCACCCGGGACCCCGAGGGGCTGGCTCAGGAGCTGCTGGCGGTTGCCATGGAGACACCATGGGGCGTGGGCACTGACAGCACCTAGGGGAGCTGGACAGGAGGGTGCCCCCTTGTGCAGGGGGCTTGGCTTAGGGTGCCTCTTATGCCCCTCTGGGGGGGCTTTGGGAGCAGAGGAATCAGGGGCCAGGAAGGGAGCTGGGGGGAGACTGATGCTTAGGTTAGTGGTGGGGGGGCCCTGAGGGGCAGAAATGGTGTAAGGGCAAGGTAGAGTGGGGGGAAGGGGCCCCCGTGTGAGAGGTAGCAGAGAGAGGGCATGAGCCAGGAAAGTTGGGGCTCTTGGGTGAGTTTCTCCTCGGCCCCCCCATTGGAGCAGGGAATCTGCCTGTCCCCGGGAAGGGCTTGTAGCGTATTGGGGGGAGATTTACATTTGCAGCACAGGGGCCCCAACCGGGGCCAGGGAGAGCAGGTGAGAGGGGCTTCTCTCCTGCTTTGCAGGGCCCCCGTGTGTGGGGGAGGCAGAGCCAGGCTGGGGGGAGGGGGGGTTCACACAGCTTTGCCACACGGGGCTCCCTGCTGGCCCATGGAGGGGGTACTGAGCAGTGCCCCATGCTGTGGGGTGCAGGGAGCGTTATTCACGGGCGGGGGGGCTGCTGTGTGGGAGGGGGCTGGCTGTGGGTCATGACTGTACAGAATAAGCGACTGTCCGGAGAAATACAGGCTGGGCTGTACCATGTGCATGTGTGTCCTCATTTCACTGCGTGCCCTCCCCCCAAGCTGGGGGAGACCCCAGGAGTCCTGACTCCCAGCCCCCTCCTGCCCTCTGTACCTGACTCACCTGCCCCTGCCCCTCCAGTAGGGGATAAATCCCAAAAGTCCTGGCTCTCCCCCCTCCCAAGCTGGGCAGAGACCCCAGGAGTCCTGGCTCCTGGCACTCAGCCCTCAGATCCTGCCATGCTCCAGGCTGGGGTGGGCTGGGGAGGGGAGCAGCGGGGGGCCTGTCCCAGTTGTCAGCCTGAGCTGGTGGGGGGCAGGGGGCAGTGGATCAGGGCTGGGGGGAGCCAGGCTGAGGGCTGGCTCCTCTTCCACTGGCTCCCCCCCCATCCCTACAGGCACAGGAAGTGCCTGTTACTCAACTGCTTCCAGATGGGCAGGGCGGTGGCTTCCCGAGGGCTGGGATGTGTCACCCCCCCCCGCCCCCCTCCCACTGGGAGCCCCCAGCCTCCCTGCCCCCACCCGTGCTGCTGGGGCCCCTCCCTGCCCCCCACTCTGTGCTGCCCCCTCCCACGGACGGGTCCCCCTTGCTCCCCCTTCTGTCTCCCGCTGGGGGGGCTGTCCCTGCCCTCCCCCCCCCCCCGCAGCCTGGAGGCCACTTGACTCCTTGGGCCCCAGTCCCCCCCCAACGTCCCAGCCAGGGGAGCCCGGGCGCTGCGGCGGCCGCTGGCGAGCGAACCCCGCAGCCCGGGCCCCCCCTCCCGCGGGGCTGGGACCCAGGAGTCCGGCCCGGCCGTGTCCCGTTGCCATACATGGTCAGCGCGCAGGGGCTGAGCCGGGCTCTCCGGGAAGACGCGTCACGGGGCGGGGGGGCGGCCGGGCTCTCCCCTCCATCCGCCGCTGGGGCCGGGCCGGGCCGGGCCGCCATGGACGACCTGGGTAAGGGACCCGCCACCGGGCTGGGGGACCCGCCGCGCCCCGCCCGGCCCCAGGGCCGCGCCCTGCTCCCGCTGCCGGCTCCCGCTCTGCCCGCCGCCCGCTTCCCTCCCGTCTGGCGGCTCCTTCCCTTTTCCCTCCCTCGGCTCGGCTCGGCTCTTCCCACCCCCCCCATGTCTCCCCCTTTGCTCCCTCTCTGAGCCTCTTTCTTTTTCTTTCTTTCTTTCTCTCCCCTCCCGCTGCCTGGCTTTGTGCCCATCCATCCTTTTCTCTGCCTGCCCCTTTGCCCAGAGCTGGCAGGACTTTGGGGGGGGGGGGGAGGCGCGTTTCCTGCCCCCCCTGTGCCCGTCGAGAGGAGCAGGAATTTCTCACCACATGCCTGTGGCTTCAGGGCGCGGAGATGCCTGGGGTGTGGCCCACCTGGTAATAACCAGGGAACCCCCCAAAAAAGCATCCTCCCTACCACCCCGCAGAGAGTTACAGCCCTGCGCTAGCAGAGTCCCTTCTCCTTCCTCCGCTAACCCGGGGGGGGGGGGCTGGAAGTTGTGGGGTGCTGCATCATGGGGCTGGGGGTTCAGGGCAGAGCTGGGGGTCTGTCTCAGGACTCAGCTGTGTTGCTGGGGATTGGGAGGCTGCCTCACACTAAGAGGACCCAGGGATTGTGTCCACGGAAAGGGGTCAGGATAAAGTAGTGGGGTTGCAACCCAGGAAGGGTTTGGGGGGGGCTGCATCCCCAGGAAGGAGGCTGTGGGGGCAGGGTTGGGGGGGGTCTGCATCCACGGAATGGGACTGGGGGGCTTGTGGGAATGAGGTCTCAGGATCTGGGATCAGGGTGGGGAGGCAGAGTCTGAAGAGGGGGTCTGGATCCCCGGGGAGGGGGCTAGACTGGGGGCTGAGTTGTGGGGGGCTGAGGATGTTCATCCCCACCCCAGGTAGAAACCCCAGTAAGCCCTACAGTGATGACACATCTGTGCCGGGGTAGGAGTGTGTGGGGGGGTCACTGAGCCTAGGATTCACCCCCCCACACACACTTGCCAGGTTTCCCAGGAATCCTCTCCCAACAGAGGTGGAGGCTCCCCCTTTTCTGGGTCCAAAACAGCAGAGGAGTGGACAGCTCAAAGCAGGTGTGACCAGGATGGGGGAGCCACCGGGCCCCAGGTGTGGCTGTCAGAGGGGATGCCCTCGGCTCACTAAACCTGAATCCCACTTTCCCCCTCTGTCCCTTGGCCTTGTTTGTTATTGTAGGGTCTCCTGTGCCCAATAGAGGGGTGTATGCATAATGGATTATGGCCCTAGGTGCCATGACCATACGCTCACCTTAGACCTACCCATGCAGGGTGGTTACTGTAGGGTCTCTTTCGGACCTCCAGAGCAGCTGACACTCCTTTGTTATTGTAGGGTCACCAACAAACACTCCTTTATTTTTATATGGCTTCTTTTAGGCCTTGGGCACCCCCAGTTTTTTGCTGCAGGGGCTTGTGTGAGGATACTTTGTTATTGTAGGGTGCCCATTCTCCTAAGCCTTCCTGTGCATGCTGAAGGGCCGGGGGTTATTGTAGATCTTCTGTGCGCTGGCTGCGGGACAGGGCACTCTGTGTTATGGTAGGGTCTCCTGCGACTGCGGAGCTGCTTGGCTTGCCTGGGGTTCTGGCGAGGGCCGAGTCAGGCTAGTGTGAGACTGTGGTCTTGCCCCTCCCTGGCTTGGCTGCTGCCGCTGCTGGGAATGAAAAAGACTCTGTGGGACTCAGACTGTGGTGGAAAATGTTCCCACAAAGGAGCGATTGTAGGAGTGGGGGGAGCTGGCTGGGGGGTGGGAGATCTCCAGGGAGAAGAGCAGGGGCATGCTCCCTGCACAGACCAGTGTGGCACTAGGGCAGCAAGGGGCAACCAAGGCTACTGAGTGGGCTGCAGGAGTGACTCTCCTTCACCTCCCTGGGCCGCAGGAGTGTCAAACCCAGCACCGTCTCCCGAGACAGGGCTGTTTTGCTCACTGCGCTTGCGTCCCTAGAAGTGGCGGGTGTGCCCACCGGACCGTAGCAGCCCGGTGATTGGATGCGGGGGGGGGGAGCGCGTGGCGCTCACAATGTTGGCTGCAACCAGCACGCACCTCACTTCATGTGACCGGGCTTTACGTGCGTGTCGCTTTAATAAAACCGCTCGGAAAAAAACGTCGTGGATGGAAACCAGCGGAATCTGGCAACTCTGCGCATGGGCAACGGGAAACACAGTATCTCACGGGCCACACGTACAACCCCAATGGGCCGCACGGGGCTGCAGGTTGCCCCCCACTACGCTAGGGGATTCAATGTAGGAGGGAGCACATGGGGACTCAGTAGGAGCTGCTGTGCTGCAGGGAGCAGGCGGGGGGCCAGCAGGGGGCGCTGTGCTGCGGGGAGCAGGCGGGGGGCCAGCAGGGGGCGCTGTGCTGCGGGGAGCAGGCAAGGGGCCAGCAGGGGGTGCTGTGCTGCGGGGAGCAAGCAAGGGGCCAGCAGGGGGCGCTGTGCTGCAGGGAGCAGGCAGGAGGACCAGGAGGGGGCGCTGTGCTGCGGGGAGCAGGCAAGGGGCCAGCAGGGGGCGCTGTGCTGCAGGGAGCAGGCAGGGGTACCAGGAGGGGGCGCTGTGCTGCAGGGAGCAGGCAGGAGGACCAGGAGGGGGTGCTGTGCTGCAGGGAGCAGTTGGGGGCCCAGCAGGGGGCGCTGTGCTGCAGGGAGCAGGCGGGGGGCCAGCAGGGGGTTCTGTGCTGCAGGGAGCAGGCGGGGGGCCAGCAGGGGGCGCTGTGCTGCGGGGAGCAGGCAAGGGGCCAGCAGGGGGCGCTGTGCTGCAGGGAGCAGGCAGGGGGGCCAGGAGGGGGCGCTGTGCTGCAGGGAGCAGGCAGGGGGGCCAGCAGGGGGCGCTGTGCTGCAGGGAGCAGGCAGGGGGACCAGGAGGGGGTGCTGTGCTGCGGGGAACAGGCAGGAGGACCAGGAGGGGGCGCTGTGCTGCAGGGAGCAGGCGGGGGACCAGGAGGGGGGGTTGTGCTGCGGGGAGCAGGCAGGGGGCCAGCAGGGGGCGCTGTGCTGCAGGGAGCAGGTGAGGGACCAGGAGGGGGGGTTGTGCTGCGGGGAGCAGGCAGGGGGCCAGCAGGGGGCGCTGTGCTGCAGGGAGCAGGTGGGGGACCAGGAAGGGGGGTTGTGCTGCGGGGAGCAGGCAGGGGGCCAGCAGGGGGCGCTGTGCTGCAGGGAGCAAGCGCGGGACCAGGAGTGGTCCCACAATGTGGCACTATCTCTTCATGGTCTGTGCTGATCCCAATATCCCTCTGTCCCTGTCCCCCACCTTCCATCCCCTTCTGTCCTGTCTCCTTTTCCAGGTGACCCGGGCTCCCCTTCTTTCCCGCTTCGCCCCCGTATAGTGGTGTTTGGTACGTACGAGCTTCCCCGCCGACGCACGACCATGGGACTACTCCCAGGCTGCCGACACTGGGGTCTTTGGGGTTGCTAAAGCTTAGGGTTGCCAGATGGTTTCACCAAAACTACTGGACACACCTGACATTCCATCACAATCGACGTTTCATCTGAGTTAGAAAATACCCGACATTTCTATGTTCTCAATGTGTTTCCTGAACAGAAAGCTCAAATACTGGGCTGTCTGGTTCAAAACCGGACACCTGGCAACCCTACTAACGGTTGAATCTGTCCTTGGGCGGGGAGTGGGTCAGAGGGAGTGGAGGTGTGGGGGCGGGTGGCTGGAAGTCAGGACTCTGGGTTCTGTCCCAGCTGTGGGGGGAGGTGAGGTCTAGTGGTTGGAGCAGGGTTTGGCTGGGAGTCAGGACTCCTGGGCTCTAGCCTGGCTCTAGTAGGGCCTAGTGGGTTACAGTGGGGGATAGAAGATCAGGACTCAGGGGGGGGGCTTTCCCCCAGCTCTGGAAAGCCACAGATCTTGCTACAAATTCCATAGGTCCAGAGTTGGGCATCTTTTCCCCTGTTCTTGTCCCTTGTCTCTGCTTCCCACAGCCCCTGCTTCCTCTGTGCGGCCCCTCCCTCCCAGAAACCCCCTCCTTCCCATCCATCCTAGCCTCTCCCCGACCCCCCCGCCTCTCTCTCTGCTCCTAACAGATGCCCTGCTGGCCGATCTGGAGACCACAACCTCCCACATTTCCAAGCGCCCAGTACTGCTCACAGACTCCGGGGCCACCCATGCCAACGGGACGGGGCAGGATGGGACGCCTGAGGCCAGGCCCCTCCCACCACCCTACAACCCTCAGCAGCAGGTAACTCTAGGGGGTACCGCAGGGAGCGGGGTGGAGATTCAGTGGGGAGCACTGTCCTCTGGCAGTCAATGCTGGCCTGGCCCGAGCACCCCAGCGTAGTGTGAGGAGATGCTGCAAGCAGGGTAGATGATCAGTCCCAATGCAGTTGTTCATCTGCCTCTGTGCTCCACCCCAGAGGTGGCTGCATCTCCCCGGCTTGTCTGAGACCCAGCAATCTCGTGTCACTGCTGAGTTTGTTGATTGACTCCCCGCACCCTCATCTCTGTTTTTTTGCAGGTCATGTCCATGAACCCCCCACCTGTCTCCGCCCCGCCCAGCGGGGGCGATAAAGAGCATCTCTACAGGTGCGGCCCTGGCATTTTCCGCTTCAGTCTCTAGGAGTGGTAATGGCTGTGGGGAAGGACCTGGGTGTGGGGCAAGTGGGGAAAGGGAGAGAGAGACTGGCAGGGATGGGTGTGGAGCAGGGGAGGAGAAATGTGAAAGATGGGGACTGTGAGGTGGAGAAGGAGAAGCAGGTGGGGGTGGGGAGTGTGGGGCGGAGAAGTGGGTGGGGATGGGGAGTGTGGGGCGGAGAAGTGGGTGGGGATGGGGAGTGTGGGGCAGGGAGGAGAAGCGGGTGGGGAGTGTGGGGCGGGGTGGGGAGTGTGGGGTGGGGAAGGAGAAGCAGAAGGGGGTGGGGAATGTGGGGCAGAGAAGTGGGGGGGATGGGGAGTGTGGGGGGGAGGAGAAGCAGGAGGGGGTGCGGAGTGTGGGGCGGAGAAGTGGGTGGGGATGGGGAGTGTGGGGTGGGGAAGGAGAAGTGGGTGGGGGAGGGGAGTGTGGGGCGGGGAGGAGAAGTGGGGTGGAGTGGGGAATGTGGGGCGGGGAGGAGAAGTGGGTGGGGGAGGGGAATGTGGGGCGGGGAGGAGAAGCGGGTGGGGGTTGGGAGTGTGGAGCGGAGAAGCGGGTGGGGATGAGGAGTGTGGGGTGAGGAGGAGAAGTGGGTGGGGGAGGGGAGTGTGGGGCGGGGAGGAGAAGTGGGGCGGAGTGGGGAATGTGGGGCGGGGAAGGAGAAGCGGGTGGGGGTTGGGAGTGTGGAGCGGAGAAGCGGGTGGGGATGAGGAGTGTGGGGTGAGGAGGAGAAGCGGGTGGGGGTTGGGAGTGTGGGGCGGGGAAGCGGGTGGGGATGAGTAGTGTGGGGTGAGGAGGAGAAGGGGGTGGGGGAGGGGAGTGTGGGGCGGGGAGGAGAAGTGGGGTGGAGTGGGGAATGTGGGGCGGGGGAGGAGAAGTGGGGCGGGGTGGGGAATGTGGGGCGGGGAGGAGAAGTGGGGCGGGGTGGGGAATGTGGGGTGGGGAAGGAGAAGCGGGTGGGGATGAGGAGTGTGGGGTGAGGAGGAGAAGGGGGTGGGGGAGGGGAGTGTGGGGCGGGGAGGAGAAGTGGGGTGGAGTGGGGAATGTGGGGCGGGGTGGGGAGTGTGGGGTGGGGAGGAGAAGCGGGTGGGGGTTGGGAGTGTGGAGCGGAGAAGCGGGTGGGGATGAGGAGTGTGGGGTGGGGAAGGAGAAGTGGGTGGGGGTTGGGAGTGTGGGGTGAGGAGGAGAAGGGGGTGGGGTGGGGTGGAGAAGCAAGCAGGGGTGGAGTAGGTTAAAGCGGGCATGGGTGAGGAGGAGGCACAGACGGGTAGGGATGGAAGCCGGGCAGGCCTCCCCTTGGCTCTGGCCCACTCCCAACTGGCCCTGGTCCAGCATCTCCATTAGGAGGTTCCCTATAAATAGCTTCCCCAGCCTGCCCTGCCTCCCCCAGCTCCCCGAGCCGGGTGGGAGCTGGCTCCTTCCTGTGGGTGCCTGGAGGCTGCTCACCCTCTGCCTTCCCCAGCACTGTGTGCAAGCCCCGCTCGCCCCGGCCGAAGGACCCCGCTGCGCCTCCCTTCTCCTCCTCCAGCGGGGTGCTGGGCGCTGGCCTCTGCGAGCTGGATCGGCTGCTGCAGGAGCTCAACGCCACGCAGTTCAACATCACAGGTAGGGGGCTGCTGCTCCTGCCGTGGCACCTCCCCTCTGGGGCACCGCCCCCTGCTGGGCTGGGATCTAGGGACCCCTCTGGGGCACCGCCCCCTGCTGGGCTGGGATCATTCTAGGGTCTCCTCTGGGGCCCCACTGCCCCCTGCTGGGCTGGGATTTAAGGACACCCCCCCAGGGGCTCCATCACCCCCTGCTGGGCTTGGGCCTAGGGTCCCCTCCGGGGCTCTGCTGGCCCCTGCTCGGCTGGGATCTTGAGTCCCTTGCTGGATTGGGATCCAGGTTCCCCTCCAGGACCCCACTGCCCCTGAATAGGCTGGAATCGGGGCCACCTGGTGCTGTAGCACAGGCTTAGTCCAGTCTATTTGGTCAGGATCCAAATGGTGAGAAATACTGCCCCCTGGTGGATACGTGTGGCCACTGCAGGCAACTCATGGCAACCCTGGTGCGCGCGTCTTTGTCTTTTCCTCAGATGAAATCATGTCCCAGTTCCCATCCAACAAGGGCCCCGATGGGGAGAAGCGGAAGGAGAAGCCGGAGGATGCTGGGGAAGGAGGTTCCCCAACTCAGTAAGTGACTCTCCCATGCCTGACCATTGGTCCAAGGGGTTAAGTGTCCCACTGGTTGGGAATCCAGGCTCAAGGAAGAATGAGAAACACCCCAGAGGTGGCTGCATCTCAGTGGCAGGCCCCTGTATAATCAGCCCCTGAGCCCCACCCCAGAGGTGGCTGCATCTCAGACTGCCTGAGGGGTTCCTGTATAAACAGCTCTGGGTGCCTTTGGGGGAAGTTGGGGGCCCAGTAACCATCCTGTCATTTCCCTCCTAGCTCCACTGGCTCCACCCCCACTCCCATGAAGCCATCAGCCACATCTGCTACCCTGGAGTTAGACAAGCTCATGGCCTCCCTGTCCGACTTCCGAGTCCAGAGCAACGTGAGTCTGGCCCTGAGACAGTCTGGGGGACGAGGCTACGTCTGGGGGAGGGCACTAATGAGATGAGAGCTCTTCCTGTCCCCAATGGGATCCCAGTAAGCGTGGGAGTGAACGGTGCATCGGGGAGACGGCGTGTGTGCTAGAGGAGGGACTTGTGTGCTCTGAGCAAAGGCTGGTGATGCAGACAAGGGAGTATGTGCATGCAAATGTGTGCAAGCAGTAGTGTGTGTGCAAATGAGTGTGTGTGCAAATGAGTGTGCATAGACATAGGGGTGGGAGAACATGAGTGTGAAATTCTGTGTACAAATGAAGTTCCAGTTGTGGGCCTGAGTATGCCTCTACATGATTGTGGAAGTGGGTGTGTGCAAATGATCATGTGCACAAGATGTACTAGGTGCAGATGACTGGAGGGAAGCTTGGGTGTGCAGATAAGTGTGAAAGATCATTAGTGTATGAGTTGGGGTGCAATAGATCATGGGTCTGTGTGTGCGGCCATGCACGTGCATGAAAGTACCTGTGGCAAAAAGTTCTTGAACCTGCAGGTGTGCACCAGTATGGGTGTGCAAACGAGTGCAAAGTTGAATTTGTGTGTGCAAAGGGAGGTGCAAGAATGAGCGACACACCAGGTGGGGGAGTGTAGAGGTGTCTGTAGGGCACTAGTGTAAATATCCAGGAGTGGGTGAGAAATGACAGGTATTGGTGCCAAGCGTGGGTGGTGGGAGCTGTGATTGTGAATGTGAAAAAGAGTATGGTGGTGCACAAGTGCGTGCCCTCCTGGAGGGAGGGTGATAGGAGTGTGTCGGGGTGAGCTGGCAGGGTTCAGAAGTGACTTGGCAAGATCACAAATGGGGCAGCGGCTGATTCTTCCTATCTCCTGCCTAGAGCCGCCCTGCGGGAGCCTGGCACCAGCCTTTGGGTGGCCCTCACGCTGGTATGTGGCTCCACCTGGCCTGCAGCGGCTGTGTGCCATGTGGTACTGTCCGGCTGTGGAGGTGTGGCCCGGCCTGGCTGGGTGCATTGTGCTGCAGGGGGTGCCAGATGGGGCAGCAGACAGCTCGGCCGCTCGCGGGGCTGGCACTGCATGGCGACGGGCATTTCCTGTGTAGCGTGGCGTGGTTTGCCACAGTGTCCTGCGGCTCCTCGTGGCATGGTGCAGCCTGGGAGTGCAGCCGCTGGGCACAATGTGGTGCAGAGACGGGCAGCTGGTGCGGAAGGGCGCGCTGGCCAGATCAGATTTGCCTTGGCGTGGGTTATGAGGGTCATCCAGGGATGGGCACACTTTGGGGTCCTGTGTCATTCCTCAGGGGTAGAGGGAAACTGAGGCAGCATGGTGCCCTTTGGCGGGGGAGGGGAACCTAAGGCTCGGGGGCCGGATGCAGCTCTCAGCTTGCCTGGATCAGGCCCCTGAGGCTCAGGGCTCCCTTCCCAGCATTGGGATCCTGCGCTGGCACTCCACCCCCCCCCCCCCCATATCTTCCCCGTGGGGCTGGAGCACACGAAATCTACTAGCCTGGGTCTCTGGTGGATGAGGGGAGGGTCTTTCTCCTCAGTCGAGGGCCGCGACAGTGAGAGTTCGGGGTTTGTTTGGGTATTTTTGCTTCTCGCTTCTTTGTGGCCCCCGTCTGATTTTTCTGTGGGTCAGTGGCCCCTGACCCAGGAAAGGGCCCCCAGCCTGGGGTTATGGCTACTGCAGGGCCAGGCAACCGTGGCGTACAGCACATCTCAGCACCTCCTATCACAGCTGCTTCCCTTCCAGCTCCCGGGAGCCTCTACGGCGCCCCCCCCGGCCCGCATCTCCATGGTGCAGCAGCCGGTGGTGTCGTCCGTCGGCCCCAGCCCCTCGGTGCCGCTCCCCACAGCTACGTCGGCCCCGCAGGGGGTCAACTTGGACAGCATGCTGGTGATGCTGCAGTCGGATCTGAGTCGCCAGGGCATCCCCACCGGCAGCAAGGGGCTGTGTGCCTCCTGCCAGAAACCCATCGCTGGGCAGGTCTGGACAGGCCCGGGGGGCAGGGGGCGGGGAAATCAGGGAGGTGGCTGCAGGAGCCAGGAGGGGGCACCTGGGATCCATGGAGGCAGGACTGGAGAGTGACAGAAGTGGATGGGGGGAGGGATGGGATGTGGTGGGGTTAGCTCTGGAAGGGGGAGGGGAAGGCGGCTGGGAGGTGCAGAGGGTGTGAGGGGGAACGGGGTGGAGGGGGCTGGGACAGTGCAGCACAGGGGGGAAAGGAGGAGCACCAGGTGGAGTGTGCGGGGGGGAGATGAGGAGAGAGAGGGGCCTGTGGCGGGTGGGGGAGAGAGGGGAAATGAAGGGGCCAGTGTGGGAAGGAGGAGAAGGGCGGATCTGGATCTTTTCTCCTCTCAGTAACAGGCGTGTGTCCATCCATCTCTCTGCCCGTCTGTCTCCCCCTCCCTTGCCCTTGTCCAGGTGGTGACGGCGCTGGGCAGCACCTGGCACCCTGAGCACTTTGTCTGCACCCACTGCCAGACGGAGATGGGCGGCAGCAACTTCTTTGAGAAGGACGGCGCCCCCTACTGCGAGAAGGATTACTTCCAGCTGTTCTCGCCCCGCTGCGGCCTCTGCAATGAGCCCATCCTGGATGTGAGTTGGCCACGCAGCGCCCATTGGGTGCCATTCCCTCACGGCCTAGTGTGACACAGGAGAATCCAGCACTGCACAATGCAGTGCGAGGCCGTGCAGTGCCAGGAAGTGTTGCGAAACAGGAGAGCACAGTACCGCCCAGTGCAGTGCAGTGTAAGAGAGCATAGTGCCGTGCACTATCACAAAGTATGAGAGTGCAGTGCCACACAATGGGATGCAGTGTTAGAGTGCTGTGCAGTACCATGCAGTGCGAGTGTAGGGCATGCAGTGTGAGAGCACAATGCAACACAATTCAGTGCAGTGCTAGTGCAGTGCCATATAAGGCAGCACATTGCAAGAGCACAACACCGTGTGAGACAGCGCAGTGCCACACAATGCAGTGAAAGCGTGTGACAGAGCTCTGTGCCACAGGGTACAATGCAGCACTATAGACTGTAGTGCCATGTACTGAGTTATAGTGCTATCGACTAAAATGTAAGCAATGCAGTGACCGAGTGCAGTGCAACATAACGCAATGCCATGCCAAATGTAGTGACTGCATCAGCGCGACCCAACAGCATGTGCAGTGAAGCTGTAGAACGCAGTGCAGAACTATTCAAAGCAGCACAGTGGCCTGCATCATTATGGCATGCAACGTAGGGCTGAAGACTGCAGTGCGATAAAGGCAGTGCATTGCCATAAAACAGGCTAGTACAGATTTCCAGTGCAGTGCTAGAGAAGGCAGAGTGATGCCTCAGAAAGCAGTGCCCGGCAATGCCGTGTGAAGCTCTGGGATGCAGTGGGCTTTGACACTGCGCGACACATCATTACGTGCAACAGTGCAGTGCAGTGCAGTGCAACAGAGCCAGCCAAGGGAACTAAAGTTGCAGACTGCAAGGCAGGGCTGCCCAGGGCAGTGCATTGCCAGGCCAAGCCACTCCAGAGTGCAGTGGAACCCCCTGCAGGCATGTGGGTTCTTCTGGCCCTGTGTGACAGGACCCTCAGGGCACCGTCCGAAATGGTGGGATTCCTGTGCCCCCTTAACTCTCCAGCCAGGGCTCTCGCTCACAAAGCTACGCGAGTGACAAGCAGCAAACCCCTCCAGGTGCTCTTATCACTCAGCCATCAGCATGTGGAGCTCCCCCACCTCCCACCTGGGTTGATGGCACAAAAGCTCTACAAGCCGCTCCTGAGTTATAGAGAGAGGCACCAGCCAACCATCCCAACCTCAGCCTTGCACCCCATAAATACACCACCTTACACTGCTCAAGTCTCGCTTGGCCAGGGCAAGCTCATGAATTAGGTGACCGCCCCAAGAAAGTCTCGCAGCCGAGCTTGCTGACCGGCGCGGAGAGTCCCCAAGCTCTTCAACCAAAAAGGCACCGTTTCAGGGAAAGTATAAAACAGATCTATTAACTACTGAGAGATCAATGTTCAGGGCTTAGCAGCCACTGGCACAGAAATCAAGGCTGGCTCGTGAGAAATAAAGTCACACTGTAAATACTACAGACTTAGCACGATTTGAATCAAGCTGTTTCTCGCCCCTAGTAGATGCTGCAGGCAGCTCCCGGTCCTTAATACATGGGCTAGATTCCCTTTCCGGCCTGGGACCAGTCTCCCCAGTCTCACGTCTTTGTCTTCCAGAGGCTCTTCCAAGTGTTGAGACAGGAGAGGAGGCCGAGTGAGGATGTTACTGAAAAAACTTTTAAAACAATGAATAGTCCTGAAGCACCTCAGAGACTAACAAAACATGGAGGCTACGTCTACACTGGCATGATTTTCCGAAAATGCTTTTAACGGAAACGTTTTCCTTTAAAAGCATTTTCGGAAAAGCACGTCTAGATTGGCAGGATGCTTTTCCACAAACGCACTTTTTGCGGAAAAGCGTCCGTGGCCAATCTAGACGCGGTTTTCCGCAAAAAAGCCCCGATCACCATTTTCCCGATCGGGGCTTTTTTGCGGAAAACACTACTGTGCTGTTTACACCGGCCCTTTTGCGCAAAAGTCTTTTGGAAAAAGACTTTTGCCCAAACGGGAGCAGCATAGTATTTCCGGAAAAGCACTGACGATCTTACATGAGATCGTCAGTGCTTTTCCAGAAATTCAAGCGGCCAGTGTAGACAGCCGGCAAGTTTTTCCGCAAAATCATGCGATTTTGCGGAAAAACTTGCCAGTCTAGACACAGCCGGAGATGGGCTCCTGAGTTTCGTGGGCACAGCTCACTTCTTCAGATGACTGGAGTTTAAGGGGTCCAGTTTTCAAATAAATAGCACAGAGATGGGATGGGGGGAGGGTGCGGAAGAGGAGGAAAAAGAAGAGGGAAAAAAAGGGGAAATAAATTGTCAAGTAGAGTGTCCATGCCGAACGAAGCTGCTAAGAGTACTTAGTACCCACCCTACATACCCTTTGTTTGGTTTTTTATGTCATTAGGATGTGGAATGTAGCCGGCCATCCAGCCAACCCCTTTGTTGAGACTTCAGCTGTAGGAATCAAACTTGTAAATGAAATTAAGTTTTGTAGCTTCCCTGTGCCACTGGCTTTAGAAATTGGTTTGACATAATACGGTGACTTTGAGATCCATTAATGAGAGCCCAGGCAAGTCACTGTCCCTCTTTTATGCTTTCTACCAGCTGCTGGAGAGATCCTTCCTGCGAGGGGGGTTAGACGGCCTTCGTCCTCACGCGCTCTCTCTGAGGAGTCTCTGGGCAGGCCATTGGGAGAGCGGATCCCCATTCATGGGCCAGCCCCACATGTCCATCTGGCCCTGGTGTAACGGGGCATTTCCCAACCGCGCACCTAGCAGAACTGCAGCTATAGGGGTAAACCCTCCGCTCCAACAGGCTACCAGCGCTCAGTGGCCCAGGGCCTTGGAATGACACCTCACAAAGCACGCTCTGTGCAAAGCCCAGCACAGTCGTATCGCAGCGGTGACCGGGGGAGGGGCGGGCAGCGTGCTTATTTGTGGTACCCAAGTCACACCCTGACTCTGTCCCTCCCAGAAAATGGTGACGGCTCTGGATAAGAACTGGCACCCGGAGCATTTCTGCTGTGTGAAGTGCAGGAGGCCCTTTGGGGAGGAAGGTGAGTGAGCATCCCTGCCCCACTGAGGCAGCACCCAAGTAACCCCTCCATGAGACAAAGCAGTGGCACAACTGGCCCCGCCCATACTGCCTGACAGGGAACAGCACCCCCAACTAGCCCCGCCCATACTGCCTGACAGGGAACAGCACCCCCAACTAGCCCCGCCCATACTGCCTGACAAAGAACAGCACCCCCAACTAGCCCCGCCCATACTGCCTGACAGAGAACAGCACCCCAACTAGCCCCACCCAGACTGCCTGACAAAGAACAGCACCCCCAACTAGCCCCACCCATACTGCCTGATAGGGAACAGCACCCCCAACTAGCCCTGCCCATACTGCCTGACAAAGAACAGCACCCCAACTAGCCCCGCCCAGACTGCCTGACAAAGAACAGCACCCCCAACTAGCCCCGCCCATACTGCCTGACAAAGAACAGCACCCCCAACTAGCCCCGCCCATACTGCCTGACAGAGAACAGCACCCCAACTAGCCTTGCCCATACTGCCTGACAAAGAACAGCACCCCCAACTGGCCCCGCCCATACTGCCTGACAAAGAACAGCACCCCAACTAGCCCCACCCAGACTGCCTGACAGAGAACAGCACCCCAACTAGCCCCGCCCATACTGCCTGACAAAGAACAGCACCCCAACTAGCCCCGCCCATACTGCCTGACAAAGAACAGCACCCCAACTAGCCCCGCCCATACTGCCTGACAAAGAACAGCACCCCCAACTAGCCCCGCCCATACTGCCTGACAAAGAACAGCACCCCAACTAGCCCCGCCCATACTGCCTGACAAAGAACAGCACCCCCAACTAGCCCCGCCCATACTGCCTGACAGAGAACAGCACCCCAACTAGCCCGGCCCATACTGCCTGACAAAGAACAGCACCCCAACTAGCCCCGCCCATACTGCCTGACAGAGAACAGCACCCCCAACTAGCCCCGCCCATACTGCCTGACAGAGAACAGCACCCCAACTAGCCCCGCCCCTCACTGCCTGACAGAGAACAGCACCCCCAACTAGCCCCTCCCATACTGCCTGACAAAGAACAGCACCCCCAACTAGCCCCTCCCATACTGCCTGACAGAGAACAGCACCCCCAACTAGCCCCGCCCACACTGCCTGACAAAGAACAGCACCCCAACTAGCCCCACCCATACTGCCTGACAGAGAACAGCACCCCCAACTAGCCCCGCCCATACTGCCTGACAAAGAACAGCACCCCAACTAGCCCCGCCCATACTGCCTGACAGAGAACAGCACCCCAATTAGTCCGGCCCCCACTGCATCCTCTGTGGAAGCACCTGGAGCCCTTCCTTGTTGTGACCCTCCCACGCTGCTGCAGTGCGGCTGGTCACTGGGCAGCCCCCTGGACCCTGCTCTGTGTCCCTGCAGGTTTTCACGAGAAGGACGGCCAGCAGTACTGCCGCCAGGACTTCTACGAGCTCTTCTCCACGCGCTGCCAGGGCTGCAGCCAGGCCATCCTGGAGAACTACATCTCGGCCCTCAGCGCCCTCTGGCACCCCGAGTGCTTCGTCTGCAGGGTGAGCCGCCGGGCACCACGCAGCAGGGCCAGAGGGGAGAGGGCAGCGAGGGAGGAGGAGGAAGGGGGACAGAGTAGGGCAGTGTTTCTCAACCTTTTTTTAAAAAAGTACCCCTTTTTTAAAAAACAAAAATCTAAGCACCCCCAGGACCTACAGTTTTCAGACACATTTTTTTCTACCGTTGCAACATATTTGTTTAAAGAACTTAATTGTAGCTGGGCGGGCGTTGCCATTTTTGGGTGTAAAAAATACAAAAATAAAACACTGTAACACTTAAAACAAAAATTCAGTTTTCTTCACATTTCAGTTGTGTTGACGTACCCCCGGACTTCTCTTGAGCACCCCTAAGGGTACTCGTCCCACTGGTGTAGGGAATGGGGGAAGGGTGCAGGGAGCACGGGGAATGTGCAGCGCTGGGAGATGAGGGATGGTACCGAGGTGGGGAAGGACAGTGGGAGGATAAGGGCAGTGCAAAGGGAAGGTGCATTGTGGGGGGAGGTGGGAATGGGGAGGGGGCAGTGTAGGAGGAAGTGAGGGGGAGGGGCAGTGTGGGAGCAGGAGGGGAGGAGCAATGCAGGGGGATGAGGGGAGGGGTGAGTTTGGGGCAAGTGAGGGGGAAGGAGGAAGAGGCGGTGTGGGGGGAAATGAGGGGGAGGGGCAATGCAGAGGCACGAGTGGAGGGGCAAGTTTTGGGGAAGGGGCGGTGTGGAGGTAAGTGGGGGGAGGAGCAATGCAAAGAGACATGGGGAGGGGTGAGTTTGGGGGATGGGGCGGTGCGGGGGAAAGTGAGGGGGAGGGGCGGGGACAGTGTGGGGGATGTGGGGGCTGGGGAGGGAAGCCAGGGCAGCATGCGTGGGGCGTGGTGTGTGCACTAACCCCTTTGCCCTCCCCCCAGGAGTGCTACGCGCCCTTCCTGCAGGGCAGCTTCTTCGAGCACGGCGGGCGGCCCTACTGCGAGACGCACTACCACAAGCAGCGGGGCTCGCTGTGCTGGGGCTGCGAGAAGCCCATCGCCGGGCGCTGCATCACTGCCATGGCCCGCAAGTTCCACCCCGAGCACTTCGTCTGCGCCTTCTGCCTCAAGCAGCTCAACAAGGGCACCTTCAAGGAGCAGAATGACAAGCCCTACTGCCACCCCTGCTTCCTCAAGCTCTTCGGCTGAGCCACGCCCATCTCCGGGCAGGCCCCGCCCCCTGGGCCGGCCACACCCCGGCAGGCCCCGCCCCCGGGCCAGTCAGAACCCAACAGGCCCCGCCCCCGGGCCAGTCAGAACCCATCAGGCCCCACCCCCTGGGCCAGCCACACCCAGAAGGCCGGGCTTTCTGACCCTGCTGCACCTCAACAGGCCCCGCCCTGGACCCGGTCACGGCCAGGCAAGCCCCACCCCTTTCCCAGCCATACTCCAGCCAGCCATGCCCTTGGCACAAATCACACCCCGGCAGGCATGGCCATTCCCTGGCTGGCTCCTTCCCTGGCTTAGCCACACCTTCCATTGCTCAGAGGGGGACGGAAAAGCCATGGCCCCCAGCACAGCCATGTCAATCATTGCCAAAGGCTGGTTAAGCCACGCCTCCCAAGCCAACCTGGAAAGCCCCTCCTCTTTCAGAGCCACACCCACAATCGGCAATTGGCAGCACGTCTGGCATTCCTGCCCTGCTGCTGACGGGCCTGGCTCCCCTCCCTCCCCAGCCGCCTGGGGCCCATATGCTAAGCAGAATTTGAGCCCCAGGCCCACAGGGGATGGGCACTGGCCATGGACCACCTTGTCTAACAACAAGGTTGTGGGGAGCAGAGGGGAAGGGCCCCTGGGCGGAGGCCTGCCTTCAGGGGGTGTGGCTGCCTGGGCTAAGCCCTGCTCCTGGGCACAAGAAAGGGGCGGGGCTTATTTTTCCAAAACTCACGTTGAAATGTTATAGGATCACAAAGTGTCTGCAGCTCTGGGGGAGGGAATGGGGGGGGGGTTAAAATGGGGCTGGTGGGAGGTAATTGGGGGGAGGGAAGAAAAGGGTTTATTACAAGCACAAATAAGGGGGGTATTTTATACTCATACAAATGTATTGCTGTTTAAACACAGTGGGGGGGTCTCCCCAGGCTGGCACCAGCAATCCTCACCTCCAACACTATATGGGTGTTAAACAGCCCCTGCGCCCCACCCCAGAGGTGGCTGCATCTCAGTGCAGGGTGAGGGCTCCCTCTATAAACAGCCCCTGTGAGCCACCCCAGAGACAATGGGGTGGGCCATAGGCTCTGAGGTCTTCTCCTCAAGGGGGTGTTGGTGTATGGAGGGCTGATTGCCTGCTAATGGGGACCCTACTGTGCTCCACAATGTGTCTTGTCTTTGATTTTGCTTTTTACACACTCAGTTATGCTGAAGCATTAAGTATTTATTGTACTTTTGGGCTCTTTTTTAAGACACGCTCATGACCGCGCTCTGGGCTCTGCTCCAGCTTAGAGGCAGGATCGAGACGCGCCGGAGAGCCTGGGGGCTGAGCGACATGGATCCTGGGGAGACGGGAGGGATGTAGGTGAAGAGATTTCTGGTCTGGAAGCAGAGAGCGATAAGACTGACGGGATCCGGGAAGGAGACAGAGGGACGTGGAGCCTTTCCCCTGTACACGGCACCCACCCCAAACACTGACTGGCTTAAACTGTGAGCAATGGGCCCAGAGGCTTCCCTGCTAGGGAGCACCGGTCCTAGGTTACTTGCTGGGAGAGCAGGCAGGGCCCGGAGGGAGGGTGTGTGTGTTATTCTTGCTGATCTAGGATTGTATCAGGGCCACGATTTTTTTTCTTTTACTGTATAAGCCCAAAATGCTTCTTCACTCACTGCTGTCTGGTGCCCGCCGGGCACCGGCCTCCATGGGCCATGTCTGCCCGGCCTGCTCTCACTGCTGTATCCATGGGGGTGACAGAATAAAAAGCCACCTTTGAGTAAACACGTGTGCGTCTGTTTGGTGGGCGGGGAGTTCGCAGCCTCCCCAGCCACGTTCCCCTTCTGACTTGTGTCAGCTCCCCGCTCTTCCGCGGAGCCTCCCAGGGAAGCGTCCCGCACAAAGGGAGGCTAAATGGAACTAGAGTCCAAGGCCAGAGATCATCTCGTCTCACCTCCTGTGTGAGGCAGGCCAGGGACCTGCCCCCGAGTAATTCCCAGCGCAGAGCTTTTCAAGTGGGGCTGCATGGATGGAGAGAGGGGTCTGTGTGGGGCTGGAGGGATACCTGGACGAGGCCACTGGGAAAAGCATTTGCGTTTCAGAGTGACGCCAGCCGGCTCTGTATGGGCTCTTCCCTGACTTGCGTGATGAGCTGGGGGTCAGTGGCCTCGGCCCTCAGTGAAAGTCAGTGGGGCTTTAATCAGCCCCCTTCTAGGGTTGCCAGGCATCCGGTATTGGCCCGGACAATCCGGTATTTGCAGCCTGTAAAAAAAACAGAAAATACCGGACATGTAAAATGTCCAGTATTTTCTATTTTTCTTGGACAGAAGAAAAATTTCTGCTTGGGCCATTCCACCCCTGCTGCATCTGGTGGGGGCAGGGGTGGGGGGAGTGCCGAGTCTAGGGATTTAAAGGCGCAGTGCCTCTTTCTTTTTTTTGCACAACCAAATTTTTCCCCACCAATTTTTGTTGTTGTTGTTGTTGTTGTTTTAAGTATCTGGCAACCCTACCCCCTTTCCCTAACAGGAGAAAGAGTAAGGGCTGAAGATGAGCCAGGAGGCAGAGACTGACAGTCCCCACAACCAATGGGGAGCAACTTCTTTCCAAGTCAGCCAGATTGACAGAGCAGGTAGATCAATGAGGGAGTCAGCTAATTGTTTTGGGAAAATCCTCTCTCACTCCTATCTGGGGCAGGGGGGCTGCTGGAAGTTAGCCCCGTGGTCCATGGTATGTGGCCTCCAGGCTAGTGGCTGGGCCAGCCAGGGGCGTGCCTCTTGTCGGGCGCTCAGTGCGCCACACTGCAGAGGTGCTGCAGCAACAGCAGTTGCTCTGGTTGGCTGCGTCTAGACTGGCAAGTTTTTTCCGCAAAAGCAGCTGCTTTCGTGCAAAAACTTGCCAGCTCTCTACACTGGCCGCTTGATTTTGCGCAAAAGCACTGACGTTCTACTGTCCGAAATCAGTGCTTCTTGCGCAAATGTTTTGACGTTCCCGTTCGGGCAAAAGCCCTTTTCCGGAAATGCTTTTGCGCAGGAGGGCCAGTGTAGACAGCTAAAAACTGTTTTGCGCAAAAAACCCCGATGGTGAAAATGGCGATTGGGGCTTTCTTGTGCAAAACCGCATCTAGATTGGCACGGACGCTTTTCCACAAAAAGTGCTTTTGCGGAAAAGTGTCCGTGCCAATCTAGACGCTCTTTTCCGCAAATGCTTTTAACGGAAAAACTTTTCCGTTAAAAGCATTTGCAGGAAATCATGCCAGTCTAGATGTAGCCGTTGTGTGGCAGAGTGGGAGGGGCCTTCTCTGTCCCCGGGAGCCCCTTCCCAGCACAGATCTCACCCCTCCAACTCTCCCTCAAAGCATGCAGTCTGCTGGGACAACAGTAACTTTGCCCCCCCTGTGGCTGGACCATTGAGCAGGGTAACATGGGGAGTGTATGGCAGAGGTAGGGTGAAAGGGAGCTATCCCAGGCTTTGTAACACCTAGTGCTCATTCCCCCCCACTATACCCACTAGGCCTCACTCCCCTCTCAGAGCTGGAGAGAGAGCTCAGATAGGAGGCCAGTTTCTCTTCATCCAGCCATGCTGACTATGCAGGATTCCTCAGGGGTTTTTTTGGGGGGGTGGGGGAGGGACTACAACTCCCATAATGCCGAGGAAACCCCCTTTCCCACACACCCTTGCAGGGGCAGGTCAGCAGAACCAGAGAGCTCAGCTGGAAAACAGGGGTCCTGCTGCTGCCCTGGCTTCTCCTGTCCTACCACAGAGCGGGGGGCTGTAGCCCCCACTCCCTGCTGGGCTGCTCCATGTGGCTCCACTGCTCCCCCCATGCCCCACCCACCTGCTGCTACCTGCGCCAGGTAGGTGCTGGAGTGGGAGCTTTTCCATGGGACACCCCTCCCAGGGGCTAAACACAGCTCCCAGCGCTGGGGAGAGAGGCCAGGAGTCCTGGCTCCCAGTCCCCTCCTCTCCCAGGAGTCCCTGTTGCGGGGGACCCCAGAAGGAAATGCTGGTGGTTATTTCCCAGGCTGTCAAGCAGACCGAGGGAGGGGGGGGGATGCAACCCGAGCAGACAGCGGAGGGTGGTGGGGGCGGGAGGGGTATGTCTCCACTGCATTTCCTCATCCGCAGACCTGGCCGTCTCCCTCGGCTTCAGCGCCAAGACTCCAGCCCCGAACCACAACACCTGCAAAGCCGCTTTTCATCACAAGGCTGCAGTCCCCAGCTCCGGGGCTCTGCACTTTGGGAGTTAAACGCAGTGCGGACGTACCCGGAGGGACCTTGGTTCCGGCTGCCGTGGCTGTGAGTAACCTTGGCACCATCTGAGTTTTGGTTTTTTTATGATATTGACCGACAACACCAATGGTTATTTTAAGCCTTTTTATTTGCACGGATTGAAGTGTTCACAACTGCTGGCGGAGGAGGGAGGCCAGGCTCTGTAATGACAGCAGACGCGGTGATTCCCCGAGCTACAGCTTGCTACCGGTTGAAGCACTAACTGTCAACATCACCTGTCAGAAGCTACAGAGCCGGTAGCCTCAACTCTAACACTGACAAGGTTCTCGGGCAGCATTTTTCTTCTGTTGCCTGTAAATTCTCGTGATTGTGAGTGGAAACATGTTTCTATCAGTTGGCGGCGAGTGTGCGGGTCAATCGACATTTACTGATGCTGATTGAGAACCGGCAGCTGCTCCCAACCCTCGTTATGTGAGGGTTGGGAGCAGCTGGCCCTACCCACACTCTGCCCCCAGGATCAGGCAGGTCCGAGCTGCTGCTGCTTCTGCCTCCTGTGAGATGGCACGGAGCAAGCGAAGCTGCCACTGGGTGGAGTTGCACCCCTGACAGGGCAGGGCTGGAGACAGACTTTGCCAGGCCCTGAATAAGGTGTGTGTGGGGTCAGATCCGGGCCCCCTGGAAGGGGCGGGCCCTCAGGCAGAAGTGTGGGGCTGTGGGCTAGCCTCCCTCCGCCAGCCCTCAGTCCCTCCTGCATGTTGCAGTCCAGGGTTCTGGTAGCAATTTAACAGGTCCGGGGCTCCGGTCGCTGCTGCTGCTGGGGTGGCGACCAGGAACCTCAGGCCCTTTTAAAGAGCCACCAGAGGCCTGGAACATGGCGAACCCAGCCCAACATAAGCACTATGGTCCTACTACTTGTGCACGGTCACCCGCGATGCTCCATTTGTCAGCAGCGCACGCCCACGTGTGGGGTGTAGCGTCAGCAGTGAGGGGGGTGCCCTGGGGTAGCTCTCCCCCTGCTGCAGCCAGGAGGGGTGGGAAGGAGGAGTGGATCGCAGTGCATCATGGGTGCCAGCTCAACGTCCCATAATGCAGTTCTTTCCATCCCAGCATGCCACGTGCTTGTTCCGACGGTATTTGGCGGCATTTATCGATTGCCCCTGTGCGCCTGCCGTCTCTGTCGGAAGGGATGCTCTCCGCGGCTAGGGCCACTGCCGTGGAGACCTGTGGAGATCTGTGCGTGATGAACTCCAGCCTGAGGAGGGATTGCCTGATCTGCTGCATGCCCTCAAAAGAAGCGACACCGGCTTGCTTTTGGTATTCACGGCGCAGCTGGGCTCCTTCTAGGTTCATTGGATCGAACTGGTCCTGGTTTTTTGGCCTCCGAAGACTGGAGCACCTCTTGGAACAGGTCCTTGCTCTGCCGCAGTGGCTTCCTTAACTGGGAGAGGCGCTCGGCTGGTGTGAGGGGGTTCCCCTGAAAGCCACGTCTGCGGAAGCACCAGAAACAATGCACAGAAGCATGCTTGCTTGTCTGGGCAGAGCATTGACTCACTACAGTAAAATACACCCTTGTCACTCAACAACCCCTTTCTCTCTGGCCCTTGGCAAGCAGTCCAAACCGGGTGCGTTCAGCTGGGGAGGAGCTGGGCATGCAAGATGGGGCAAAGACTCTGTATGTTTGTTTTTTTAAGGGGATGAGTGCAGGCAATTAGGAACAGGCCTGGCCCGAGGGCAAGGCGGTTGCCTTGGGCCCCACGCCTTCAGGGCCCTGCGTTGCCCGGTGCCCGCCCACCCAGCCATTTGTTCACTGCCCTGTCTGCGCAGCGTAGCCACTGTCAGCTGGCTGCCTTGTGCCTCACAAACTCTATGGCCAGGCCTGATTAGCAACAATGCTGTAAATTCCCGCACCATTTCCCACAAGTGGGGTCACTGCAGCTGACTCATTCCCGAGGTGAAGCAAGGGTGCATCTTCTGCATGCGTGTGGCTTCAGATCTGGTCCTGCTCACCTTGGGGCCACTTTGCTCCCTGCACAAGTGCTTGTCGAGCGGTGCAGGAAAGCTTCCTACAGCAGGGGGAGGAACACAGGATCTCTGCCAAGGAGCCTTAAATAGAGGACTAGCGAGTACCTCCAGGAGCGGTTCCTAGAGAACACTCTGAAGAATTCCTGTGCAATCTCCCATTTGTTCTGAAAGCCCCAGAGAGTCTGTTTTCCTCCTTCTCTTTTTGAGCTTGGGCATGTGATGGAGTGAGGTCACAGAAGACCCTTTGGCATTGTTCTCCCTCTCTGTCAATGAAAGAGAGGTGCACACTGGCCATACCCCCTCTCCTCCACCAGTAACAACTATTTACACTGGCCCTGATAATAAAAACACTTTTTGTTTACTAAGTACAAACAGGAGGATGTAAGTGGTTGCAAGAGAAAATGGACAGATCCAAGTAAGTTACTAAGTGAAAATGAAAAGAAAATGCATAGCTACTTCTAATTCACTAAGAAACTTATTGCGAGCAGATTCTTACCCTAAAGAGCTGTTCTTGTTCTAGGCATAATCTTCAGGTCAAAGATGATCTTTTACTCTGACCTGGGTCCTCTGCCCTCTTTCGGAGTGTATCACGTCAGCTGAAGACCAAGAGCTGATAACTTCCCCTTGCTTAAATAGTTGTCTCCCCAGGGAAGGAATCTTTTGTTCTACAGTCCCCCTTTCATGGAAAACTACCTGTGTCAAAAAATGGAATCCCAGTACCAGGTGATATGGTCAGATGTTTAACTAGTCCAATCACCTTTGAACTTACAGGACAAAAAAGGTTGTTTACAAATCATTAAGTTGATCTCCCAATGGGTATGGCTTGGGGTAGGGAGACCAGTAATGGTTCTCATTGTTTATATTTTAAATGTACCAATCTCAGACTTCATATATCTAACTTCACATTCAAAAATGATACATACGCCAAAATAGAATATGCAGATCCAGCAGACTGTAATATTAAACTTGCTAGGTTACAAGAGGTACTTTGTTTAAAGCTTTTTTGAGTGATGCATATTTATATTCATAAGCCAATTTTCATAAAGCATGTTGGGGGGACCATCACAGGGCAACACTTGGGATATTTGATGTTTCCCTTTCAGTACCAAGCTACTGGATTCAGGTGGCTACTTAAGAATCACAGTTTTTTAAAAGTCTCCGCTTGTGGAGAAAAGTGTAAAGCTGTACAGATAAAAGAAAAGGAGCCACACATACTTTTTTCAGCAAGAAATGTGCTTTTAAAAAAAGAGAATCTTGTGATTTTGGAGGGACCCGCCTGGTGATTTTACAAGATGTGGATTTGGAGGTAGCAGGGGTTCACTGTTCTGTGCTGGAAGCCGGGATGCTTCACTGGGAGGAAATACAGCTAAACAAATACTCCTCATTGGAGTTGCAGAAAGCTGGTGAGACTTTCTGGCCTGGGTTATGAAGAGTTGGCAGAATTTGATTGGTTCTAATTTCAACAGCTAATACTGATGTCTCTTAAGTGTATCTTTGAGATTCTTATCAAATGTAGTATCAGAGGGGTCACCGTGTTAGTCTGGATCTGCAAACGCGACAAGGAGTCCTGTGGCACCTTCTAGACTAACAGATGTGCTGGAGCATAAGCTTTCGTGGGCAAAGACCCACTTCGTCAGATGCATGTCATGGAAATATCCAGAGGCAGGTATAAATATGCAGGCCAGAATCAAGCTAGAGATAAGGAGGTGAATCCAATCAGGGAGGATGAGGCCCACTTCTAGCAGCTGATCTGGAGGTGTGAACACCAAGAGAGGAGAAGCTGCTTTTGTAGTTAGCTAGCCATTCACAATCGTTGTTTAAACCTGAGCTGATGGTATCAAACTTGCAGCTGAACTGTAGCTCAGCAGTTTCTCTTTGGACTCTGGTCTTGAAGTTTTTTTGCTGCAGGATGGCTACCTTTAGACCTGCTATTGTGTGTCCAGGCAGACAGAAACCTGTAGGAGAACACTTCAGTCTCCCTGGACACACAATAGCAGGTCTAAAGGTAGCCATCCTGCAGCAAAAAAACTTCAAGACCAGAGTCCAAAGAGAAACTGCTGAGCTACAGTTCAGCTGCAAGTTTTATACCATCAGCTCAGGTTTAAACAAAGACTGTGAATGGCTAGCTAACTACAAAAGCAGCTTCTCCTCTCTTGGTGTTCACACCTCCAGATCAGCTGCTAGAAGTGGGCCTCATCCTCCCTGATTGGATTCACCTCCTTATCTCTAGCCTGATTCTGGCCTGCACATTTATACCTGCCTCCGGATATTTCCACGACATGCATCTGACGAAGTGGGTCTTTGCCCATGAAAGCTAGTGCTCCAATACATCTGTTAGTCTAGAAGGTGCCCCAGGACTCCTTGTTGCTTTTTTCAAATTTAAATTTGCACAGTTCCAGTAAAATAGGGGGGGAAGGTTTAGTCAATACGATTTAATGACAGTAGACTGGGGTGGGCAAAATATGGCCTACGGGCTGGATCTGGCCCACCAAACAGTTGGATCTGGCCTGCCACAGCCCAATGGGACCCTCGGGCAGCCAGCCGCAGCCTGACACCAAAGGCCCAAAGGCCTCACCCTAGACATTCACAGGCAAACCAGGGTGGGAGTTCAACTTATTAAGCTATTGGAAACACCCCTCCAATGTCCAGCGTGAAGCAGTGCCATGTAATCGGTAGCACCCCAGCGTTTTTTAGTGACTTACAATCTGAGTTAATTAACGTGCTTACCCCGGGGGCACCCCCTGCATCACTAGCTGGCTCGGTAGACTGGTTATTTCTGCCATTCAGGAACGCAGGGCTCTCCTGGTGCTTTTGCAGGATACCCGCCAAACTCTTAGTGCAGCCACACCCCCTGCTGGCACAGGGATGTTCACCATGTTATTAAAATACAGTGCGGGGGTGGGGGGGTGCGGGAAGGGGAAAGGGACAGTTGT
Organism: Pelodiscus sinensis; assembly: GCF_052426305.1. Classification (NCBI taxonomy): domain Eukaryota; kingdom Metazoa; phylum Chordata; order Testudines; family Trionychidae; genus Pelodiscus; species Pelodiscus sinensis. The sequence continues at coordinate 130,959,062 of NC_143056.1, read as the reverse complement.
CAGGTTAAAGAAAAAGTGCTGCCAATGGGTTCATCTAAACCAATATCCCCACTCCCTGTGGTTCCCGATCAGACCCCTGCATCCATTATTCTGGATCAGACCCATGTGCCCATCTAGCCCGGTATCCCCTCTCCAGCAGGGGCTGGCACCAGCTGTTTCAGAGGAGCTTGTAAGGAGACCCCCTAGTGGACAGTTCCAGAACTACCGAGAGAGCTGCCGCCAAACTACTGCCAATTCCTTACGCCTGTGCTTTCAGCGCCTTCCAATGACAAAAACGGAAACAATTCGAGGCTGAGGCTTTCCCCAGATCCCCGCTGGGCTTGGATATTTGATCCCCACCGCAGAGGCAGCTGCAAAAAATCCTGTTCTTCAAAGTTCTCAGGCTTAGGGTTGCTGGATGGGGGGTCAGATTGCCTGTGGTCTTGGGGTTTTTTTTTGCCGTCCTCTGCAGGGTAGGGTGGGTCCCCTGGCAGCAGCAGCTGGACAGATCTCTTCTGATCCATTCCCCGGGGAGCTGGGAGTTGGGCCGGCAGTTCTTCCCACATGCTGTGCGTTTGTAGGGTAACCCATGGTGGACATCAGTAGTGGGCCTGGCTGGGGTCTCCTCCTCCCTGCTCCAGGCTCTGAGACGGCCTGCGTGGCTCTGCAGGACACAGGTGACTGCCTTGCCCAGGGAAGAGCGGGGACGACCTCCCTCTGCCCCAGGCCTGCCCTTGCCCCACCACCTCCCCTCCCCTCTTTCCCCAGGGGGACGAGCAGGGACCGGCAGCAGGCCCCCCTCTGCACTCACCGGCAGTGGTGGGATAAGTGGAACAACATGGCTCCCGCTGCTTTGCTCCCCTGGCCGCCTCACTCCACTCCCACCGGGGAGCGTGGGGCCGTCCCACACCCTCTCGGAGTGGCGCAGCTGGGAAAACAAAGCCTGCCCTTCCTCCGCTCTGTGAGTGCAGGAGAGACAGACCCCTGCTGCCAGCACTGCCCCTTCCCCCCCCTCACCCTGCTAGTCCTCCTGCCGGCTGGCTCCTTCCCCCCCCAGCATTTGGGGGTAGGGATGTAAGAGTGCAATGGTTTAAACAGGTAACCGATAAGCAGAAGCTTAAAAGCCGGCTCCTGGCGTGCACCGGCACCTGGGGTGCCGCCCACTGCCCCCTGTGTAACCGCTGAGATTTTCAGTAGATGCATGGTTAATCAATTACACGCATTTTAACATCCCTATTTGGAGGCATGTGACCTTTTGTGCCCCCCTCTCACATGTCGCCCCTGGGCACATGGGCTGTTTCCAGGCCTGTGCGTGAGCATGTGACGGTCTAGGAAGGTGTATGGCAGAAAGGGATCTAGGGGTCATAGCGGACCACAAGCTAAATGAGTCAACAGTGTGATACTGTTGCAAAAAAAGGCAAACGTGGTTCTGGGATGCATTCACAGGAGTATTGTGAGCAAGGCACGAGAAGCAATTTTTCAGCTCTACTCTGTGCTGATTAGGCCTCAGCTGGAGTCTTGTGTCCAGTTCTGGGCACCGCATTTCAAGAAAGATGTGGAGAAACTGGAGACGGTCCAGAGAAAAGCAACACAAATGATGAAAGGTCTAGAATGCATGAGCTATGAGGGAAGACTGACGGAACTGGGCTTGTTTAGTCTGGAAAAGAGACGACTGAGAGGGGACATGATAGCGGTTTTCAAGTACCTAATGGAGCAGGGCTACTTATGTGGCCCGTGGTCCGTTGGTTTGCGGTCCACAGGTGGGAGCCAAAACAAAAAAGTAGTCAATGTAATGGTCTTCTGGTGATATGTGTTTTAGTAGTTAAATTCCTGGACTCTCATTGCTCATGAAAAGTGCTGTCATAGGGGTGGAAATTGGGTAAATGTTGCATTTTATTAATATCAGCAGAACTGACTTAAGTGGGGTCCGCGTGTTGTGTAGTTTTGCCTTAATCTTTGTATTCATGCCCATCAGTGTGAAAAGCTATTTGCATATATATTTGCATGTATATGCAACCACACTTAAGTCCTGGCCCTCAGCGTGTGCTGACAGTATAATTGTGGCCCCCTGGGGCTTCCAAAGTTGAGTAGCTTTGTAATCGAGTGTTACAGGGTGGAGGGGGAAAATTGTTCTCTTTGACCTCTGAGGATAGGACAAGGAGCAATGGGCTTACATTGCTGTAAGGGAGGTTTAGGTTGCACATTAGGAAAAGCGTCCTGTCAGGGTGGTTAAAAGCTGGAATAAACTGCATGGGGAGGTTGTGGAATCTCCATCTCTGGAGATATTTCAGAGCAGGTTGGACAGACTCCTACCAGGGATGATCTAGACGGTGCTGGGTCCTGCCGTGAGGGCTGGGGACCGGACTCAATAAGCTCTCGAGGTCCCTTCCAGTTCTAGTGTGCTAGGATTCTATGCACAGTCCACTGTAAATGTGGGTTTACAAGTGCTAGAGCTGGGTTTGCAGCTCTGCTACTGTTTTCACACCTCACTATGCAGATCGTCTGATTCCTGGCTGTGGTGTGACCTGTGCCCACACTGCAAACTGACAGGGCCCAGACCTGAAACGGGGACTTGGCTCAAACCTGGGTCAGGGAGTGGGGGCTTGTTCCCTGCACTGGGAGAGAGGGGGCAGCAATGGGGTTTGTGCCTGAGCAGAGAAACCTGATGGGCAGCAAGGGGGAGAGGGGAAAGAAGAGCTGGGGGTTCAGCTGCCCCAGAGCTGGTTGGAGGGGTTCTCTCTGAGCCCAGCTTTGACTCCCTCATGCCTCTGTCCACCTCCCCACACAGCCATTTCCTGCGTCTGCTTCTCTTCCGCCACCTACAGAACAAGGGTGGGGGGGGTCATCTATTCTCAGAGAGGTTCCCCAAGGGGGTGGGTCTCATTGTAGGTGAGGATCCTGCCATGCCTTCCTCCAGCAGCCAGGTGCAGGGAAAGGAAGGTCCCACCCGCCCTGGAGTGCTACAGTCTAAGACCTCCAATCTCCAGGAGCAGGGGGAAAATACTCAACCAGACAATTCTTAGAAACAGCAGAGTGGAGAACACAAGCCAGCAGTGAAACTAATCCCTCCAGTCAGGGATCGAACCCAAGAGTCCCAACGCCCCACCCAATCCCCCCTTCTTAGAGCCAGGAACAGAACCCAGGAGCCCTGACTCTTAACTTGCTGCTCTAACCACTCACCCTCACTCTGCTCCCAGAAGGTGTAATGCACTATTGTGTCTCTATATCTCTCTCTTAGGGTTGTCAGGTGTCCTGTTTTGAACCAGACAGTCCAGTATTTGAGCTTTCTGTTCGGGAAACACATTGAGAACATAGAACTGTCCGGTATTTTCTAACTAAGATGGAATGTCGATTGTGATGGAATGTCAGGTGTGTCCGGTATTTTTGTTGAAACCATCTGGCAACCCTACTCTCTCTGTGGCGAGAAGGGTTACATACAGCCCCTCATTGCCCTGTGTCTCCCCTGTAGCCCAGGGACTCCGACATTCCCACAGCAGCATTGGGGGTCTCAGCAGACACACTTACTATCTGAGCAGTGGGTAAGGTTGGAAGCTGTTGGGCTGAACTCACACACAAGGCTCAGGACACCTGGGTTGTAGACATGTCAGGGTGGGCAGTGGGGTATAATGGTTGGAGCACCGGAGCGGGGAGGCAGGACGCCTGGGTGCTAGTGTGTCACGGTGGGCAGTGGGGTGTAATGGTTGGAGCACCGGGGCAGGGAGGCAGGACGGCTGGGTCCTATCATGTCATGGTGGGCAGTGGGGTGTAATGGTTGGAGCACCGGGGTGGGAAGGCAGGACACCTGGGTCCTAGCATGTCACGGTGGGCAGTGGGGTGTAACGGTTGGAGCACCGGGGCGGGGAGGCAGGATGCCTAGGTCCTAGCATGTCATGGTGGGCAGTGGGGTGTAATGGTTGGAGCACCGGGGCGGGGAGGCAGGATGCCTGGGTCCTAGCATGTCATGGTGGGCAGTGGGGTGTAATGGTTGGAGCACCGGGGCAGGGAGGCAGGATGCCTGGGTGCTAGTGTGTCACGGTGGGCAGTGGGGTGTAATGGTTGGAGCACCGGGGCGGGGAGGCAGGACGCCTGGGTCCTAGCATGTCATGGTGGGCAGTGGGGTGTAATGGTTGGAGCACCGGGGCGGGAGGCAGGACGCCTGGGTCCTAGCATGTCATGGTGGGCAGTGGGGTGTAATGGTTGGAGCACCGGGGCGGGAGGCAGGACGCCTGAGTCCTAGCATGTCACGGTGGGCAGTGGGGTGTAATGGTTGGAGCACCGGGGCAGGGAGGCAGGATGCCTGGGTCCTAGCATGGCACGGTGGGCAGTGGGGTGTAATGGTTGGAGCACCGGAGCAGGGAGGCAGGATGCCTGGGTCCTAGCATGTCACGGTGGGCAGTGGGGTGTAATGGTTGGAGCACCGGGGCAGGGAGGCAGGATGCCTGGGTCCTAGCATGGCACGGTGGGCAGTGGGGTGTAATGGTTGGAGCACCGGAGCAGGGAGGCAGGACGCCTGGGTCCTAGCATGTCACGGTGGGCAGTGGGGTGTAATGGTTGGAGCACCGGGGCAGGGAGGCAGGATGCCTGGGTCCTAGCATGGCACGGTGGGCAGTGGGGTGTAATGGTTGGAGCACCGGAGCAGGGAGGCAGGATGCCTGGGTCCTAGCATGTCACGGTGGGCAGTGGGGTGTAATGGTTGGAGCACAGGGGCGGGAGGCAGGACGCCTGGATCCTAGCATGGCACGGTGGGCTGTGGGGTGTAATGGTTGGAGCACCGGGGCGGGGAGGCAGGACGCCTGGGTCCTAGCATGGCACGGTGGGCAGTGGGGTGTAATGGTTGGAGCACCGGGGCGGGAGGCAGGATGCCTGGGTCCTAGCATGGCACGGTGGGCAGTGGGGTGTAACGGTTGGAGCACCGGGGCGGGGAGGCAGGACGCCTGGGTCCTAGCATGTCACGGTGGGCAGTGGGGTGTAATGGTTGGAGCACCGGGGCGGGAGGCAGGACGCCTGGGTCCTAGCATGGCACGGTGGGCAGTGGGGTGTAATGATTGGAGCACCGGGGCAGGGAGGTAGGATGCCTGGGTCCTAGCATGGCACGGTGGGCAGTGGGGTGTAATGGTTGGAGCACTGAGGCGGGAGGCAGGACGCCTGGGTCCTAGCATGGCACGGTGGGCAGTGGGGTGTAATGGTTGGAGCACCGGGGCGGGGAGGCAGGACGCCTGGGTCCTAGCATGGCACGGTGGGCAGTGGGGTGTAATGGTTGGAGCACCGGGGCGGGGAGGCAGGACGCCTGGGTCCTAGCATGTCACAGTGGGCAGTGGGGTGTAATGGTTGGAGCACCGGGGCGGGAGGCAGGACGCCTGGGTCCTAGCATGGCACGGTGGGCAGTGGGGTGTAATGGTTGGAGCACCGGGGCGGGGAGGCAGGACGCCTGGGTCCTAGCATGGCACGGTGGGCAGTGGGGTGTAATGGTTGGAGCACCGGGGCGGGAGGCAGGATGCCTGGGTCCTAGCATGTCACAGTGGGCAGTGGGGTGTAATGGTTGGAGCACCGGGGCGGGAGGCAGGATGCCTGGGTCCTAGCATGGCACGGTGGGCAGTGGGGTGTAATGGTTGGAGCACCGGGGCGGGAGGCAGGATGCCTGGGTCCTAGCATGGCACGGTGGGCAGTGGGGTGTAATGGTTGGAGCACCGGGGCGGGGAGGCAGGACGCCTGGGTCCTAGCATGTCACAGTGGGCAGTGGGGTGTAATGGTTGGAGCACCGGGGCGGGGAGGCAGGACGCCTGGGTCCTAGCATGTCACGGTGGGCAGTGGGGTGTAATGGTTGGAGCACCGGGGCGGGGAGGCAGGACGCCTGGGTCCTAGCATGGCATGGTGGGCAGTGGGGTGTAATGGTTGGAGCACCGGGGCGGGGAGGCAGGATGCCTGGGTCCTAGCATGGCACGGTGGGCAGTGGGGTGTAATGGTTGGAGCACCGGGGCAGGGAGGCAGGACGCCTGGGTCCTAGCATGGCACGGTGGGCAGTGGGGTGTAATGGTTGGAGCACCGGGGCGGGGAGGCAGGACGCCTGGGTCCTAGCATGGCACGGTGGGCAGTGGGGTGTAATGGTTGGAGCACTGAGGCGGGGAGGCAGGACGCCTGGGTCCTAGCATGGCACGGTGGGCAGTGGGGTGTAATGGTTGGAGCACCGGGGCGGGGAGGCAGGACGCCTGGGTCCTAGCATGGCACGGTGGGCAGTGGGGTGTAATGGTTGGAGCACCGGGGCGGGAGGCAGGACGCCTGGGTCCTAGCATGGCACGGTGGGCAGTGGGGTGTAATGGTTGGAGCACCGGGACGGGGAGGCAGGACGCCTGGGTCCTAGCATGTCACAGTGGGCAGTGGGGTGTAATGGTTGGAGCACCGGGGCGGGAGGCAGGACGCCTGGGTCCTAGCATGGCACGGTGGGCAGTGGGGTGTAATGGTTGGAGCACCGGGACGGGGAGGCAGGACGCCTGGGTCCTAGCATGTCACAGTGGGCAGTGGGGTGTAATGGTTGGAGCACCGGGGCAGGGAGGCAGGACGCCTGGGTCCTAGCATGGCACGGTGGGCAGTGGGGTGTAATGGTTGGAGCACGGAGGCGGGAGGCAGGACGCCTGGGTCCTAGCATGGCACGGTGGGCAGTGGGGTGTAATGGTTGGAGCACGGAGGCGGGAGGCAGGACGCCTGCGTCCTAGGCTGTGGGGAATGGGGTCTCCTGGGCTAGCCCGGCACTTAGAGGGGCAGGGGAGGGGGCCTGCAGGGGCCCCCCGTTTAGCAATTAAAACTTTGGGGGGGGGTGGGGGCGGTGCAGCTTCTGAGCGCTGCCAGGAGTCCCCTCTGCGGGGGGAGGGGCAGGGCTCCCGGGCTCTGTCCCCGCTGCCCGGGGGGGGCCGGACGCCTGGGTTCTATCCCGGGCTGGCTGCGGGCGCGCGGTGACCGAGCGAGGTCTCGCGGCTTCGCGCTGCCTGTGGGGGCGGGGCGCCCGGCCGCCTGGGTTCCCCCCCCCGAGGCGGGGGCGGGGGCGGCCAGTGCGGTGAGGCGCTGGCTGGAGGGCTCCCTCCTCCCAGCCCACTCGCTCTGCGGCGGCTCTGCCGGCCAATGGGAGCCGGGCTGGGGCGGGGTGGCCTGTCCCAGCCAATCGCTATGGAGAGCCGCCTGCCTCCCCCCCCCACCTCCCCACATCCTCCCCCTGCCCCCCCTTGTAACGTTGTCTCCGCTCCCTCGCCTGCTCCCCTCCCCGCGGGGACCGCAGCGCCGGGCGAGCTGGAGCCGGGGGCGCGCCCAGGGGTGGGGAGCCCGGCTGGGGAGCTCGCTCCCGCCCCCGCCCCCGCGGTGAGTGGGTGGCGGGGGGGCACAGGAAGCAGTCAGCACCGGCCCCAACTTCCTCCCGGGGAGGGGGAGCCCCCCCCAGAGCCAACGGGGTAACGTGGCGGGGGGGGGGGGAGAGGCAACAGCACGTGTGTGTGTGTAAGGGGGAAACAGCTGATTGCTGGGGTGGGGGCGATCCTGGCCGGGGGGGATGGGCTCGGGTGGGGCGGCTCCGAGAGCAGAGGTGGGAGCTGTCCTGGGCTCAGTGAGCAATACCAATGCCTGCCCTGGGGGAGAGGGCTGGGGGGGGGTCAGAACTCATGGGTCCGCCCCCTGGTTCTGGGAGTGGGGTCGGGGAGAATTGGGGGATTATGCCTCCAGGGTTCTACCCCTTGCAGTGGGGGTTGGGGGGTGTCAGGACTCCAGGGTTGTACCCCTGGCTCTGGGTGCGGGTCTGGCACTTGGTGCATGGCGCTGGTTTTAACCCTGTGTTTTCCTCTCCCCAAGCTGCCCTTGTCCCCATCTGCTGACTCAATGGAGGAGGAGGAAGACGAGATGGAGGAGCAGGAGGGGAGCTCTCAGTCGGACGGATTCAGGCCAGCGGCCTCCACCGACGGGGATTCGGTGAGGGACTGGCGGGCAGCGACTGCGCCTTTGGGGGGTTCCCCTCCTGCAGGAAGCTGAGGGGCTGATGTGGGGGACTAATGGTGGCTGGGTGGGCCCAGGATTGGGGTGAAAGGAGTAGAAATGGGGGTGGGGGCTGGGACTGGGGGGAAGGAACAGAAGGAAGGGAGGCTAGCTGGGCGGAGAACTGTACTAACCTTGTTCTCTCCTTCTGTGCATATGCAGCTAGCACTGGGGTGCAGCCTGCTGCCCTACCAGCGGGGCTGGGGAAGGCCTGGTTGTGTATGCGGAGTGGATCCTGGGCCCGGCCACATCCAGAAGGGATTTGGTGTGGGTCTTAGAATGGGAGCTTGTCTTGCTGAGTCCCCTGTTCCCCTCTGATGCCCCCCCCTTTAGTCGCAGTCCGCTTCTCCGTCAAAGTGGGACTCTCCTGCTCCTCTGGATGAGCAGCCCGAGCTGCAGCAGGAGGAAGAGGAACCGGAGGAGGAGGAGGGCCAGGAGTTCCAGGTGCGGACATTGAGGATCCCAGCAGATGGGGACTCGGTGAGTAACTAACATGCTGATATGTGCGGGGGGGGGGGGCATTTGACACTAGGGAGTGTGATGCTGCAGGGAGTGAGGCGGGAGGCGAGTCCGCCACAGGCAGTGCTGACCCCAGGACTGCCGCAGCACAGTGCTGGGTGAGGGACCTCTGTATAAACTGTTCCCAAGCCTCACCCCAGAGGTGGCTGCATTGCAGCCTGTATAAACAAACCCTGCCTGCTGCCGCAGAAACAGTCAAGCTCTTGGGCCTGTGAAAAGATGGGGGGGAGTGTTAACCTGGAAATAGCTGAGCAGTTTCTGGATTGGGGGGAAGTCCCAAGAACAAGACACTGTTACTGCATGCAGTGTCTGAAGCCATCTGAGGTCTGCTAGCTCCCCTTTAAGTGGCTGCATGGAGTGTATGGCGGAGGGGAGGCTGGGATTCAGGACTCTTGGGTTCTGTCTGTGGTTCTGGGGGAAGACTGGGGTCTGGTGGGTTAGAGCAGGGGGACTCCTGGGTTCTGTTCCCAGTACTGAAACCTTAAATAATTAATTTGCCCCATCTTGTGCCTCAGTTTCTCCCTTAGGGCTAAGCCTTTATCTGTCAGTTGCAGCCTCTCCCTGTCTGGGACCAGGAAGCAGCGTTTGAATTGTGCCTGGGAGCTGGATCCAGTCTGTGCCAGGGCTCCAGGCTGGCATGCCCCTCCCACGCTGTTTAACCATCTCCCCACTTGCCTTTTCCCAAGCTGGACTCTGCTGCTTTCCCAGAGGAGCTGTCTGAGGAGGAGGAGGGAGATGAGGAGGAAGAAGAAGAGCTGGTAATTAGAAGGGTGAAGGCAGAGGAGGAGGAAGACCAAGAGTTTGAGGTGCAGAAGCTGAGGGTTTCCATGGATGGAAATTCAGTGAGTGGGGCTGACCTGGGGAAGGGGGAGGTGGCTGGGTTGATGCTGGGGGAAGGTGAGCTGGGCTGAACTGGGGAGAGGGATGTCTAGGACAAGGGGCCATGGAACCAATACGGATGGGGGAATGAGAGGGAAGGGGGCTGGGCTGATCTAGGTGGGAGCTAGCTGGCCCAGGGGCCAATCTGAGGAGAGGCAGGGGATAGGCCGGCTGGGTCAATGCAGGGCAGTGGTTCCTTTGCTCTAACCCAGACTCCTGCCCCCCAGCTGGAGTCGGTGGCATGCCGCGAGGGGGAGCCAGCCATGGATTCAGAGGAGCCCAAGTTCGAGGTACAGAAGCTGAGGATCCCAGTGGAGGGGAATTCGGTAAGTGACCATGCAGGGCTGGGGGTCACAGCTGCCCCTTCACCACCTGAGCCCCAGTGAGGGACAACAGCGAAAGGACAGGATGCAGGTGCAGGCTGGGGTCTTGGAGACTGTTTGCTCAGCTGTTGGAGAATGAAGGGTTAAATCAGAGCTCCCTGGGGTGGGGCAAAATGTGGGGCAGATCATGGGGATATAGGGCTGGAGGAATTCCAGGGATTCTCCTATTGGGGATAATTCTCCTTAGTGGCACTAGCTCACACCCAACCAGCTCACTGGAAATGAGGGGCAGAATGTTGGGAGGGGGGAACTGGAGTTCTAGGGGCAGAATGTTGGGGGGGGCAAAGTTCCATGGGTGGAATATTGGGGGGGGCAGAGTTCTAGGGGCAGAATGTTGGGATTGCAGTTATGGAAGGAGAAAAGGAGAACTAGCAGAGTCAGAGAGGGCCGGAGGCAGGCTGAGGAGGCAGAAGGAGGTTCATTGTCTGCCATTCTCTCCTGAGGGTGCTGTCCCTGGTTCTGGAAGGGCAATAGGGGTTAGCAAGTGGGGGGTGGGAGTCAAGACGCCTGGGTTCTGTCCCCAGCTCTGGGATGGGAGGGGAGCTGGGGACTCTATTCCTGGTTCTGCGGAAATGAGTTAATGCCCTGGTGCCATTGCCCCACAGCCCATCCTGCAGCTGATGGCGTCCCCGGGGAGTGGGGGCAGGGCAAGGGCACCAGCGCCAGACCGCTCCAACACCTGCACAGAGTGCGGCAAGAGCTTCAGTCGTCGCTCCAATCTGGTGAAGCACCAGATCATCCACACCGGCGAGAAGCCCTTCTCGTGCGGGGAGTGCGGGCGCAGCTTCACCCAGAGCTCGGCCCTCACCAAACACCAGCGCACCCACACTGGGGAGCGCCCCTACGTCTGCGGGGAATGTGGCAAGGCCTTCACCGCTAGCTCCAACCTGCTGCAGCACCAACGCTTCCACACCGGGGAGCGCCCCTACGTCTGCGGTGAGTGTGGCAAGGCCTTCAGCCAGAGCTCCAACTACAACCTGCACCGGCGCACCCACACCGGTGTCACCCCCTACCAGTGCGGTATCTGCGGCAAGCGCTTCACGGGCAGCTCCTGCCTGGCTCGCCATCGGCGCACCCACACCGGCGAAAAGCCCTACCAGTGCTCCGAGTGCGGCAAGCGCTTCTCCGGCAGCTCCACCCTGGTCAACCACCGGCGCACCCACACCGGCGAGAAGCCCTACGGCTGCGCGGAGTGCGGCAAGGCCTTCACCCACCATTCCAACCTGGTGGACCACTGGCGCGTCCACACTGGCGAGAAGCCCTATATCTGCGCTGAGTGCGGCAAGAGCTTCCGGCTCAGCTCCCACATCATCCGGCACCGGCGCACCCACGCCCATGCTGGTGCTGCCAACTCCGCCAATGCCAACGGGGCGGACCGTCTCTACATCTGCAGCCAGTGTGGCAAGAGCTTCCAGCTCGGACCCAGCCACCTCCAGCAGCAAGCCCAACAGGAAGAGGGACCCTATAGGTGTACTGAGTGTGGCAACAGCTGTTGGACGTAGGGGGCGGAGCCTGTGGCATGGGCAGGATTTGGCAGATTATCCCCCTCTCCCTCCTGCTTCAGGCACTTTGGACATGAACAGGTTGTGGGATCGGTTCCTACAGGGGAGTAGAAATTGGATCCTGTTGAAGGCCGGACGAGGAGTTCTGCTTGTGGTCCTGTCCCTGTATGCAGGGAGTGTGCCCTCAGCTGTTGGAGAGGGCGGGACTTGGTGCTCAACTAGCTGCCACGCCCCCAGTTCCAACGTCCAGCTGTGAGCTCTGCTCCTGCGGAGGCGGGGCTTGGTTGCCACAGGGGGCGGAGCTCTGCCAGCAGCAGTAGCAGGACCTCCAGAGCCTGATGTAGCAGGGTGGCAGTGGCAGCTGGATGCAGAGATGGGGCATGGTCTTCCCAAGTAGGAGGAATGTGGAGCCTGCAGGGGGTGGAGGCCAGCCCCCTTCCCCTATGGCAGGGAGCCACCTGCCTCCCAGGAGCCCTCATTTCTGTTGCATTTCTCCTGATAGGGTGAGGCAACCCAGCCATGGCGGGGGGGATTAGCTGAATTCCCCCCAGAGGGCTGAGTTTTAAGGTAGGGTCCCCCGTAGTCCATCTTCCCCTCTTCACTGGAAGGAGCAAATTTGGAGAGCATGGATTGGGGCTAGTGGAGCAGGGGGAAATCAGGGTGCCTCCAAGCAGGGGGTTATGCACCCCCTCCGTTCTGAGCCCCGCCCTCACTCTGGTGGGGGCCATGCCACTGTCACAAAGAATCAGTGGAGGGGGCTGATGAGGAGGAAAGGATCTCAGACCCCCTTGGGACCCATGGTCTTGTGGACTTCAGCCCTGCTTCCTAGCTCTAGTGCTGTGGGGGTGATATTGGGAGGGGGGAATCCATAACCTGGGGCGCAGTTTGGTGCTCCGGGGGGTGACCCAACTGGGATCGGCTTCCCCTGCATGGGGGGTTCACAAGGGAACCCAGAAATGGATGCCCTGTGTCTCATGAGGGATTTATCACCAGGGTGACTCCCCCAAGGCTGAGTCTGCAGCTGGAGAGCAGTGGGGGGAATATAGGGATGACGTGCCCATAGGGCAGTGGGATGCCCCATGGCTGGCCTGTGGGGGAATCGTGGTGCTGTGGGGAGAACACGCTGGACTTCTCTTTTGTTTGAGTGGGCAATAAACCATAGCCAACCACTGGGGGAGGGGTTGGCTATTTCCCCCTCCAATCCTACAGGCCTATCCCATCCTGTTGTCGGCCCATCCCTTTGTTCCCCTGGGATGTTGCTGGCTGGGGGCCTTGCTTTCTGCTCCTTCCTCTCTCCTGGGAGCCAGGTGAGGGAGGGGGTGAGAGGCTACTGCGACATGGAGGGGCTGCTTCCCAACTGGCTGCAAACACAGGTGCTCCCATATGGACGGTTATCTCGGCTCCAGCGTCCGGCTCCTCTGTGGCCCACAGACCTGCTAGTTCAGGAGCCCAGTGCCAGCTAGGGGACGTCCCATCCTAGAGCCTAGGATCTCAGTTCCCAGCAGGCACTTGGCCATGCTATAGTTCTGGGCTGGATGATGAGTGTCACCGCTAGGGGATGAACCCTCTTCCCCTTCCTCTCCACCCCTCACAACTCCATCCTCAGAGCCCTCACTGCAGGCAGCAGTAACAGCCCCATCTGGCTTGTGTCCAAGGAGTTGAGGTAGCGCAGTGTCAATCCTTAGTCCAGACATAGACCTGAAGGGAGAATTGGGGGTGGGAAGAAGCTAGTACAACTTCCCCTTGCCTTGTCTGGTATATTACATTGGTGACTGAGGTCTGCCTCTTTGTGCTGGGATCTGTACAGCCCCTATGGAGCATCAATTTGATAACTGGCCAGCTGCTGCACAGGGCCAGAGTGAGGGACAGCCCCAGTCCCAGAGAGCACCCAGTCTAGATAAATGGTAGGGGGGAAACTGAGGCACAGACAGGGAAGTGACTTACCCAAAACCACATAGCAGGTGAGTGGTAGATCTGCGTATAGAATCCAGGAGTCTTATCTCCCAGCTTCCCTGACTCCACAGCCCATTGGGCCAAACTGCTCTTTCAGCAGTGACAGAAGGTGGGGGGTGGCGTGGGAGGAAGCCCTTGTATGTTAGAGAAGTAGGAACTAAGCTTGTACAATCTTGTCAAACTCCAATTGCCTGGATTTTTTCTGCCAGTAGAGGGCTCCTGGAGCAGGGTCTTCCTGTGTCAATTTTCTGTACAGCTCCTAGCACACTAGGATGCCAGTACTTGTCCTGGGTTGATGACACTGCCTCAGAACAGATAAATCAGTAGTAATTAACAAAATGACTGGTGCATGAATTGTGACATTCATACTTGCCTCACCTCCGTTCTCTGTTGCACACACATACACAGCCATGCACCAGACAGGGAGCAAGGAGCCTGTCTGTTCTCGGCAGTTCCAGACTCTTGGGAAAATTGATTTTGGTTTGAACCAAACCCAAATGTTTAGATGTTTCCATTGAATAAAAAATTGGGAGGGAGGGAAACATTTTGGGTCAAATAAAAAGGGTTGTTTAAATTGTAAGCGTTTTTAAAGTATTCTTGATTTTATTCTAAAAGTAGAATTAAAAGAAGTTTTGAACCAAAAAAAAAGCATTTTTGATCTAGCAACTTGAGACCTGTAAAAACATTTGCCAGAAGTTTAGTTTTTTTTCTCCTGCCCAACTAATTTAGTGAAACTGATGTGAACTGAGTCTGTGTGGCTGCATTGGCATACTTCTCTTGGAAGGAAAGAGGTGTGTGTCAGAAAAACTTCCCCCAGTTCTGCCCACGTACACCCATATATGCACCCTCTTACGCAGACTATGACACGTTCAGTGAATGAGAAAGAATGGATGTATCCATGTCCAATCACTGTTTGCAGATGTTATTTGTTTGTTGCTGCGTTTTCAAGCACACACCCATAGATTCTAACACAAGAACTAGGGGTCACCAATTGAAATTAACAGATGGCAGGTTTAAAACAAACCTAAGGAAGTATTTCTTCACACAGGACACGGTCAACCTGTGTCAGAGGATGTTGTGAAGACCAGGGCTACGTCTGGCATGATTTTCCAGAAATGCTTTTAACGGAAAAGTTTTTCTGTTAAAAGCATTTGCGGAAAAGAGCGTCTAGATTGGTATGGATGCTTTTCTGCAAACGCACTTTTTGCGGAAAAGTGTCCGTGCCAATCTAGATGTAGTTTTGCGCAAGAAAGCCCCGATCGCCATTTTTGCAATTGGGGCTTTTTTGCACAAAACAATACCGCAAATAAAAGCATTTGCGCAAGAGGGCTTTTGCCCAAACGGGAGCAGCATAGTATTTCTGCAAGAACACTGACAATCTTACATTAAATCATCAGTGTTTTTGCGGATATGCAAGCGGCCAGTGTAGACAGCTGGCAAGTTTTTCCGCAAAAGCAGCTGCTTTTGTGGAAAAACTTGCCAGTCTAGACACAGCCCAGGACTGTAACACGGTTCAAAAAAAAGCTAGATGAATTAATGGAGGGGAGGTCCATCAATAGCTATTAGATAGGATGGGCAGGAAAGGTGTCCCTAGCCTCTGTGAGAAGCTGGGAATGGGTGGCAGGAGGGATCACTCGATTCCCTGTTCTGTTCATTCCCTCTGGGGCACCTGGCATTGGTTGCTGCCTGAGGGCAGGTTAGTGAGCGAGACAGACCTTTGGTCTGACCCAGTCTGGCTGTTTTACATTCGTATTGGGATAACAGCACTGCCCTGATGGGTCCAGGGCCCGGGTACTGAATGGTGGTGAGTAGAAACTTGTGAGGGAATGCGTCTGTTTCCTGGTGTGATGACTTTCCAGTGGGGGCCAGTACCCGGGGCTGCGTCACAGTCTTACTGGTGCCGGGGACTGACGCAGAACTAGCCTGTGGATCCCCTCCAAGGGGACTGCTGCAGGGTGTGGCATGAAGGAGAGCCCCTGATCTCACTTGGGGTCTGTCTGCCCAGCACAGGGCACAACAGGGGCCCTGGTCCCAGGGAAGGGGGTTGGGTTCCCAGGCAGACTCAGGCCTCAGTCCAGACCCAGCTCCAGGCCCCAGAAGGCAGAGCAGCGCAGAGAACCCAGGGGCTCGGGGGTCTGCCTGCGTGGGGAGGGGAGCTGCGTGGGGAGGGGCTGGGCCGCAGGACGCCCGGGTTCTCGCCCTGGCTGGGAGGGGGGCAGGGCGTGGGGGGCTCCAGTGGGTGCATTGCCCCGCCCCCCAGCCCAGCTGGCGCTCTTGCAGGGTGAGTGGGCACCGGGCTCAGCACCAATGAGCGCGGGGGAGGAGGGGGCGGATTGCGCCCTTGATGGACATGCGGCTGCTCCAATGGCAGCTGCCGCCCCGCTCTGAATGGCAGGCGGCTGAGCCACTCCCCGCCCGCCGCCGCCAACCTGCCCCACCCCCCCGGCCCTGCAGCGCCGCAGCCAGGAGCTTGCTGGGCTCGGCCCCGGGGAGGTGAGTGAGACTCGCTCCTGGGTCCATCTCCGGCTCGGCAGGGCAGGGAGCCCGGCCTGCTGGGTTCTCTCCCTGGCTGGGGGAGGGGAGTGAGGGCTAGTGGTTAGAGCAGGGGGCGGGGCTGGGATCTTGGATTCTCTCCCTGGCTGGGGGAGGAGAGTGAGGGCTAGTGGTTAGAGCAGGGGGCGGGGCTGGGATCTTGGATTCTCTCCCTGGCTGGGGGAGGAGAGTGAGGGCTAGTGGTTAGAGCAGGGGGCGGGGCTGGGATCTTGGATTCTCTCCCTGGCTGGGGGAGGAGAGTGAGGGCTAGTGGTTAGAGCAGGGGGCGGGGCTGGGATTTTGGATTCTCTCCCTGGCTGGGGGAGGAGAGTGAGGGCTAGTGGTTAGAACAGGGGCTGGGATCTCAGACTCCTGGGTTCTCTGCCCAGCACTGGGAGGGGCGCGGGGGCTGGTGGGTTAAAAAATGGGGGGAAGGGCTGTGGGGGAGGGTTGGGTCTGGTCTGGTCTCCTTAAGTGGGTAAAAGTTCCTAGCAGCTGGAATCACCAACCTGGGGGCACCAGTGCTGGGTCTGTGTCTGTGTCTCTCCCCAGGGCAGGGGGGCTGTTCCTTCTGTGGTTCTAATTTCTCTCCCCTCTCCACAGAGGGGGACCCACCCCGGGCTGATCTCACCCTCCCTGCTTGGATCTGCCCCCCCACCCCCGACAGACAGCTGGTGCTGCAGGGACTCCATTGCTGACGCCAGGCAATCCCCAGGGAGATCCAGCTTGAGACAGGCCATGGCTGCCCAGGTGGCTCCCCCAGTCGCTCTCGGGTTCGGGTTCCAGTCCCTGCCCGGATGTGGCCTGGTTCCCAAAGAGGAAGTGGAGGAGCCGGATGGCCACGGACCCATTGGCATGGAGAGACACCGGCTGCGCTTCAGGGGGTTCCGCTACCAGGAGGCCAAGGGGCCTCGGGAGGCCTACGGCCACCTCTGCCTCCTCTCCCGGGCCTGGCTGCGGCCGGAGCGACACACCAAGGAGCAGATGCTGGAGCTGCTGGTGCTGGAGCAGTTCCTGAGCATCCTGCCCCAGGAGACCCAGAGCTGGGTGGGGGGGTGTCACCCCCAGACCGGGGAGCAGGCCGTGGCTCTGGTGGAGGGTCTCCAGGGAGCCAAGCAAGAGCCCAGAATATGGCCACAGCAGGAGGTAATTTACAATCATCAGGGACTTGGAGACGGGACTTTTCCCATCTAAGGGCAGCTCTGATCCAGTCCCAGTGGGGCAAGTGAGGGGCGGGGAATGGGACACAGGGCTTTTCCTCTCTGTTAGTAGAGCTAATGGAAAACCCATTTCGGAGAGATGATTATTCTGGTGAGCAATGCACAGCCACAGTTGTCTAGGGGGAGAAATTTCAGAGTTTTGTGGGGAAATTTTGATTTTTTTTCCTATGGGGAAAAAGTCTCAGCAACACCCCCTCGCCCACCTGCCCACAAGTCTCTGGTTGCAGTAGCAAAACATTCAGGGTGGGGCGCTGCCTGGAGGAAGGCCTGCTCTTCCCACACAGCTCGCTCTGGGGCTGAAGTGGCAGAGAGCCTAGCTGATCAGTGTCCCTGCTTTCTGAAGTGGGAGGGAAGGGAGAGGGCCTGTCTTTGACTCCAGTCCTGGGGCTGTGGGGAGGGGCTGTGCGATGGCTTGTCCAGCAGCTGGGAAGCTGTAAAACTCCCACTGGGTTCTCCCGGAATAGACTTTTCTGTTAAAAGCAGCAGGAAAAAGCTGCTTAAAAAATTAATCCTAGTTGGAGGCAAAAATGTCGAAACCCGCAGCATTTTGGGCAGGCAGGGGTTTGCCTTGTCTGGCCAGCTCTGTTTGCTGGTGGGGAGCAAGGGGCAGGTCTGCCCTGCTGGCACTGAACGAGGTGCCCTTGTTGTTCCAGGAGCCGGTGGCGTGGGAGGAGGCTGTGGGTTCCTTCGGGGCAGAGCGAGCAGCGCTGGCCCCAGAGCACGGCGAGCTCGGCAGGGAGATTAAGCAGGAGGAGGAAGAGACTCTGATCTCTCCGGGTAAGGAGCTACTTCCCTTCAAGGATCAAGAGCTTGAATCCCCTGGGGCCTTGGGATCAATCCCTGCAGCCCCCAGACCCTGCAGCACTGACGTTGTCCCCAGTCTGGGATTTCTGTGAGTAGAGAACAGTTCAAAGGGACACTGGGCCTGGGGCGCGCCTCTAGTTAACCTGTGGGGCTGAGGCCGGGCTGGCATAGTCCACAGGGGAGTCCAAGGCTGATTGAAGGAGTTGACCTCCGGTCACCAGGGGCAAGAATCTTTCTCGCTGGAGGTGAGGGGGGTGATTCCTAGCTTGGGGTGCCCCGAGAGCCGGCACAGCCAGTGTCAGCCAGAGTGTCACATCAGGCTGAGAGGGGGAAATTCCTGCTCCTTTGCTTCCATGTGGCTGGAGCAAGATCAGCAGCTCTTGTGCATCCCAGTAGTGTGCCCAGGGTGGGGGTCTGGCCAGGGCGCTCTTCTTGGGCCTCCCAGTCCCCCGGGGTCCTGGGCTTCCAGGCAGCTCTTACCACAGCCGAGCTCCAGCTTCTGACCTGGCCGGGGGGAATCTAGGGAGAAGAGGAGAAGCAAGGGGTGAGGCCACAGCACTGGGGTGGCTCCCCCAGTTCTACACAGATTCTGATCCCCCCTATGGGGCCCCCCTAATTGGCCCGGGTCCCTGTGTACAGTCCCCATGGGGCTGTGTTAACCCGCCACTGCACATTACCCTGGTGACTAATTTCTGCTCTGTCCTCTAGCATCCTGTCAGTAGAAATACATTATTCCTTAATATTGCCCAGTGCACCTCCCCGCTGATTATGACTCTTGCTTCCATGTTACTCTCTGTGGACGAGAACCCTGCCAGGCATGTGCAGTGAGTTTGTCAGGTCTCAGGAGCAATTGATTTGCAAAGGGAAGGGGCCTGTTGCCAGGGCTCAGCGTGTCACTGCCTCGGAGACTGTCTGGGGGTGAAGGGAAAAGCTGGGAGCCCCCCAGTTCTGTCCTGTCCCACTCAGTGTCCCCTCCCAGCAGGTGGCCTGTCCTCACAGCTGGCGTCACTCCTGCTTTCCACCCCCAGCAGGAGCCTGCCCCTCCCCCAGGCTTTCTCAGCGAGGCTGGTGGGGCAGCTCCAGCCCCTTCTCTCCCCTCCAAAGAAGTGTTTGTGGGTTTCACCAGCAGGTTTTCAGCTCAGTGGTAAACCCCTTTCTGACCCCTCCATCCCCCGGTGGATTCTCTCTCTCCCAGCAGGTGCTGGAACAGAGGAGGGGGCTCCCCAGCAGGAGGGCTCTGTGGAAGTGAAGACACGTGGAGGGAATGGTGGCAGGGACGGACAGCAGCGGGGAGATCCGCTGGATGATGGACAGAACTCCTCCTCTGAGCACGAAACGAGTTTCTCCAGCCTCAGCATGCCAGTGGCGGGGAGGCCTATCCGGTCCGACTGCAGGGGTGAGAACCAGGGGCCCTGCCCCGCGAAGCCCCTGAAATCCCAGCACCTCAACACCTGCGCTGTGTGCGGCAAGACCTTCAGCAACAGCTCCAACCTGAAGAAGCACCAGACCACCCACACCGGGGAGAAGCCCCACGGCTGCCTCCAGTGCGGCAAGCGCTTCAGCCACAGCTCGAACCTGCGCAAGCACGAGCGCACCCACACCGGCGAGCGCCCCTTCCGCTGCCCCGAGTGCGGCAAGAGCTTCCGCGAGAGCTCCAAGCTGCTGCGCCACCAGGGCACCCACGCCCGGGAGTGCCCCTTCCGCTGCGCCGAGTGCGGCAAGGCCTTCGGCGACGTGGCCCGGTGCCTGCGCCACCAGGCCCGGCACACGGCCCGGGCCTATGCCTGCGGGGAGTGCGGCAAGAGCTTCCGCCAGAGCTCCACCCTGCTGCTGCACCAGCGCGTCCACACTGGTGAGAAGCCCTTCGCCTGCCCCGACTGTGGCAAGAGCTTCAGCGTCAACGCCAACCTGGCCCAGCACCGGCGCACCCACACCGGCGAGCGCCCCTTCCCCTGCGCCCAGTGCGGCAAGCGCTTCACCCAGAAAGCCACCCTGGTCAAGCACCAGCGCACCCACCGGCGGGGCGAGGGGGACGGAGACGCCCCGGGCCCCAGGCTGGCGCAGCCCCTGCGGGTCCTCCCGGAGCAGGGCCCTTCGCCGGGCCAGATGTGGGAGATGCTGCGGCTGCAGCTGGGGGCCCGCTCCCCTGTCCTGGGGCCACGGTGGAGGACTGGGGACATGCCCCTGGGCTGAGAAGGGAAGGGGGCGTTGGCACGGCAACAGGCTCCTGTGGAGAGACCCTCACAGGACTTGGGGGCTGTGTTCCTGAGAGAAATGTCAAGGTCTCTGTGAGAGACCCTGAGTAGGAGAGTGCCAGTGTTTGCCCAGGAGGCCTCACTGGAGAAACCAGGGAAAGGCTTCGCTTCCCTTCTGTTGCTTCCGGGCCGGCTGAGGGTGGGGAATGGGACAAGGGGCCTTTTCCCTCTACGGGCGGCCGCAGGGTCGGGGGACTGGTTGGCTCAGAGGCGGGAGAATGGGACATGGGGCCTGCCACTTAAAACATCCTGGCTCGTCTTCACAAGCATTAGCGACCTTCCAGGGGCCGGTTCTTTAATTGCCTTGACGCTGGACAAACGGACCCTTCAGCTGCGAGGGGGAGCCCGTCACCACTCCAGGTGGGCCGGCCCATCCTCACCCTGCAGCAGCCTCCCAGTTGAGTCTCCCAGGTGTTGGGCTAGCCGCTCCGCAGGCTCCATTTGGACTCTGTTTCCTCACTGGGTGATCGGGGTCTATTGTCCTTGTGTAATAAAGAAACTGCCCCAATGCTGTGTCCTTCCTGTCGCCTGCTAGGGTCTGCCCTGGCTCTGTACTTGCCTGGTCTGGATCGTTGTGGCCAAGGCTGCTGTACCTCTGCGCCCATTGGAGAAATGGCCTAGATTTGGGGGTGCAGGGTTACCAGTGGAAGGGAACATGATTCCCTTGCTAGGAACTGGGTGCAGAATCCACCCTTTTCCTATGTAAGCGCAGTGCCTGCAAGCTGGATCTCCATATCCCAGGCTAACCCATGGGGCTTTCTGTCTCCCTCTTGGGCTATGGCTAGACTCCGGGGCTGTGTCTAGACTGCATCCCTTTTGCGGAAAAGGGATGCAGATTAGACACATCGCAATTGCAAATGAAGTGGGGATTTAAATCTCCCCTGCTTCATTTGCATAAACATGGCTGGGGCTTTGCCGGCAAAAAGTGCCAGTCTAGACGGGGATTTTTTGGAAAATAAAGCCTTTTCCGAAAGATCCCTTATTCCTCTTAAAATCAGGAATAAGGGGTCTTTCGGAAAAAGTTTTATTTTCCGAAAGATCCCCATCTAGACTGGCGCTTTTTGCCGGCAAAGCCCCGAGCCGGAAAAAAGCGGCAGCCATGTTTATGCAAATGAAGCGGGGGAGATTTAAATCCCCGCTTCATTTGCAATTGGGCTGTGTCTAATCTGCATCCCTTTTCCGCAAAAGGGGTGCAGTCTCGACACAGCCCGGGGGTTTTCTAGGGTACTGGAGGTATCCCAGAAAAACTCTGCCTGCCCAGCTGATAAGCAAAGCGCAAGGAAGTGTTTCTACTGGTGGTGCACATCTACATGTGCCTCGGTGCATGTAACAAAATGTCTTCCCCATATGAATGGAAAAAGAGGGCACATCGGTCTCTGCCCTCCCTTAGCTCCCACACCAGGGCAGTGGCCCTCACCCTGCAGCCCAGTTGGCACACAGCTGCTATCCTCCCAAGCAGCCGGCTTGGAGCTACATGGCCTGGCTATGGCCCACCCAAGGCACAGAGCTGCATGTGGTAAATGGATTGAGAAGCGGTGCACTAAAGGTGAGTGTTGGCAAACGCCCACGTGCCCACTGTTGCAAGTCCCCCGAGGTGGGTCGGCAGGCGTGGTCGAACCTGCGACCTTGGGATCCAATAGCGCAAGCTAAAAGCGCCCGCTCGCAAGTGGCCCCATCAGCCACTGGGGGGCGCCACCGAGCCAGCAGAAAAGTAACCTCTGGAGTCCCGCAGGGACCCGCCCCCCCTCGAGGGAACCTGCTGCGTGCGAGTCTGGCGCTGGACCAGGGGGGCGGTGGACCAGGCTGTAAACAGGCCCGTGGTACAAGTTTGTTCTGGGCCTGGAAAAATTATACTGAGGGGTCCTCTGGCTGTGGAGCCCCCGGTGCAGAGACAGGGCTGTCCTGAGACGCGCCCGGCCAGCGCTGAGATGCAGCCACCTCTGGGGGGCGGCGCGGGCTACTCACAGCGCGCTACGGTGGGGCCGAGCGGGTTAAAGCCATAGAGCTGCAGCCGTGGGGGAAGGGGAGGAGGCAGCACAGGAAGCAACTTCCTGCTGCAAAAGCTACCGCTCGGCAAAGTGGCCGCTGCGGGCTGAGCGCCCCGGGGCACGTGGGTCCCCAAGCATCGGATCCGGGTTGGTACCGAGCCCCCGGCCCCAGCGCCGAGAGACCCAGCGGGGAGGCGGGCCCGGGCACTGGGAGAAACTGCAGCAAATCGCCGTCTGGAGGAAGTAACCAGGGCAAGGAGGCTGAGGTGGCAGGGGGCTGTGGGGTGGGATTGAGGGGCACTGGTAGGGCTGTGGGGTGGGGCTGAGGGGCATTGTGGGGTAGGGCTGAGGTGGCAGGGGGCTGTGGGTCAGGACTGAGGGGCACTGATGGGGCTGTATCAGGGCGCCAGCCAGCCTGCCGTATTCACGTCTAGCCCCAGTTTTCTGGCTCCTGAGAGGCAGGTCCCTCCAGCCAGCCGGGCATCTGGGGTGCGCAGGGGTTGAATTTCTCATCGGATCTTGGCTGTGTGTGTCCCTCTGCAGACTGCTCTGACCTGTCCCTGGCAGTCTCCATCTGTGGTGAGGGGCATCCCTGGGTGTCTCCAGGGCCCGCAACTGGATGGCGCAGCAGGACAGCCACACTGAGCCCAGTCCTGACAGCCTGACCCAGGATGAGATGGAGCCGGATACCCCCCTGGCCGCGGAGAGCCAGCCGCCGGCTGGGTGTGCAGAGGATCCTGAAGCACAGCAGGAAACGGGTAACCAGTGGGGCTGGGCAGTCCATGCACCAGGTTGCAGGCCCTGGGGTTGTCTTTACAGCCAATTCCTTTCTGTGCCAGCTGCAGGGGTTACGCTGGGGCCAACCCGGCCGCTGCTCTCCCCTCTGGGAAAGGGTTGGGGGGTTTTGCTCCCTGCCCATCAGGTTTTCCACTCCCTTAGCTGCCCGTTTTCTCCCCAACTGGATTCTCTCTCTCCCCCGCACAGGTACTGACATGGAGGAGGAAATTCCCCCATGGGAAGGGCCTGCAGGAGAGGAGCTGCATGGACCATCCCGGAGCCCCCCGCGGGAGGAGGCTGGCGAGGTGGGCCGGCAGAGGAGGGCGAGGCGGGATGGTGAGGTGGCCCCGCCAGGTCGCGCCCTCCGCGAGGGGCCCATCATCTGCGGTGACTGCGGGAAGAGCTTCGCCAAGGACTCGGAGTTCATCAAGCACGAGCGCACCCACACGGGCGAGCGGCCCTATCAGTGCCCCGACTGCGGGAAGGGCTTCACCAACAGCTCCAACCTCCTGCGCCACCAACGCATCCACAGCGGGGCCCGGCCCTACCCCTGCGCCGAGTGCGGGAAGAGCTTCCGCCACAAGGAGCACCTGACCCGCCACGCCCGCGTCCACACCACGGAAAAGCCCCATGTCTGCGCCCACTGCGGGGAGGCCTACAGCACTCGCACCAACCTGCTGCGCCACCAGAGCAGCCACACCGGGGAGCTGCCCTACAAGTGCCCCGAGTGCGGGCGGCGCTTCGGGGAGGCGGCGGCACTGGCCGGCCACGTGGTGATCCACAGCGGGAAGCCCCACATCTGCCCCGAGTGCGGGAAGAGCTTCCGGCGCGGCTCGTCGCTGCGGGAGCACCAGCGGGTGCACACTGGGGAGCGCCCCTACGGCTGCCCGCAGTGCGGGAAGGGCTTCAGCCAGCGCTCCTCCCTGGTGCTGCACCGGCGCACCCACACGGGCGAGCGCCCCTATGTCTGCGGCGACTGTGGGCGCAGCTTCAGCGTCAGCTCGGCCCTCATCACCCACCAGCGGCTGCACACTGGGGAGCGCCCCTTCCCGTGCCCGGAGTGCCAGAAGCGCTTCAGCGACCGTAAGGCCCTCAAGCGGCACCAGCGCGTCCACACCGGCGAGCGGCCCTACCGCTGTGCCGACTGCGGCAAGGGCTTCAGCCAGAGCTCGGCGCTGGCCACCCACCAGCGCATCCACACCGGGGAGACCCCCTACGGCTGCGGGGCCTGTGGCAAGCGCTTCGGAGACCTCTCGGCCCTCAAGCGGCACGAGCGCATCCACACCGGGGAGCGGCCCTACCGCTGCGGCCAGTGCGGGAAAGCCTTCAAGCACAGCTCGGCCCTGGCCCAGCACGGCCGCACCCACACCGGCGAGAAACCCTATGTCTGCTCCCAGTGCGGCAAAGCCTTCTCCCAGGGCTCCACCCTCATCCAGCACCAGCGGGTGCACACTGGCGAGCGCCCCTACCCTTGCCCGCAATGCGGGCGCAGCTTCTCCCAGGGCTCTGCCCTCACCCAGCACCAACGCACCCATGCCAAGGAGAGCGACCCGCTGCTGGGGCCTGGTGGGGCCCGGCTCTACCGGGACCCCTTTGTCCAGCCACGGGATGAGGACGAGGAGGAGGACGGAGTGGGGGAGGTGCTGGTGCTGCCTCCTGGGACGTGGGATGCAGAGCTGGATGTGCAGATCAAAGAGGAGCCGGAGTGATGGAGGAGGGTGCTGCTGAATCAGCGGAGGGTGGGCGTCAGGGCTGGATGTGGGTGTCACAGGGGCTCATCTCTGCACCAGAAATCCCCTCTGTGCTGGAGCTGTGGACAGAGTCTGCAGGGTGGGGGCGTCTCCCCCTTCACCGCTCTCCACTCAGCAGGGATCGTTAACCCCCACAAGCCCAGCCTGTCCCAGAGGAATCTGTCCTGTTGGTCCCCAGATCTCGCCCTCTCTGTGCCTTGGTCTCTGCTCCCTCCCCTCTCTCAGGGCTGGTGGAGGTTGGGGGGGACTGGTCACTCTCCCCAGGAGGCCAGAGAGACGGAAGTCTCCCAGGCCTATCTGAGTTGTGCTGGGGACAAGGCCGTTTTTTATCCATTGTCTCTGTTTCTACTTCTGTCTGAAAACAATAAACATCCAGGACGTTCCTTGCCCACAGCCCATGACGGCTCCGCTGGGGCTCTCTACTGACATGCAAAAGGGAGCGGTGAGGTCGGGGTGGGGGGGTAGCGGGGCTTGGTGTGTATTTAGTGAGCCAGGTACTGGATGGGGCGCCAAGACTCCTGGCCTCTATCCCAGGCCCTTGAAAGGGAGGAGAGAGGGATCCAGTGGTGGGTGCAAGGGGGCTGGGAGCCAGGACTTCTGAGTTCTAGCCCCAGCTCTGAGGGAGGGAGTTAAAGTGGGAGGAGGGGCCCAAAAGAGGGAGTTAAGATTACTTGATTCTAAGCTCTGCTGCTGACTTGCTGTGTGATCAGAGGCAAGTCACTTCCCCCTTTCTGCCTTGGTTTCCCCATTTGTAGCACGGGGATCATACTAATTAGTAAAACACTGAGATCTAGGGAAGAATGATGCTGTGTAAGAGCCAGGGCTCTACTCTTTGTATTATCGCAGCACCTCTCCAGGCGTCAGTCAGGGAGCAAGACCCCATGGTGCTTGGGCGCTGCCCATGTCGCCTTGCTCAGACTCAGAGCCAGGGCTGAAAATTGAGTCCATCCCGATTGTGCGGTTTTTCACCACCTGAATACTCCAGAACTTTTGGGTCTCAACATTCTACCCCCAGCTGCCACAGAACCTTTGGGTCCTCAACATTCCACCCCCAGCTGCTGCAGAACCTTTGGGTCCTCAACATTCCATCCCCAGCTGCCGCAGAACCTTTGTGTTCCCAGCATTCCACCCCCAGCTGCCACAGAACCTTTGGGTCCTCAACATTCCATCCCCAGCTGCCACAGAACCTTTGTGTTCCCAGCATTCCACCCCCAGCTGCCACAGAACCTTTGGGTTCCCAGCATTCCACCCCCAGCTGCCACAGAACCTTTGGGTCCTCAACATTCCACCCCCAGCTGCCGCAGAACCTTTGTGTTCCCAACATTCCACCCCCAGTGGCTGTGGACTCCTTGGGCCCCCAGCATTCTGTCCCTTGCTGCCACAGAACCCTTGGGCTATGTCTACACATCTTCCCTCTTCTGCAAAAGCTATGCAAATGAAGCACAGATTAGCATATTGCTATGCTTCATTTGCATAATTAATTAGTAGCCGTTTTTGCACAAAAAGGTGCCGTCTACACAGCGCCTTTTTGCACAAAAATCTCTTGCACAAAAATGGCTCCTAATTATGCAAATGAAGCACAGTAATATGCTAATCTGTGCTTCCTTTGCATAGGCTTTTGCAGAAGAGGGAAGCTGTGTAGACGTAGCCTTGGACTCCCAACATTCTACTCCCGATGCCATTTTCAACCACCTTGGAACCTTCCATTCCTGCCCCACTCATGCACCCCGGTTGGCACTGCCAAGCTCACCCCGCAGCCCTGTCTCCCATGCCTCTACTCTGGTGCTGCCAGTCAGGACCAGTGGGGGAGAGAGAGGGTCCCTGGCGGCAGCCACTTTCCTGTCTATTGGCCCTTTTGGCCTGGAACTGGGGAGAGAATTTGAAGGGGAGGGGTCAGGCATCTGTGGGCGATGAAAACCTCGGGAAGGGCGGGGTTAGAGGCCCACAATGTGGTGGTCACCAGGGCTGGGGGTTGGCCCATGGGCCAAGGTCCATGTCACACTCGGGATAAGTCTCACGACATATGGAATGGATGCAAGTTGCCTGGCCTTTGGTTTGGATGCCACCTGAATGTCAGCATGTCATGGAGCAGGCCCGGGGGGCAGCTGCCCCAGGGCCTGGGGCCCTTTAAACAGCCCCTGCAGAGTTGTGATGTGGGGGCTCTTAGGGTGCCTGGGGAGGCGGGGTGCTGCGCTGCACGCTCCAGGCAGTGCTTGGGAGGGGAGGATGCTGAGGACCAGGATTGAGAAGGGCTGGCGGCAGAGTTGGGCTGGCAGAGGCTGAGAAGCTGGTGGGGAGGGGGATACACGCGCACAGGCCCGTTCATTCATCCCTGGCTCCGGGCCGGGGATTGGCTCCGGGCGGCGTGACGCAAGCGGGGGGGGGGAATCTCACCCAACATGGAGCCTCCCAGCTGGGGCGCCCGGCTTCTGCCCGGGTTCGCAGCCCGCGGGCGACGGGAGGCGGCTCCCAGGACCAGCCGCTGCCGGAGGCTCAGGAGCTGCGGGACATGGGTACTGGGGGCAGGCGGGAGCTAGCAGCGGGAGCGAAGGGGCCCGGCTCCCCGCCAGTGCCTGGCACAGACCCATATATCTCCCCTGGCCCATGGAAGCCCAGTTCCCGGCTCGCGCACGCCCGGGTGCGGGGCAGCAAGCGGCGGCAGCAGCAGCGTGGGGTTGGGCTGTGCCAAGGGGGCGCTGTCCCCTCTGTTTGTGCCAGCCGGGGTGTCCCGCAGAGCGATTTGCTCCAAAGGGGCCCGATACCCCCACCCCGTGGGGCTGAGCCCTGCCTCTGACACTGTCCCCCTGTGCTCCCCACAGATCCTGCCCAGGGCGACGTGGGGGGCCGCATGGCCTGGGAGCTGGTGCTGGTGGGCGCTGTGGCTGGCTGCCAGGTGAGAGGCGCAGTGGGATGTGCAGTTGGCCCGGGATCGCTGCCCCTTCCCCCTGGCTCCTGCTGCAGACTCCCCCTTGGGGCGCCCCCTGTGGTGCCCCTCGTGCCCGACCCTAATCCAGCCTTGGGGTGTGGCTGGGGCGACGGGTGCTGAGCTGGGCCCTTCTGGTTCCAGGTGCCGGTGGCCTTCACCGAGGTGGCCGTGTGGTTCTCCCGGGAGGAGTGGGGGCTCCTGGACCCAGGGCAGAGGCAGCTCTACAGAGATGTCATGCGGGAGAATTACCAGATGCTGCTCTCGCTGGGTGAGGTGCCGATGCCCCTCGGGCACCAGGGGCTCACGTAGCAGAGAGTCTCTGATGGCCGGGGACAGCGTCAGCTCAGGGCTCTTCCCTGGCCCCGTAGCTTGTTGTGGGATTGGCCCTGCCCCAACCCACACAGGAGAGACTGTCCCCCCCCACGCCGCTCACTGGAAGGGGACTCACTGGGGCAGTTTGAGACCCACCCCCAGGGCTCTCTAGGCTCCTGGTGGCTGTATTTCCTTGCTCCAGTTCACACATGCACCGGATCCCTGTATCCCCTGCCAAGGCCAGCTGTGTGCCCAGCAGTGGTTCTGCTCCCTGTGGGGCTAGGAGTGGCCCAGCCTCTCCCTGAGCCTTTTGGCCCCTCACTGTGTGTGGGGAGCCCTGACTCCTTTACGGGGCCCAGCCCGACCTCCTGGCATCACCCCGCCCCAAAGGGCCCCTGTGACATTTCCCCCTGCACGGAGAACAGGGCTGGGGTTGAACTGAGGGCACGTTCTATGCACCGAGCCCTCTAGGGAGATGTCACCAAACCCCATCTCACCTGTTTCCTTCCCCCAACCAGGATTCCCTGTCCCCGATCCAGCCATGATCTGTGGGATGGAGCAAGGGGAAGAGCTGAGGGTCCTGGATCTCCAGGGCTCTGAGGAAAGGGAGATCCCGAGAGGCGCCTGCACAGGTGAGGAATGAGCGACGCCACCTCGGAGTGCAGGGGAAAGCAGGGATGTCAGTAAAATTCACTAAAATCCCCCAGTTCCGTTTGGTCTCGTTCTGTATTGTGCCTTCCAGGCACCTCTCCTTGTGGCAGGCGTCACTCCTGGGTCCCAGCAAAGCCACTGAGCTGTCCCCAGGATTTAGGAGAGTCTGTCATGTCTGTCCGGTTGCTGATGTTACGGGAGAGGTGCCTAGACTTGGGGGCAGGACCCCAATGCCAGCTTAGCAGTGCTTGAAAAACTGGCTAGAGGAGAAGCTGAGAGTCCATTAGTCAGCCAGTTCCCCTATCCTGGGCAATTTTAAAATCAAGTTTGGGTGTTTTTCTGAGAGAGCTGGGCTAGTTCAAACTGGGAGCAATTCAGGGGAGTTCTCTGATTTGTGCTGTACAGGAGATCGGACTAGATCTTTTTTAGCCTTAGACTCTATGAAGCTATGAATTTTGGACCTGGCCCATGTTCCCAGTAAGCTGTGCGCTTGTGCAGCCATTCAGGAGAGATTCCAATGCAGCCCAGCTGACTAACAGAACTAGGTTTTGTCTTTCTACAGTAGTGCACATCTGCACATGCCTTGGTGCATGTTAAAAAAATTATTCCACATGCAGATGAAAAAAATCTGCACGTGGATGGAAAAAATTAGAGGGATCATTGGACCTTGATTAAAATTATGATTCCCAGTTGGATTCTCTCTCTCTCTCAGTAGGTTCCAGAATAGAGAAGGAGAATTCCCAGCAGGAAGGGCCTGAGGGAGCGAAGCCGAATGGGACATCCTGGAGCTCTGGCAGCGGCACAGGACGGCAGCGGGGAGAGAAGGAGCCAGGACGCAGGTGCAGGAGGGCCGGGCCCTTCAGCTGCGGGGACTGTGGGAAAAGTTTCACCAAGAACTCGGAGCTAATCAAACACCAGCGCACGCACACGGGGGAAAGGCCCTACCAGTGCCCGGATTGCGAGAGGTGCTTCGCCATCCGCTCCAGCTTGGATCGCCACCGGCGTGTCCACACGGGTGAGCGCCCCTTCCCCTGCACCCACTGCGGGAAGAGCTTCAAGCTCAGCTCCGCCCTGAGCCAGCACCGGCGTGTTCATGCTCAGCAGGGGCCTTGCTTCTGTGCTGAGTGTGGCAGGGGCTTCAGAGACAGCGCTGCATTGATCCAGCACCAGGCTGAGCACCGGAACGACAGAGATCCCACCAACGGCCCTGTGGGGACACGGGTCTACAAGGACCCTTTCATCCAGGCGTGGGACTTTGACGGGGAGGCTGTGGGATGTGATATCCTGAGCCTGTGAAAGCAGAGAGTAGGTGATGGATCTGCACCTGGGTCGTGGAGCTGGACGGGAGATGGCGGAGCGAGAAGAGAGCAGCCGTCAGGAAGACAAGGACGGAAGCTGTGCTCTCTGGAGCAGGACTGGGAGACAATGTGGTCTAACGCCGGGGCTCTCAACCAGAGATCTGTCAGGAGGTACCGCCATTCATCTAGGGATTTGCCTAGTTTATATTGACTTTGCTCGTGTGTGTTGTAAAACTACAATCTCAGACAGATGGGTTGAGAAAGTAAAGCATTCGTCAGTAAGAATGTCTGTGATACAGGCTGTGGTTTTATGTTTGCCTTTGTTGGCAAATCGTTTTGAAGTGGAGGTGAAACTTGGGGGAACTCGCAAGACAAATCAGACTCCTGAGCT
Organism: Pelodiscus sinensis; assembly: GCF_052426305.1. Classification (NCBI taxonomy): domain Eukaryota; kingdom Metazoa; phylum Chordata; order Testudines; family Trionychidae; genus Pelodiscus; species Pelodiscus sinensis. The sequence goes on along the minus strand of NC_143056.1, from coordinate 130,928,932 downwards.
GGATACAGTAGTCCAGAAAGTTTAAGAAGCTCAGGTCTAGTGAACAGAGCACTATGTTACGACATCTGGGTTCATTTCCTGGCTCAGCCTCTGGCTGGCTGGCTGAGCTGAGGCAAGTCCCTGCTACCTCTGGGCCTCATTTTTCTCTCCTGCAAAATGGGGATAATCATACAGGTCTCATTGTCAAGTTCTTTGGGATCTTATGATGGAAAGCACTAGATAAGAGCTGGGCACAGTTCTAATGGCTGAAAAAAATCATGTAAACATTATTTTGATGGACTATTGGGGTTTGATTTCTTTTTTCCCCCTATGGAAAGGGTTCACATTCTGTGGGAAAATACTGATTTGTTGTTGTTGTTGTTGTTGTTAAAAAAAAAACAGGTGACAGAAAACAAAAATTTCATCCAGAAACTGAAGTGTTTTAATTTTGTGTGTGCGCCCTAGTGCTTCCTAAGAGTTGTGGTTTGGCTGAACTCTCTAGACTGTCTCCCATGATGCATTGCTTCCCGTCGCTTAGCAGATACCATAGTACGTGATGGGAGATGTAGGATAACCAGGTAGGCCAACTTCTGGAAGAGAATGGGAGCACAAAGCACTGAAATTACAACTCCCTTGGAGCATTTCCAAATTTAATTTTTGTTTTGGCTGAAATTTTCCTTTTTTTCTTTGGAAATTGTAGGCAAGTGATTTTTCTCCCCCCTTCGCCCTCCCTCCCCCCGCAATGAAAAATATCAGGGATGGAGACCCAGAAACATTTTCCAATGAGCTCTACCCACAGGTCCCTTTTGCCTGAGCTAATGGATCAGACCTGTTAGCTGGGAGGCAGCAATGTAACCCACTGGTGAGTGTGTCCCTGATTCACAAAGGGTATGAGTCTGTTCCAGGCCTGATTAAAGAGGGCTGGTCTTTATCTTGTATATCTTGAGGTCATCAGTTCAGTTCTGGGTGTAAGACACTGACATTAGCAGCTCTGTTATGTGATAAGCCACAAAGCAGTTGATGGAGGGGAAAAAAGCGAGGATGGTGGTTTTGCTTCACAACAGCCTCCGCCACCCCCACCGCAGAGGAATCGCCTCAGCTCTCAAGGTGCTAGCTGCCCCAGAATGGGGCACATTTCTCCCTCCTTTGCCCCTGGCTCAGCAGGAATCATTAACCCCTCCCCCCCACAGCTAATTCCTGGCTCTGCCACCTTCTTGCTGTGTGACTTTCATTCCCCACCATCTCCCCTCCTATTTCTTATGTACATTTGAGCTTTAGGGGCAGGGTCTGGCTCTCTGTGTGTCTGTGCAGAACCTGGCTGCCCAGAAGGGGGCTGGATCTCACTTGGGGTCTGTGCAGCACCTGGCACCATGGGGGGCCTGGTAATCGGTCAGGGTCTCTGCAGTGCCTGGCCCATTGGGGAGCCCAGTCTGTTAGGGTCTGTGCAACATGGGCACATTGGGGGCCCCTGATCTCAGGGATGACCCTTTGCACTAGTGATCTTCTCTTCTTACTGTGTACTTTAGAAATGTGCGTCTGTCCGTCTGTGAGTCCTTCTCTTCAAGAACTCCTGAACGGTATAGCTAGGGCCTCCAAATTCAACAGGCTGCTTCCTCTCCTCCTAACTTACAGCAAGGTCAAGGTGTGGTTGTGCCAGGACAATGGGATGTGCCTAGAATGTGACTGCTTCATAGCAAACAGAAAGGGAGGGGTGTGATAGTAGGGGCAGTTATGCTCATGCATGACCACAGGGGGAGCAGCAAGCGAGTGGCCCCTGTGATCCCAGGGAGAAGCTGGCGGCCACCCCCACCCTCTTCCCTGAGCCCTCCATCCCTCTGCTGAGCCCCACCTCCTCCCAACCCCTTGCCCTGACTCCTTAGCCCCTCCTCACCTTCATACCCTAACTCTTGCATCCCCCCACATCTCCAGCCCCCTGCCCTTAGCTCCTCCTCAACCCCCAACCCTGCCTCCTGCACCTCCATGCTCCCAGCCTCCTACCTTGAGCCCTCCACATCCCCAAGGCCCTGTCCTGACTCCTGCATCCTACACACTGCTAGCCCCCTGCCCTAAAGGACCCAAGCAACACCAGGTAGGTCTTTTAGTCCATTATATATTTGAGTTTGTCTGTCTGTTCAAGAGCTCCTCCTAAATGGTAAGCACTAGGACCACCAAGTTCGGTAGCCAGCTTCCTCTTATAGCGTAGAGCAAACTCAGGGTTTGGTGGTGCCAGGAAAACGGGCTGTGTCTGCAATGGGATTACTTCTCATGGCACCAAACAGGAAAGAGACAATCACCAAAGGAAGTACAATTCTAAAACTGACATAAATGAATACATGTTGAAAGACTGACCCAAGATGAGCCAGAAAAATCAGATGCACCTGGAATAGGATTGTCTCAATAAATCTTACAGAAAAGAGCTAAAACGGAGACGTGTGGAGTAGTGTTCTGTTTTGGCACCGCTAAATCAATGAATAAGGTTTAAAAACAAGGAAAAAAATGTTGTTGGAAGCCAAATTAACTAGAGCTCTTTTCTGTTAAAATCTAGCGAATGATAAGAGTTCACAGGGATAAAGGAAAAAGATATCTGATAGAATTCCCATTTTAAAAAAATGTAAATGGACAAATTTTAAAAATCCCCTTTATAAAGAAATCCAAACGGAAAATTAACTTCATAATAGTAACACTGAATGGTTGAAAAATACAATTGTTTAAATAAAGCACGTACATTTTCCTTTTTATTAAAGAAAAAAGGGTAATTGAGTTAAGGATCTGAGCGACTAATCCATCATTCTCTGTAATCCTTCACTCCTGTCATCTGAAGGATGTGCCCACGAAAGCTCATACCACCATCTAGACAGTATTTGGTCCTGCCATGAGGGCAGGGGACTGGACTCGATGACCTCTCGAGGTCCCTTCCAGTCCTAGTATTCTATGATTCTATAATACGTGTTATGTTAGTCTTTAAGGTGCTACTTGACTATCCTTTTTTTTTTAAATTTTTCCGGTTACAGACTCACTCAGCTACCCCTCTGAAGCTTCTCCCTAATGTTAGAACCTTCATGATCCACATCTCAGCCTGGCTTTGCATTGTCTGTATCTGGAGAGGGAATGAGCAAATGCTTTAGTGAGTTCAGTGTTTCTGTTAAACCTAGTTAATAATAAGAGTTCACCGGGATAAAGGAAAAAATACACCTGATTGAATTCCCATTTTAAAAAAATGTAAGTGAGTTCAGTGTTGCTGTTTGTCTATTCTTTTTCATCATTTACCTACATTTGGGTCAGTTGGAGCTTGGCCGAGGGTTTGACTGTGCTGGATCAGCAGAGGAGTGGTTACCGACTCTGGCTTGAAACGTGCCAGTTTCCAACCTTGTTAAGTCTGGGAGGCACTGTAGGCCACTGGATTGGTCAGCACTCCTCGTTTCTACCCCCAGCTCTTGCAAGCAAGCATGGTCTAGTTGCTTAGAGCAGGAGGGCAGGGCATTCTACTTGTAGCTCGCTTTCCTCATCTATCAATGGAGGGTGATAAGGCCAACCTCCCTCCAACCAGTGGTTTGAGATCTGTGGCTGAAACATTCTATATCTCTGTAAAATAAATGCTGTAATCTGTATGTATGTGTTAGATTGTGCTAGGTTTAAAACACCCTGGCTGCGTCTAGACGGGCAAGTTTTTCACAAAAATGGCGATCGGGGCTTTTTTGCGCAAAAGCGTGTCTAGATTGGCACGGACGCTTTTGTGGAAAAACATCCTGCCAATCTAGATGCTCTTTTCCGCAAATGCTTTTAACGGAAAACTTTTCTGTTAAAAGCATTTGTGGAAAATCATGCCACTCTAGATGTAGCCCATGGCTCTTAAGTGTGTCTGACGTGTTGGTGATGCAGTAGAACTATGATCATTATGTAAATTAAATCTCCTCCCCTCCTGCACCATTTGTCAGATCTAGCTTTCTGTTATCTGCAGCACACTGGAGATGGTTGGGAATACGTTGATTAAATGTTTCCATCAAAAATGCCTATTGGTCAAAACCAAAACTATTTGTGGGAATTTTTTGACAAAGTTCTTGACTGAAAAAATAAATCAAACTCCAAGAGGTTTGAAATTGGTCACAGTACCTGTTTGTTTTTTAATTAACATTTTTTTTTTCTCATTTCAAAGCAACTTTCATCTGTAAATTGAAGAGAAGTTATAGGAAAAAAATACAAAAATGGTCAAAATCAAAATGAAACAGCATGATCGTGTCAAAATGAAACCTGAACCCAAATTCCACCCCACAGAATTATAGTTCATTAAAAATTCCAAAACTTTGACTTTGCATGCCAATTTAGGATGGGAAGGATTTCCAAAAATTTGAAACATTTTCATGGGACAGAAAATGAGCTCTAGGTAGGATCTTTTGGGTTTTCTCCTCCTTTCTGGTCACGACCCTTGTGCCTCTCACCTCTTTGCATAGGTTGGCAGGCTGAACATGGATTTTGTGGCTGCTAACTACAGCACAGGCTTCTGTCTCATTTAGCAGGTAGCAGTAGAAGGCTGTTGTTGTTCTCCATGCAGCTCAGGCACTGGAAGGACAGATGGCTCTTGTTCTCCCTGTCGGTTTCAGGTGAAATCCTTGCTTGGGTCTACAAAGTGCAAGGCCACTTGACCCCATAGCTAGAATTGGTCTCTCCGCTGTGTCTGGCCTCTGTCCCACCCCACTTGCATTTCTCGGGGTAACTGCTACCATCCTAACGGAGGCAGGTGAAGTACAGGTTGAAACTCTCTTAACCAGGATTCTCTGGTCCAGCAACATCGAGGGTCTGGCATGGACGCTGCAGGACTAGAGAGCCCTGGTGGAGGGCTAGTGGCACAGACCCCTGCGGGACTGGCAGGGCAGTGGGCTGCCCAGGAGGGTTGGGAGACCAGTCCCAGAGCCCCAGCCTGTGGCTCCTAGCCCTGCCAGGTAGCCATGTCTGTGCTGGCAGGAGGTGGGGAGCCAGCTGTGAGGCCAGTGGGCTGGCACAGCAGATGCCAGTGGATCCTGGAGCCCCAGTGTATAGCGGCCCTGCAGGGCTGGGAGCCATGGCAGCAATGGCTGCCCAATGGGGCCAGCGGGTGGGTCCAGGGAGGCCGGTGGCAGGGGTCTAGAAATGACCTCTTGTGGTCTGGCAAAATCCCTCATCCAGGACCAGTCAGGTCCCAAGGCTACCGGACCAGGGAGGTCCAACCTGTACTGTCAACCTGATGCTCCTGCCTCTGCAACCAGCTGGCAGCAACCCCCCAGGGCGCGCCTGCCGTTGGCGACCCTGTGAGGTTCCTTCCAATGGCCCCGCTGATCTTTTCCATCCAAGTGCGGAATAATTTTTTTAGGTGCACCGAGGCCTGTGCCAATGTGCACCACCCGCGAAAGCGAAACCCAGCGGGGGGGCTCGTGGTCTCTCTCCGCCCCGGGGGCCCCTGCCCAAATGTCACTCGCTAAGTGGGGTGCCCGCCCCGCCCCCCTGCCGCTCTGGCCGCGCCGCAGAGGCGGGTTCGCCGGGCCGGCAGGAAGCGCGGCGCGATCGGGCCGCAAACAGCCGGGGACCTTCCTGGGCCAGCCCCCGCCCGGGAGTCCCGCCCCGCAGCCCGCGCGAGGGGCCGCGGCCCGGCTGCAGCCCCCGGGGCGTCGCGCCGGCCGCCGCCGTGAGTGGGGCGCTGGGGGTCCCGTGGGGCAGGCAGCCGAGCACGGCCAAGGAGAGGCGGGCTGGGGCTCTGGCAGAGCTGGGGGGGAGAGCTCGGGCTGGGACAGCAGGAGGTTGGGGGGCAGGATGGAGGGGCGCCGGCAGAGCCCAGAGTTGTGGGGCGGGGCAATGCAGAGCCTAGAGCCGGGATAGGAGGGGGCTGTGGGGCAGAATGGAGGGGCATTGGCAGAGCTGTGGGGCTGGGATAGGAAGGAGCTGTGGGGCAGTGCAGAGCTGGGATGGGAGGGGGCTGTGGGGCAGAATGGAGGGGCATTGGCAGAGTTGTGGGGCTGGGATAGGAAGGAGCTGTGGGGCAGTGCAGAGCTGGGATGGGAGGGGGCTGTGGGGCAGAATGGAGGGGCATTGGCAGAGCTGTGGGGCTGGGATAGGAAGGAGCTGTGGGGCAGTGTAGAGCTGGGATGGGAGGGGGCTGTGGGGCAGAATGGAGGGGCATTGGCAGAGCTGTGGGGCTGGGATAGGAAGGAGCTGTGGGGCAGCGCAGAGCTGGGATGGGAGGGGACTGTGGGGCAGAATGGAGGGGCATTGGCAGAGCTGTGGGGCTGGGATAGGAAGGAGCTGTGGGGCAGTGCAGTGCCCAGAGCCGGGATAGGAGGGGGCTGTGGGGCAGAATGGAAGGGCATTGGCAGAGCTGTGGGGCTGGGATAGGAAGGAGCTGTGGGGCAGTGTAGAGCTGGGATGGGAGGGGGCTGTGGGGCAGAATGGAGGGGCATTGGCAGAGCTGTGGGGCTGGGATAGGAAGGAGCTGTGGGGCAGTGTAGAGCTGGGATGGGAGGGGGCTGTGGGGCAGAATGGAGGGGCATTGGCAGAGCTGTGGGGCTGGGATAGGAAGGAGCTATGGGGCAGTGCAGAGTGCAGAGCTGGGATAGGAGGGGGCTGTGGGGAGAATGGAGGGGCATTGGCAGAGCTGTGGGGCTGGGATAGGAAGGAGCTGTGGGGCAGTGCAGAGTGCAGAGCTGGGATAGGAGGGGGCTGTGGGGCAGAATGAAAGGGCATTGGCTAAGCTGTGGGCCTGGGATAGGAAGGAGCTGTGGGGCAGTGCAGAGCCCAGAGCTGGGATAGGAGAGGGGCAGAATGGAGGGGCATTGGCAGAGCTATGGGGAGAGGGAAGCTGCCAGCTCTCCAGTGACTAGCCTGTGTCCCAGACCCAGTTCAGTGGGTCCCTGTCTGGAGCCATGAGTGGGAGGGGCTGGGAGGGCTGCCCCTCCCGGGAAGGGCTGGAAGGGTTGCCTGCCCCCCCCCCCGCCCCCCCCCCAGCGGTGCTCCAGTGGGGAGAGAGGGAGCTGCTCCCTGCTTAGCTGGAGCTAACGGGGCTGATCACGCTCCCAGCAGGGCCCACTCCACATGGGTTCCAGTGGGGGGGGGAGGGGGGGGCGGCGGTGTTGGTCCCCTGCCCCGGCTGGGGCTGGGCCCTGACCCTGTTTCCCTTCCAGACCTGCCCCGGCTCTGCCCCGGCTGCCCAGCCCACATGAGGAGGGGAGTGATGGAGGGCAGCAGCGCCTGCCCTGGCTCCTTAGGCCCGGCTTCCAGGTGAGCTCCTCCCCAGCCATGGTCCTGGGGTTGCTGGCCAACCAAGCCCTGCCTCCCCTTCTACCCCTGGCCACCAGCCCCATGGCTTTCGAGCCTGGCAGCAGGGGAGGGCGGGGAGCACAATGCGGCTCCAGCCTGCTCCACTCTGCTCCCAGCCGCATGGCTCTGGGGAGGGGCTTGGGGTGCAGGGGCGGAGCAGGGACTTGGAGGAAGGGGTGGAGTGTGGCTGGGGAGGGGCGAGGTGGGGCAAGGAGTGTAGTGGAGGCAGGGTCTGGAGCAGGACAGGGGTTGTCCTGGGTCCGCACCCCTCCAGGGACAGCCCTGCCAATGGGTCCCCATGAACTTTCCCCCAGCAGAGAACAGGGCCACGGTTAGAATCCGGAGCGTTCCTTGCCCCAGGCCGTCCCGGGAGATTTCACAAAGCGCCATCTTGCTTGTTTCCTTCCCTGTCGGCAGGCGTCCCCATCCCTGACCCTGCTGCCAGCTCCCGGATGGAGCCAGGGGAAGAGCCGAGGGTGCCGGACCTCCAGGGCTCTGAGGAAAAGGAGACCCCAAGAGGCGCCCGCACAGGTGAGCGATGAGTGACACCAGCCCAGAGACAGGAGTGAAGGGGAAGCCGCAGGGAGCCCCCCCCATGACGGGCGTCACTCCCAGCCCCCACCTGTCCTCCCTGGCCTCTGAGGGCTCAGCTTGGCCACTGGGCAGAACGGGCCCCTTCTCCCCCCTCCTCCCTCCGGGAAGGGTTTGGGGCAATTGGCTTCCAGCCCATCAGGTTTTCTGCTCAGCCACAAACCCCTTTTCTACCCCCCGCCCCAGCGCTGGGAACAAGCCCCAGTTGGATTTTCTCTGTCCCAGCAGGTGCCGGGATGGTGAGCGAGCATGAGGAGGCGATTCCCCAGCAGGAAGGGCCAGCAGGAGCACAGCTACACAGGACGCCCCAGAGTCCCGCGCGGGGAGAGGCCGTCGAGAACCAAGGTGGGGTGGGGCTGGCAGAGCGGAAGGCCCAGGCCGAATCCCCACCCCCGGCACGGCACAGGCGGGTGGGGCGCGTCATCTGTGGCGACTGCGGGAAGAGCTTCGTGAAGAACTGTGACCTCTTCAAGCACCAGCGGGTGCACACGGGAGAGAAACCCTACAGCTGCCCGGACTGCGGGCGGAGCTTCACCTTCCACTCCACCCTCAGCAAGCACCAGCACATCCACACCGGCGCCCGGCCCTACCCCTGCGCCGAGTGCGGGAAGAGCTTCCGGCAGAAGGGCCACCTGACCCGCCACGCCCGCGTCCACGCCGGGCTCAAGCCCCACGTGTGCGCCCACTGCGGGGCGGCCTACAGCACCCGCACCAACCTGCTGCGGCACCAGGGCAGCCACACGGGGGAGCTGCCCTACAAGTGCACCGAGTGCGGCCGGCGCTTCAGGGAGATCGCCAGGCTGGTGGCGCACCTGGTGGCGCACTCCGGGGCGCGGGCCCACAAGTGCCCCGAGTGCGGGAAGAGCTTCCGGCGGGGCTCCTCGCTGACGGAGCACCGGCGGGTGCACACCGGGGAGAAGCCCCACGTCTGCCCCCAGTGCGGCGAGAGCTTCATGCGCCGGGCCACCTTCAACGACCACGTCCGGGGCCACTCCGGGGAGCGGCCCAACGTCTGCAGCGTCTGCGGGAAGAGCTTCACCAAGCGGCACTCCCTGCTGCAGCACCAGCGCTCCCACACCGGGGAGAAGCCCCACCAGTGCCCTGACTGCCCCAAAAGCTTCATCGCCAGCTCGGCCCTGGTGCAGCACCGCCGCATCCACACCGGGGAGACGCCCTACCGCTGCGAGGAGTGCGGGCGCAGCTTCAGCCAGCGCTCGGTGCTGACCACGCACCGCCGGCTGCACACCGGCGAGCGGCCCTACAAGTGCGGCCAGTGCGGCAAGGGCTTCAGCCAGAGCTCGGCGCTCACCCAGCACCGCCGCACCCACACCGGGGAGTCGCCCTACGGCTGCGCCCAGTGCGGGCGGAACTTCAGCGGCATGTCGGCCCTCAAGCGGCACCACCGCACCCACACCGGCGAGCGGCCCTTCCGCTGCGCCCAGTGCGGGAAGGGCTTCAAGCAGAGCTCCACGCTGGTCCAGCACACCCGCATCCACACGCAGGAGCGGCCCTTCTCCTGCACCCACTGCGGCAAGAGCTTCAGCCAGCGGTCGGCTCTCGCCAAGCACCAGCGGACTCACGCCAAGGGGAGCGGCGGGGCCCACGAGGCTGTGGGGACACGATTCTACAAGGACCCCTTTGTCCAGCCGGGGGAGGACGGCCCCGAGCCCGAGGAGGTGGTGGTGGTGCTCCCGCCGGGGACCTGGGACTCCGAGTTGCCCCCCCAGATAAAGGAGGAGCCAGGGATGCTCCTGCATGTGAAAGAGGAGGCAGAACCGCCTCAGCATATTCAAGATGGCTCCCCGCAGGTTAAAGAGGAGCAGCCGGAGCTGCCGCAGGAAATTAAAGAGGAGCCGGCACCTCCACTGCAGATTAAAGAGGAGCCTGAGTGAAGAGTTTTGGGAGGGGTTAGATGGAGGGTTTGGGCCTCAGATGGTGGTAGAGGAATGAAATGGGGTGGGGCTTTTTCCACGGATCCTGAGCCACCCCTCCCCAGATGGCCGGGGAGAAGATGGAGTCGTCAGGGCCTGAGATGTCGGAATAAAAATGAAACTTGCGCTTTATGAGAGAAAAAGGGGACTGGCCGTTACGTTCTGCTTCTCAGGGGCCCCGGGCGTGCCTTCCCCCTGGAATTGGGTGACAGAATGCACCAGGGTAAGAGAGTTTTCCCTCTGCCCCACTTGGCAGGGAGCATTAACCCCTCCCAGGCTTAGCCCAGCTCCTAATGATAAAGTTGTAGCATGTTTAGCCGTGGTAGGGGAGACCCTGGCTCTCACTGCCAGTGCCTAGACGAGAGTGGGAAAATGGTTTTTGTCAGGGGTTCTCTCTGTCGGTTTTCTCTCTTATTTCTTCCCGGTCAATAAACAGTTTCCTGGTGGAGATGAAGTCCTCTCTGGATTGTGGTAGCCCCTAGAAATTCCACTCGTGGGCCTGGACCGGCGAGGGGCAACCGAGGCTAGTGAGTGGGTCATGTGCGAGGCCTCCTTCGTCAGTGAGCAGCAAGATTGTCATAACCAACATGGTCTCCCAGGAGAGGGCAGTTTTGCTCCCTGCACTTGCCCAGCTAGAACATGCGGGCTGGGCCGATTGAACCGGGGCAGCGCTGTGACGGGAGGCAGAGGGAACCCCCCGCGCTCACAGTCAGTTGTGTGCCGCCAGCATGCACCTCACCTCATGTGGGTGTCACTTCAGTAACGGGCAGGGAAAAACCAGTGTGGATGAAAACCAGCCGAGTGTGGCAACCCTGTGCGCAGGCACCAGCAAACACAATGTCTCATGGGTCACACATTGAACCCCCATAGGTCGCATGTGGCCTGCAGGTTGCCCACCACTGTCCTGGGCCTCTCTGTGCCCCATGCGGTACAAGCACTCACCAAAAATCCATTACTGGGGAGATGGAGGGGGGTGATTGCCAACGTGCAGGCATGAGAGGAGGAGGGGGAATAAAAATGGGGACAGATGCTGTCCTCTGTGGTGTGTTGAGTCATAAAAGAACCTGGGAGGGTTACACACAGGCCTGTGGGTGAGCACTATGGGGTAAAGTAAATAGACCGTCCTCGATGTGGTGCTGGCAGCGTCCTCGCTGTGATGGTGGCGGCAGTGTCCTCGCTGTGATGGTGGCAGAGACTTTCTCCACAGGTTGCACTTGTGAATATATCCCAGCTGCTTTCCGGTGACTGGTCTTGGCATGGACAAAGCTTCCTTTAGCTGCCATGGAGACTTCCTGGCCCAGCATGCCAGTTTCCCACCATTTTCACCAACCAGGCACTCCCCCCTGCCCAGGGTCCACCCCACCATTTCATCCCCAGCCACTTCCCCACCCATCAGGCCAATGTTCATCCAACAATGCAGGCCCCCCGTGTTTGACCCTCCCACCATTTGCAACAGCCACAGATCTGTCAGGTCTGCGACCCACCGCAGAGTCTGTGGAGGGGAATGGGCACCATAATGAGCTGTAGTTGGTCTTTCACCACAAAATATTGCTCACATTGTGAGGCAGGGAAGGAAAGAGACTTGTGTACCCAGCTGACACCGCGTGGGATGGGGAAGAGTGGCTGGGAGCATGCAGGAGTGGGCTGAGCTAGGATGTCCAGAGTCAAGCCCAAAGTTCCCTCTCTTTCCATCCATGTGCGGAATAATTTTATGTGCCTCAAAGCCTGGGTGCATGTGCACCACCAGCAAAATTAAAAATCTGAGCTGGGGGTGCCTGGAATCTCTCCTGAGCAGCCGCATCAGCGCCCAGCTTACAGGGAACCCTGGCCAAGCCCCAGCGCTGGGGACAAGGGATATGAGATGGGTGGTGCACACGAGTGCTCAGCACCTTTGTTTTAAGGCCTGTGTGCAAGTGGGCACCAGTTTAGCCCTGATTGAGTGGGGAGAGCGCCCCCTGCTGAGCCCCTGCGCTACAGCACCACTTAGCCTGGCACTGGGGTATTGGGGTCAGCTCTGGGGCAAGGGAAGAGCGCCCCCTACTGTAGGGATCATGTAACCTCATGGGTCATTAGAGGAACAACAATGGGAAGCGGAGCCCTATTCCCCCAAAGGGGCCCATGAATCCTTGAGCAGGGATTTTTCAGGGGGCCTGCTGCCCTCAAGTTGCAGGTTCCCCAGAGCCCTAGTTAGGCCGACTTGGCTGCTGAAATCTCCCCCATGCTGACCCCAAGGATGCAGGAGCCTGAGTACGTCAGAGGCCTGGGCTGCACAGAGCCAGGAGGGCTGGGCTTAAAGCCTTTGCCAGTAACAGAGAGGTAGCCCTGTTAGTCTGATCTTGCTAAAACAAAAGGAAAAACTATGTAGCTCTTTAAAGACTAACGAGATGGTTTACTAGGTGATGAGCCGTCACTTATTCAATCATCTGGTTTGTCTTTAAAGTGCTACATAGTTTTTCCTTTTGTTTTAGCCTTTCCCAGGGGTTCCCCGATCTGGGAAGTTAATGGGTTAAACCCCACCCCTCTCCCAAGCCCTGCCTGGACCAGAAGCGGGGACTGCAATAGTGCCTGGACCTTCCTGTCCCGCCCCCTCTACATCCTGGCTCAGTCACCAGGTGCATGTCCACAGACTCCCCAGGTGAGCAGCCCTGCACAGAGAGCAGCCAGAGGCGGCTCCAGGGGGAGGGAGAGAAACAGCCACAGAGGCAGGAAATTGCTGCCTGGAGGCTGGAAAGCAGCGGCTGGGATTGAGAAGCGGAGTTGGGGGAGTTTGCGGGGTCTGGGGCAGCTCCGAGCCAGAGCTCTCTGCCTGGAAACCCCAGACGAGCTGTGAGCTGGGCCTGCCCTTTGTGCCTAGGATGCATGGCCTCCCCTCCCCCAGGTAATGCTCCTTTGTTATGTCCTTCGCCCAGGCTCTGCTCCGTCCTGGCTGCGGTTCGGCCAGGCTGGGCAGGACATGATCTCAGACGAGATGGACTCCCCCAGGCCCAGGCTGGAGCACCTGACGTGTGTCTCCCACGAGGAGCTCCCAGGATCCTGGAGCGAGCTGTCCCAGGAGCCCCGAGAGCCATGGGAAAGGGGTACCAAGCAGGGTGGTCGGGGTGGCACCATCGGGCTAAGCCCTATGCCAGGGGGGCAGCCCTGCAAGGGGGGAGCGGGTGCCGGGGGCTAAGCATGACCCCAGCATATGGGGGCAGATACTTGCATTGGGACCCCCACATAATACAGTTTTCGCATGCCCCCCCCTCTTCCCAGGCCAGCTGCTGCCCCAGATATCCGAGGAGGAGAGCAGTGTCGAGCAGGAGTCAGCAGCCCGCATGGTCAGCTTCCAGGTGGGCTGTGTGGTCACCCCATCCACATGACAGAGGGGTGCAGCCCAGCTCTCTCCTGGGGGACGTTAGCTGGCTCCTCCCTGAGGCTTGGAGGGGTCATTCAAAAGCCCCCTGGTCCTCTCTTGCTGGTCCTTGACTTTGTCCTGAACAGCAGCAGCAGGGGGTAGGTTCCTGAGTCTTTGAAATCTGCGCAGAGAGGGGGGGATTCGGGCCTGTTTTGGCAGCAGGGAGCATTCTGGGGAAGATCATCTGGTCAGCTTCCCGCTTTAAACTCCTTCCCTCCGGTCCTTGCTCCCATCCCTCCCTCCCCTTTCTGCTCCACCCGCCTTTTCCTCCTCCCTCTGACACGCCAGCCTCACCCCCGCCTGCCCCCTGGGGTACGTCTAGACTACGGGCTTCTGTCGACAAAGCAAGCCGCTCTGTCGACGTGAGAGTGGAGACGCAAAGGACAGTGTCGATGCAATAACGCCGTCTGTCGACAGAACTCTGTCACCAAAAGGCGTCATTCCTCATAGAATGAGGTTTACCGCTGTCGACGTTATGTCGACAGAACTCGGCGGCAGTGGAGACGCAGGTATAGTTTTGTCGACAAAAGGCCACGTTTGTTGACAAAACCCTGTAGTCTAGACACACCCTTGGTGTCGGATGGGACTGTGGCGTCTCTCGTGGTTCCAGGTGCCGGTGGCCTTCGAGGAGGTGGCCGTGTGGTTCTCCCGGGAGGAATGGGTGCTGCTGGATGAAGGGCAGAGGCAGCTCTACAGGGACGTCATGCAGGAGAATTACCAGACCCTGCTCTCGCTGGGTGAGGAGCAGCTGCCCCTTGGGGATCAGGAGCCGACGGTTGTGGGGTCTCAGAAGTGCCCTGGGCTGTTTTCTGGCCCATCAGATAAGTTCTTTGTTATTTTTCTCATCTGCCTGAGTCATCCAGCTCCCCTGTGTGTGGGGACCCCTGACTCCGCAACAGGGGTGCAGCCCTGTCCCCAGGCACCTTTTTGTCCCAAAGGAACACTTCCTGCCTCCTTGCATCCTGCACCCCACCCCACAGAGAACAGGGCTAGGGTTCGAACCGGGGCCCGTTCTCTGTACCAAACCCTGGGATGAGATTTGACCGAGCGCCATCTCATCTGTTTCCATCTTGGCCAGCAGGAGTCTCCGTCACTGACCCAGCTGTGATCTCCTGGATGGAGCACGGGGAAGAGCCGTGGGTCCCGGGTCTGCAGGGCTCCAAGGGAAGGGAGCTCCGGGGAGGTGCCCAGACAGGTAAGGAATGAGTGGCACCGGCTCGCAAACCATTGGGGAGAGGAGGGTAACGCTGGGAACGCCCACCCGGTTCTGTCTCCGTTACTGTGGCAACGCCTACGGGCCCAGTTCAGGATCCAGGCCCTGCTGAGCCAGGTGCCGCACAAACCCAAGACAGACGTGGGGCCTGCCTCGAGGACGCCCCCTGAATGCCAGAGGACGGGCGAAGGGTGGGGTGACCAGGGTCAGGCGGATATCTCTAGACGTGTTAGAGCAGAGGTGGGGAACCTTTTTTGGGTCGGGGGCCACTGACCGACATTAAAATCGGTCTGGGGCCACTCAAAAATGAGATGGAAAAAAAGCCCAAACCAAAAAACCTCACTGAGGTGGCCCCTGACAGCGAAGCAGAAAGACACATTTCCCTCACACACCAGAGCCTGGGGAGGGAGGGAGGGAGGGGTGCAGGCTCTAGGGTGGGGCCAGAAATGAGGGGTTCGGTGTGTGGGAGGGGACTGCTAGGAAGCAGGCTTGGAATGTGGGGGGTTGGTGGGTCTGGGAAGCTTGTAAGGTGCAGGAGCAGAGTGGGGGTGCAGCAGCGGGCTGGGGGTGAGGGGGCTGCAGGGCTGGAGTGCCAGCACCAGCTACCCTGGGGGGGGGGGGAAGAGCCCAGAGCTTCAGGGGCTGGATCCAGGATCTGGCCCCCAGCCATAGGCTCCCCAGCCCTGTGTTAAACCCTAACAATGCAGGCTCAGATCCCCAGCTGGTGTAAATGAATTGGTGTGTATGGGGTGATACTAATTTAATTAGCAGTTTGACTCCAGCTGGGAAGCTGGGCTCACTGACTCCAGTGGAGCTACAGCCCATATGTACTCTGAGTTGGGGTCCGGCCCATTCTCTTCCCTGCATTGGAGTCAGCTCTGACCACATGGGAATTACCCCTTGCTAAGCCTCCTTCCCTCCCTTCACTGCAGCGCCCCCTGCTGATCAGTGCTGAGACAGAGTCTCTGTACTTGCTGCAGGAGCCTTTAGATCAGTGTTTCCCAGTTTCATTTGGCCACGGAGCCCTTTTAAACTCAAAATAATTTTGCGGAACCCCTCATAACAGTCTTAGATATGGAGCTGAAAAAGCAGACCACAAATAAGTCAGGATAATAATAAACAAATGCTAAACAAGGTCATGAGATCTACAATTAGTTTAATTGCACATAATTAAAAACAAAAATCACATTTCATGTGTACAAAATATTCTTTTTTAAATTGCAAAATGTTATTGTAATGGAATTTTCTCACGGAACCCTTATGTTCACTTCGAGGAACCCCTGGGTTCCGTGGAATACCATTTGGGAAACACTGCTTTAGATCCAGGTCACAGCCACGGTCCTGTCTAGCTGTAGCCATGTCCGGCTTCTTGAAGGAGGGGTTCCTGTGAGATTAGCCTGTTTCTGATCCCAGTGGAGGTGTCGAGCTACGTGGTCAGACCTGGGCTGGATTCTGTCTCTTCCAGCAGGTGCCGGGAGGCAAAGCCCTCAACAGGAAAGGCTGGCAGGAGTGGAGCTGCACAGAACAGCTGAGAGGCCAGAGGGAGAAGAGGCCTCTGATGGGGTGCGATGGCAGTTGGGGAAGCCACCTCGGCAGGAAAGACCCGTGGCCGGTGGTCACCCACGGGCAAGAGAGGGACCCATCCTCTGTGGGGATTGCGGGAAAAGCTTCAGGAAGAGATCGGTGCTCGTCATACACCGGCGCTCCCACACAGGAGAGCGGCCCTACCAGTGCCCAGACTGTGGGAGGCGCTTCACCCTCCGCGCCAACCTCCTGCGCCACCAGCTCATCCACAGCGGGGCCTGGCCCTACCCCTGCGCCGAGTGTGGGAAGAGCTTCCGCCACAAGGAGCACCTGACCCGCCACGTCCGCGGCCACGCCGGGCTCAAGCCTCACGTCTGCGCCCAGTGCGGGGCGGCCTACAGCACCCGCACCAGCCTGCTGCGGCACCAGGGCGGCCACACCGGGGAGCTGCCCTACAAGTGCACGGCGTGCGGCCGGCGCTTCGGGGAGATCACCGGGCTGGTGGCGCACCTGGTGGCGCACTCCGGGGTGCGGGCCCACAAGTGCCCCAAGTGTGGGAAGAGCTTCCGGCACGGCTACTCGCTGATGGAGCACCGGCGGGTGCACACCGGGGAGAAGCCCCACGTCTGCCCCCTGTGCGGGAAGGGCTTCATGTACCACTCCAGCTTCAGCAAGCACCAGCGCGTCCACAGCAGTGAGTGGCCCAAGGCCTGCAGGGAGCGCCGCAAAGGGTTCAACCAGCGGTCGTCCCCGCTGCAGCACCAGTGCACCCACCGGGGCGAGAGACCCTACCCCTGTCCCCAGTGTGGCAAAAGCTTCAGCCAGCGCTCAGCCCTGACCGTCCATCAGCGGCTGCACACCGGAGAGCGGCCCTACAGCTGCACCCACTGCAGCAAGACCTTCAGCGAC
Source organism: Pelodiscus sinensis (assembly GCF_052426305.1). Classification (NCBI taxonomy): domain Eukaryota; kingdom Metazoa; phylum Chordata; order Testudines; family Trionychidae; genus Pelodiscus; species Pelodiscus sinensis. The sequence goes on along the minus strand of NC_143056.1, from coordinate 130,912,110 downwards.
AGTTCGGCGCTGGGCCACCACCGGCGCACCCACACCAGTGAGACCCCCCACTGCTGCGGGGACTGCGGGAAGGGCTTTAAGGACCGCAGGGCACTCACGCGGCACCGGCGCACCCACGCTGGGGAGCGGCCTTACCCCTGCCCCCAGTGCGACAAGCGCTTCAAGCAGAGTTCGACGCTGGTTCAGCACCGGCGGATCCACATGGAGAAGCGGCCCTATGTTTGCCCTCACTGTGGGAGGGGGTTCTACCAGAGCACGGGCCTGACCCGCCATCAGAGGACTCATGCCAAGGAGAGGGGCCTGCAGATGTGCCCACAGCCAGCCACCTCCACAGAGACCCCTTCGTCCAGGCCCGGGGTGTGGAGTAGGGGCAGCATGGGGGAGCATGGAGTAGGGGACGTGGCATGCCCAGCCAGGCCTGCAGGGAAAATGAAGCTGTAGCGATAGAGCCACAGAAATGGAGGACTTGAAAGGACCTCGAGAGGCCATTGATTCCAGCCCCCTTTGCTGGGACAGGACCAAGTAATCTTAGGCCACCCCCGAGAGGCATTTGTCCAACCTGTTCTTAAAAACTTCCAGAGACAGGGATTCCACAGTCTCCTCCCTGGTCCAGAGCTTCCCTTCTTTTGGAGTTAGAAAGTTTTCCCTAATAGCTCAGCTACCTCTTCCTGGCTGCAGAGTAAGTCCATTTCTCTCTGTTCTTCCTTCAGTGGACAGGGAAAACAATTGATCTCCATCCCCTTTATAACAGCCCTGAACATATTTAAAAGCAATCAGCTCCTCCCTCCTCTACCCCCACAACAGTCTTCTTTTCCCTAAACGCGCCTAGTTTGTTTAAACAACAAAGGAATCCTGGGGTACCGTAAAGACTAAGGCTATGTCTAGCTCCTTGAATTTGTCACTAGGAGGCAGGTTTTCTAACCCTTTAATCCCGTGGTCACCAACCAGTAGATCGCGATCTACCAGTAGATCTTGGAGGCTCTAAGAGTAGCTCTTGAGCCCTCTCTGAACTGCGCGCCTGTGCAGTACATTTACATTAGATTTCCTCATTTGAGGAGCAGCTACTCACCGAGCAACAGCACAGGTGAGTAGCTGTGAGGAATGGTGGGAATTTTTTTTTTAAAGTAGCAGTATAAGGATTGGGGATAGCAAGTGATGGAGAAGAGTTGAATAGAGAGGGTGGGGCTTCAAGGAAGGGGCGGGGCGGTAGATCTTGGCTTGGTCTGTCATTTAAAAAGTGATCTTGGGTGTAAAAAGGTTGGAGACCACTGCTTTAATCATTCGTGTGGCTCTTTTCTGACTCCTCTCCAATTTATCCGCCCCCTTCTTGAAATGGGAAAACCAGACCTGGGCATGTGATTCCAGCAGTGGCCACATCTGTGCCAAATACAGAAGTGAAATCACCTCTTTATTCCTAGGTGAGGTTCCCCTGTTTATGCACCCCCGGGTCTTTTGGCCACAACATGACACTCCTACTCAGCTGATTACACAGAAAATGGGTCAATATTCTTCAAAACCGAACCCGCCATCCTACACCTCTTACCTAGCCAGGGGTTGGCTTCAGAATCTTTGGTCTTCCTTTGCTCCTGGATAGGAAGGGTCTCAAGATCACTTAGGCCAGTGGTTTTCAGCCTGGGGTCCGTGGACCGCTTGGGGCCTGCAGAGTCTGTCTAAGTAGTCTGTGAAAGGTGATCATGAAGATGAAATTTCAGAGCCCAGAAAAGGCGTTTCTGTTTTCATGTGCAATCCAAAGTATGCGAATACCCCCACCTACAGGTCCCAATGCAGAACTGTCATTACCATAGGATTGCCCAGGGTAGCACCTTTCTCACGCTGTGTCAAATGCTGGGCCCAGCATGTGCACCATTTATAGCCGAATTCAGTCAGCTTTCAGTCTAAGACTTCTGTGGAAGGGATCTATGGGTCACAGGTTGAATTTTCAAGGGGGCTCGCATTTCCACTGGAAAATGTTTAGCAATCTGCAAATGAGAGAGGTTGAAAACCACTGGCTTAGGCATTCTCTTTCCTCAGCACTTGTCCGAGTTCCCTGGGGTCATCTTCTAGCTGCAAGATATTCCATGAGATAGCTGCAGAATACCCTACAGCAAAATGGGGGTCCCCAAGCTCTGCTGGGAGGGGGCTATGCAGTGCCCAGCACAATGGGGCCGGTAGACTCTACTGCAAAACATGTAATAATAAATTTGGACTTCTCTCCACTAGAAATCAGATTAACAAAGACCCAGTCTGTCTTTTCTTAGTTTGCTTTGGTTCTGATGGTTTCATATTTCCCATGGATACCAAGGCCGCCTCATATAGTTATCCATCTAATCAAGCCATCCATCCATTCGCACCCAGCCTGTAGAGGCCGTCCGCTTACCCCGAGGGGGAAGAGCCCCTCCCTGAGCCTTGGTGAGCTGCACCTGGCCCTAAGGACTCACCTGACTGGAAGCCAGGAAGCGGGGCCAGGGATATAAAAGGCCTGCCAGAGGGGTCAGTCAAGCCCCAGCACCTAGAGAAGCCAGAAGCCTCCCCCATGCACCCAAATGAGGAGCTAGACCCCGGACACGTGGAGGACTGGTCCGGGCTGCCGGGCGACTGCCTGGAGGGTCTGCTTACCTGGCCAGAGGTTCCAGAATGACAGTGCCCAGAGGACCTGCACTGGACCTAGGTAAACCCCAAGGGGGAGAAAGGAGAGAACCCAGGGGTATCCGACCTCCATTGGCGGAGCTAGAACCAGGTCAGCGTGTTGCAGAAGGGATCCCCGCTGACTCAGCAGCAGACCCCTCTGCTGCTGCTAGAGCCCTGGGTGTGCTGGGTGTGTGCAGGGGCAAGCCCCCGTCTTCAACCCCAATTGCCCCTGCCCAGGGGGCTGAGCACAGCTGGGCACAGAGGAGATGCAGCAAGAACTGCCACAAGCGGAAGCCCCAGGGAGGGAGAGAGACAGCAGCAAGGGCAGGAAATCGGTACGTGGAGGAAGTAGCTGCCGTGAGGAGGGCTTCGTTGCCTGCGCTGCGTCTGAGCCCAGAGAGACACACCCCAGCCAGCTGCAGGGCAGGGTGTCTCTGCAGGTGAGCCTCGCAGGGTCCCCCCCTCCATGGGGCCAGATCGCCAGGTGGCATAAAGGCCAGAGCTGCATTTTGCTCTTTGGCTCCCGGGTCTGCCCTTGGGCTTCCACTCTCACCCCAGGGCCTGTGACAGCATCTTTGTTCCTCACAGCTCAGTCCTTGCCGGCGCCCATCTTGGGCCGAGAGGAGGAAGGAGGATGGACCCACTTCACATATGCCACTCCCAGGTGAGCTGGTGGGTGCTTTGCCCTGCTGGGGTCCCAGCTTTGGCTCCTCTTTGTGGTGCCCAGCCACACCCCACACCCCCAACCCTGCAGCAGCAGCAGTGCCCAGCCGACTGGGCCAGGCCCTTCATCCCTGAGGAGAGGCTGTGCCACGCTTTGGGAGCTGCCTCATCTGTCTTGCTGCTCCCATGGGAGCCCAGCCTCCCCCAGGGCTCATTCTCCCGTGGCCCCTCGCTAGAGGATGCTGTTCTGCTCCAAACTCACCTGGGCCGGGCTGCTGAGGCCAAACCACTGGGCTGGGCTCAGAGCTGTGATCAGTACCTGTGTGTGGCCCTGGGCTGGTCACTGCCTCTCTCTGAGCCTCTGTCCCCCTGTGGCAATAACAACCCTTCCTTTGCCTTTCTTGCCTCTTTTGACTGTGAGTGCGAGGGTGTGCAGCTCCCTGCAACAAGGGGGCCCCCATCTCAGGTGGGGTCAATGCGGCGCCTGGCACGATGGGGTCTGGATCTCTAAACCTTGCTCCCTTGTCCTCACTCCTCCTTGTCCATCCCTGGCCATGTGCTCATTCCTCTGTCCTCAACACGGCTCCACCCCCATCTCTCCACCACTTCGGAGCAGTAACATTCCAGGCAAGAGGCTGGTGCGGGGACCTCTCTTCACCTGGATCAAGCCCAGAGCATCAGTTCCCTGGTCATGGCTTTCCTGATGTGGCAGGCCTGGCCTCCGGCTGCCTGAGCTCTCTGATTGTGGCTGGAGCGACAGGAGCTGAGCAGGGTCTCTTGCGTTTCCAGGTAGGAGTGGCGTTTGAGGAGGTGGCTGCCAGCCCTGCTTCCTGCCCCACCTTCCTCCGGGTGCCCCCATCCTCTTCTCCAGCCCCACAGTCCCTGATCCCTCCCCCCAGCTCTGCTTCCCACCCCCTCTTCCTTCCGGCCAGCCCCACAGCCCCCAGCCCTCCCCCGCCAGCTCTGCTTCCCGCCCCCCTCCTGGCCCCCCTCTCCCCCCAGACAAGCGTGTCCGTTTTTTTAGCGGGGTCTACCTGGCAACCCTACATATGTTTCTGGTGAGATTTCAGCTCTGGTTGATAAAGAGAACAACAGTTGTGTAATATACTCAGGCTTCTTCAGGGCGTTTGGCTTTGTCCTGCACGTGTGGATGACACAGCTAGAACATCACAAAATTAACTGGGTTCTAAACTGGCTAAGTGATAAGCCTCAAAATGGAACTACAGGCAGTCCCCGAGTTACGTGGATCCGACTTATGTCGGATCTGCAGTTATGAACGGGGCCCTCTCCCTGGTCTCCAGCAGACCAGGGAGAGGAAGCAAAGTGGCGGAACACGCGGGCAGCAGACAGCCCAGACGCGTCTGGGCTGTCCGCTGCCCGCGTGCTCCGCGGCTTTGCTCTGCTTTGCTTCCCGTCCCCCTAGTCTGCAGACCAGGGGGACGGGGAGCAAAGTGGCGGAACACGCGGGCAGTGTTCCGTCTGCAGACCAGGGGGACGGGGAGCAAAGCAGAGCAAAGCCGCGGAGCACGCGGGCAGCGGACAGCCCAGACGCGTCTGGGCTGTCCGCTGCCCGCGTGTTCCGCCACTTTGCTTCCTCTCCCTGGTCTGCTGGAGACCAGGGAGAGGGCCCCGTTCGTAAGTGCGGATCCGACATAAGTCGGATCCGCGTAACTCGGGGACTGCCTGTAGTTCCATTTTGAGGGCCATCGGGGCTTTTTTGTGCAAAACAGTTCTTCCCTGTCTTCACTGGCCCTCTTGCACAAGTATTCTTGCGCAAGAGGGTTTTTTCCCGAGCAGGAGTGTGAAAGTATTTGCACAAGAAGCACTGATTTTGTACATTACAAAGTCAGTGCTCTTGCACAAATTCAAGTGGCCAGTGTATGTGTATACAGCTGGCAAGTTTTTGCGCAAAAGCAGGTGCTTTTGCGCAAAATCTTGCCAGTCTACATGCACCCTAAGGGTGCATCTACACTGCACAGTAGCTCGAAACAGGATATGCAATTTGAGCTACGCAAATTGCTTATCTTATTTTGATATTATTTCAAAATAACTTATTTTGTGATTTGGCTCTGTTTACATAACACCAAATTTTGAAATACAGAACTATTCCAAAACATCCCTGACATAAGAATAGTAATAGAGAGGTAGCAGTGTTAGTCAGATCTTGCTAAAACAAAAGGGAAAACTATGTAGCACTTTAAAGACTAACAAGATGGTTTAATAGCTTTCGTGGGCCAGACCTACTTCCTCAGATCATATTCTGGAAGAGAATTAGCATGACCATGTAGAGCAAAGGAATACAATGAAAAAAGTGAACACATTGACAAATCAGATTTAGTACAGAAGGTGGGGTGAGGGAGAGGGAGGGAAGGAATAGCTATTGATGAGTCAGTGAATAGCTAGTCAGAGGTGATAAGTGGGGAAGCTATCTTTGTAATGGGCTAGGTAATTAGCATCTTTATTAAGGCCCATTGGTAAAGTGTCAAATTTAAGCATGAATGAAAGTTCTGAAGTTTCCCTCTGTAATCTGGTGTTAAAGTCTCTTTGAATTAAGATGTAGGAAGGTCGTTAAGACTATGTCCAGGTAGGTTGAAATGAAAACCAACTGGTTTTACCTTGTGAAGATGTCTGATGTCTGATTTGTGGGCCTGAAATAATGGGCTCGCTGTTAAGATGCAGGATTGCTATTTCGGGATCTCTTGGGATCCTGAAATAAAGCTGCAGAGTAGATGTAGCCTTTGATGCTACAGGACTACTCAGGTTTTTACATTACAATGGACAGTAGGTAAAACAGTATAGATGAGTCATTGTAGGAGATTTTAATTTGTCCTATTTTCACTAGTGCTTTTTATGTAGCCTGTTGTAACACTGGGCAAGTCTCTGGATGAGTTGATTGCCCTCTAGAATACCCCTGCATACCCGAGTGCTGCACAGTATAGATCTGGTTGACTCCTTTGGAGAACACAAGTGTCTGGGCCCAACAGAGGTCACTTCTCTGCCCTGTGCTAAGTAGAAGAGTGGCTGATCAGACCCCTTCAGCCCTAAGATCAATGAATCTGCCCTTGGCTTTAGTCTCTCTCTATCCATGACCCTGTTTTCTCTCCTGTCTCTTTTTTCCCTCCTCTTCCCGGAGCCTATTGGCTCCCGGGCCCTTTCTCCGCCTTCTGTCTCCCTCACGCTCCCCACCCTCGTCTCCCCTTCTCCTCCCTCTGGCCCGATCTTGCCGGTGATTTGCTCTTCGCCGCCGGGAGAGCCCAATCAGGGATCCCCTCCTCCCAGCTCCTCCTTCCCGACTAAGGGCGCAGGGGAGGAGGCAAACCCGCTCGCTGGCTTTTCTTCCCACGCTCCTCCTCCGGGGTCCCTGGCTCCCTCCCTTGCTCTGCCGCCCGGCCTGTGCCCTGGGAAGCCGCAGCCCGGAGCATGGAGAGGGGCTCCGGCCTGCCGCACCACATCATGGCCCAGGTGCGCGTCCAGCCCCCCGCGGCCGTGGCGGATCCATCCAGGGAAGGCTCGCGGAGGATGCAAGCGGCCGCAGGCGGCGACCGGACGGCCGGGGGTCGGCTGCTGGACAGCCGCAGCTTGGATGGGATCAGCCAGGCGTACGGGGCCAGCCGGGCGCAGGAAGGACGCCGGGCCACCATCTCCAGCGCCCTGGAGCTGGAAGGGACGGTCAGCCACGACGGGGACCTCACCCACTTCGTGGCCAACAACCTGCAGCTGAAAATCAAGCTGAGCTCCAGAGGCAGCCTGGAGGAGCCGGAGCCCCCGGGCCAGCCCTTCCCCGGCTTGGGGCGGAGCAAAGCCGCCGACATCCCCCCCATCGACCCCGAGGTGCTGCAGCAGCTGGAGCGGCTGACCCAAGAGGTGGCCCACAAAGTGGACCAGATGATGCGGAGCTTGAACTGCAACATCCAGAACATGACGGCCCTGAGCGTGGGCTACATCCAGACCTACCGGGACGCCGTGGACAGCCTGGGCGAGTCCGTGGACATGAGCATCAAGGGGATGTACACCCTGATGGCCCGCTGCGAGGAGCTGGACCGCTCCATGCAGCCGGTCCACGCCCTGGCCAAACAGATCCGGGAGATCAAAAGGACCCTGGAGGTATTCGAGTCGCTGTGCAAGTAGCGCCGGTGGAAAACATTTGTCGGCTGCTTTGTGGAACCGCTGTGCTGGTTGCAAACTCCAAAAGGGAAAATGGTGTGGTTGTGTGTTTCATGTCGCCCGCTGCCATAAGCCTAGTACACTAAAAGCAGACACTGCTTTGTAGAAGGGGTGTCTGAAAAGGGGCTAATTTCCCCCTATTACTTGAAAACCTCCTACCCTCTCTGTTCCTTTGAGGGGATGATGCCTGCAGGTGATTTCAAAGGACCCTAAGGTAATTGTGCGTCCAAATGCTGTTGGAGTTGGAACCCAACCTCAGGGGGAGGCGGGCTGCTTGCAAACTCCCAGGTGTGAAGAATTGTTGGCCTGACAAGGAATAGGGGAAGGGGATTCCCTGGCATGTTTCTCTGTAAAATAAGAATATTTATACTTAATAAAGCTACTCAGTCATTTGCCAAACAACCTAAAATGCGTCCATAGGAAAGAGCGACCGCTCCTGAGCCTTATTTTCAACGCAGCTCAAAATCGCTCTAACTGCTCCCTTGGAGGGGGAGGTTTTCCTTTGCATCCGACGGGAGAACTGGGCCCTGAGCCAGGTGCTTTTGAAATGCCCAGGCTCGGTGTACTCCGCATCGGAGGAGTTCGCACGTTGATTTGCAGCGGGCTGACTCAGAAGCGGGTCTCCCCGAGCCTTGCGGAGCCCCACGGTCACATGTAACAGCCTGACCCGGGGCCGACAGGCGCTGGGAGCGGAGCACACTCGGTTCGGCGCTGCAAGGAGCCGACCCCGCGCTGAACAGGCGGCACGTGGGGGGAGGGGACGCGCCCCCCTTGCTCCGCACGAAGCGGGGGCCCCATGGCCGGGGAACTTAACGCAGGCAGGCGCGTCCTGTCCGGCGGGGCGGGAAAACTGGTGACCCCCCCATGGCGGCAGAGGGTCTGTCCCTACGGGTGGGGCCGCGCTACACCCTGGCAGCCGCACCGCCCTGTTGGCTTGACCGGCTCCCCTCATTTTGGGCAGGCCGTCGGTAACCAAGCAACCCCGGCCCGCACTTCCGTTCCCCCCGGAGGAACAGACAAGCACTTCCGGTCTGCTCGAGCGAGTAGGGTGCGTGGGTGACCGGAAGTGCTTTGTCCCCGAACATGCCTCGCTGGTCGTCACCGGAAATGGAAACCCAGGTTCCCTTCATTCCCCGCGGCGAGAGAGTTCGATTCGCTTCCGGCTCCTCGGGGCTCCTCTCTCATTGGACGGTTCCGCGTGTTGCCCCGGTTGCCGGGCGGCGAGGCTGTGATTGGCTGGTCAGCGCGCAGACGCTGTGGCTCTGCGATGGCCGGGAGGAACGTGGTGTTCGTGACCGGCAATGCCAAGAAGCTGGAGGAGGTGAGGGGCAACTGCGCGGATTGGACGCGGGGGGGGCCACCGTACCAGAGCGGGTGTCTGCCAAGCCCCGCCCCCAGCGGCACATGTAGTCACGCCCCCCTCGGCCGGGGAGGGAGGGGGAGCATACTATGCCGTCATTAGGTTCCAGAGTTAACAACCCGATTGAACTTGGCGCTGAACGAGCCGGGGGCACCTTGTCCCTGGTTCCCGCCAAACATTCTCCCGTCCATTGGTGCCCTAGTGCCTGCCCTGCTGTCCCCTACCCCACGCTCTGTAGTGCCTGGCTCCTAGGTGGATGGGTGGTGAGAGCCCCTGTGCCTGGGGGTGGGGATGGGGATGGGGATGAGACCAAACCACCCCCCAGTATTGCACATGCTTAGCTAGGCGCTGGCCCCATGGCTGAATGGCTGTTGTCTTGTGCCCAACAGGTCCTTCAGATCCTCGGGGATGCCTTTCCGTACAAACTGGTTGCAAAAAAAATTGACTGTAAGTCCCTGGCTTTGTTTCTTGCTCGTTGCCAGTAACGTTTCAGCTGCTGTTGGCCAACTCTCCCCTCGCAATAAATCGTCTTGTTGCAGTGCCAGAATACCAAGGGGAACCAGATGATATCTCCATTCAGAAATGCCGGGAAGCAGCAAACCAGGTCATTTCTTTTTTCACGCTTCTACAGATGTCAATCAAAAATGAATACAAATTAGCCAAGAGTTTAAGCTAAATGGCTCAGCTCTTACCCATTGCATGACAACCCACCTGTTTGGTACAGAGTTGGATCTGAGGAATTAAATGGGCTTGGACTGTTTGGTGCCAACAAAAAGGACTTAGAAGATTTATATATAGTTATAGAGAAATTACAACAGAGGCATTTACAAGAAAGATTCAGATAATAGAACTGTGGAATACTGGAACTGAAAGGAACCTTGAGAGGTCATCAAATCCAGTCCCCTGCCCTCACGGCAGGACTAAGTACCATCTAAATCATCCCTCACAGATGTTTATCTAACCTGCTCTTAAAAATTTCTAATGATGAAGATTCCACAACCTCCCTAGGCAATTTATTCCAGCAGTTAACCACCCTGAGAGGACATTTTTCCTAATATCCAACCTAAACCCCTCTTGCTGCAATTTAAGCCCATTACTTCTTGTCCTATTATCAGAGGTTAAGGAGAACAATTTTTCTTCTTTCTCTTTGTAACACCTAAGTACCTTAAAAGCTGCTATCATGTCCCCTCTGTCTTCTCTTTTCCAAACTAAACAAATCAAATTATTTCAAAGATGGGGTCTTCCACAGCAAAGACCCTTTGTTCACCTGCTAGTTTTGGCTTGAACAATGTGGCTGTTTGGCCAGTTGAATGTGGCTAGTTTGCTATAGTAGTAGCTACTATAGTAGCTACTGCTTCAGAACTGGGTGGACACCATAGCTCTAACATCATCTGGGAACATAACGGGTTGTACCCAAAAAGGCAGCTGAATCTAATATTTCTGTTTCTTTGACTTCCACTCTGCAGATTCAGGGTCCTGTTATAGTGGAAGACACCAGTTTGTGTTTTAATGCCTTGGGGGGCCTCCCAGGGCCATACATGTAAGTAGGAGTGAATATGCTTGTAGCTCTTTACTGCACTATGCTATGACTGTGGATGTAGGCTATTGAGATGTGCTTCCTGTGGGGCTCTCCAAACACGTAGGCTACATCTAGACTGCCCCCTCTTGCTTAAGAGAATATGCAAATGAGGCAAAGCGGTGAATATTGCCATGCCTCATTTGCACACTTACTGAGCCGCCATTTTTGTGCAAAACTCCCCTCTTGCGCAAGAGCTGTTCTGCCTGAAAAAAAGCAGCAGAACAGCTCTTGCACAAGAGGGGGGTTTTGTGCAAAAATGGCGGCTCATTAAGTGTGCAACTGAGGCAATTCTCTTGTGCAAGAGGGGGCAGTCTAGACATAGCCCAAGAGCAGAATTTTCTCGTGTGTTATTTGCTGAGTAGCTCTGTAGCTTCATCCTGAAGGGAGGGGACTTGTATTCCTTTGGTCCCTGCTTTCCACTTAATTCATAGTGTATGGGATGGTTGGGAGTAAGTCAGTGATCCTAACTTACTCCCAAATACTGCGTACCACTCCTACTTCCCTTCTAGGACCTAGCCTTCAAAGAAATCCATGGGGATTCCCTGCACATTGCCCACAGGCTTTGCACAGACATCATTTGCAGAGTCAGTCTCTTAAACTAAAATGATGGTTTAAAGTGCTTGGACCGAGTTCATCCTTTGTGTAAATACACTGAAGTCATCTGGGCAGGAATTCTGTCCAGTCTACCACTTGAGCAGAGGAAAAAAATAGTTTTGTTCATTTAAATCACTGACTGTATTTTGTTGCATAATGGGCCCCAAGAGGCTGCTGCAGTTAAACAGGTGACAGGATTTGTAAATGTAATCACTCAGAACTACTCTAGTAAAGTCCTGCCATAGCCCTGGGCACTGTTTTTAAGTTTTGCAATTTCTCTACAATTTGCTCTGCTTATTCAGGTTCCCAGTGTAGAAAACATAGAAGGCGGAATGTGATTATTTACTTCTGCAACTCACATACAATGAAACTGGGCACATGGCCACACCCCAAATGTGAGATAATTGGCTTAGTGATTCTGGAAGGAGGAAAACAAATCTTAAGATTTTTTTTAACCATCTAACTGCTAGTCTGTGGGAATTACTCTTATGAACATTTGGCCTCAGGAATACTTAGCACTTTGTTAGTTCTCTTTATTTAAAGATCTCTCAAGTATTTTACAAACTCACCTCTGCAAGGTAGCTATTATTTCCTCTCTATAGGTCCTCTCTAAAGTATTGAATATACATGCTAGGTGGTAAGGATGTGAATGGTTAATTGGTTAACCAGTAAGCCTAATCTTAATGGGTGAGGCTTACTGATTACAATTAACAGGTGGGGGCTGGAACAGCCTCCCTGCCCACTATAGGCAGGTGGCTACTTCAGCCCCATAGGGCCTGCTGCAGGTCTGGCGCACTCCAGCCCAGCTGGGCTAGAGTGGTTCTGGGCCTTGTTTAATCAGTTAATTGGTTAAACATCATGTTTAACCAGTTAACTAATTAAATGGGATTTTACATCCCTCCTAGGTGATGCTACGCAATAGGCTGGCATGTCATCAGAATAACAGAACTGGAATAGTATCTTTACTTAAGAAATAGGCCCAATCCTGCGATGAATTGAATGCCAGTGACCTCTAACCAAGCGAGGAGCCCCATTGGTTTCAGGTGACCTACAGGGGTCTGTATCTTCCTGGTTTGAAGCCTAAATCTGCATATTTTAATGTTTGTTAATATACAGAGTGTGTTTCTTAAAAAGTGCAAATTCAACAGGGATTCATAGTACCAGGAAAACTGCAGAGAGAAATCCAACATAGCTTGTAGACATATTTCCATTGTTGATGGCAGTGGTGGAAAATAACCCAGCCACTGACTCTCGTTCTCTTCTTATATTTCAGAAAATGGTTTCTAGAGAAGTTAAAACCAGAAGGTATTTCCCTTTGGATGTCTACTCTGAATGCGATTTGCTGTTCAGAATCACATACTCCTGTGCAGCCTAGCAACACTGGGAAATGAATCCCTTTTCTCTGGGCCTGGGCTTATCCGGTAGTTGAGTTGACTATAGGGATATTAAATTTCGATTAATCAGCTAACACCTCTCCCTTTGAAATGTACAAGAGCTGCTGGCAACTCTTGTACTTTTCAGAGGGAGAACATGGCTGTCTCTCACCCTTTGAAATGTACAAGAGTCATCCTGGCTCTTATACATTTCAAAGGGAGAGAGGCTGCGGGGAGCAAAGCATTCTCTGCTGGCATGGGTTCCCCTCTGTGCCTCTTCCTCTGAAAAGTGCAAGAGCTGCGGGTGGCTCTTGTACATTTTAAAGGGAGAGGAGCAGCAATGGGACCGGCACAAATGGGGACTGTTTCAATCCCCGCTTGTGCCATTTCTCCACTGTCCCTTGCCTCCCCTTCCCCTGCAGAGATGGTGCTGGGGGAAGCCGGCTTTTAAGCGGGGGAAACAACTAGTCGCTTACATCCCTAGTTGACTACTCACATTTCTCCCCCGCCCCCCTTCCTGCCCCTATCATAGACAGCGGGACAGGTGGGGAATAGGAGCTGGTGCTGGGGGGAGCCAGCTTAAAAGCTGGTACCACCTGTGGAGAAGGGCTGTTGTACCCAGTGTGAGCTGGGACTGAGCAAGAATGGCTTAGTCCTGGCGTGTGATGTGTACAGGAGCTACCCCCACCTCCATACCCCCGCCTCCAGGTCTGCAATTTATATGTAGTAGGAGCTGGGCTGTCTGCTCGCCTGGTCTAACTACATTTAAACTGCAGAGTTGCAATGTGGGTAGCTCTCGGAGACTTCCTCCCTCATTGACTAATTATGTTGTTGATACATATTCTATTGACTACAGGATTAGCTATTTACTTGCTTCCTAACATCCATCCTGTGTATGCTCCTTCCTGAGCTGCTTTTTACTGATCCTCCTGTCGCCCAGCTCACCTCTCTCCAGTACCTCCAAACTCCCCTTCTAACCTCTTTCCTTGGTTTCTCTTCCTGCATCAGCTTTTCATCTTTGCTTTCAAGGCTCCTTATAGTTCTATCCCTACCTGCACCTCATCATTGGTCACCCACAACTCCTGATGGTCCCTGTGCCTTTTTCATTGTCTTCTGCCTGGCTCACCCTGTGCCCAGTCCTGGGTAGTTCTCCTGGACCCTGCACACCACAAATCGGCCTCTCCAAATCAACTTCCATTTTCTCTGCCCTCACCAGCTCTTGCCTGCCTTTTATGCAGGTTTGAAAAACCACACAAAGAAAAATGGGAATGAATCTGATGCATATTGAATCACCCAGGCATTATTATTTTTGTGTCCCCCACCCCCGACGTTGGTATCTTTCCTCCACTTTCTGATCCTGTGATCAGTTTCAGGTGGCAGCTCTTCAGAGCAGGCACCATCATACCTATGACCAGTTGATGTTGACCAGTGAGCCTTGGCCATTGGTCCCTTGCACCAGGCATCTCTCCAAGCCAATTGAGGGGCATTCCTATTGCAGGTGGTTTGGGGGACAGCCAAGTGAGTGGGAGGGCAGTTGGGTGGGAACAGCAAAGCGAATTGCTGGCTTTAAAGGTGACCTTAGAGGAGTGTTCCCAGGTAGGCAGCAGAGTTTGTAAGTACCGCATCTCTCATTATGGTGATCTCTTCACTCTTGAAAGCTGCAGGGCATCTGTAAGAGCTCCATACAAAGTAAGATGTGTTAATCCCAGAGTGTGGTGAGCTGTGTTTACTCCCATTGTCCCGGGAACTCAGTTACGGAAAGAGGGAACATGTCAGTGAATTACTAACTATACAAAATGTGCATGTAGCCCATGCTAACATCATGCAGGGCTTGGATTCTCTAGTGGCTGGACCATGTACAAGTTTGCTACTGTCTCAAAGCACAGTGATCTGGTTCTTTAGTTGTAGCTCCTCCTACTTTTAGATTCAGAGGTCCTGGGTTCTGTCCCTGCAGGAGACTTAGCCGAGAGCCTCATTACATGGATATTCAACTCAGCCCTGCTCTCCACTCCAAAACCTCCCTCTTTGCTGCATAATGCTGTCGCAAGCATGGATGGTAGGAAACAGACTGGCCACAAGTTACAGGAGATGTAACCTTAGTATCAGCTGAAGAAAACTGTTATCCTAGGGACCTAGGCAGTTATGTAGCATCTCATCACAAAACCCTTTACAAGGGAGTTAATGAGTGTTTTTAAGGATTCTCTGGAAGAGTCATGAGTAGAGCCCAGGAATCCTCACCACCAGTCTCTGGAATCCCCTTGGGATACTCCATTCACTGCTTAATCCCGGAAATACTCCCTCCCCCTCGTCAGTGTGGATGCAGTCTGTGGGAAGCCTGTCACGGGGACACAAAATGTTATTTGTGTGGGGTTCCCCCTCCCCTCTTTGCAGATTGCCTCTTGTCAGCTATACTGTGTGCCGGGCGGAACACGGAGATGACAGAATCTTTCTTTTGCTCAGGTCTGCACAAACTGTTGGCGGGGTTTGAAGACAAGTCTGCGTATGCTCTCTGCACCTTTGCATTCAGCACGGGAAACCCAGAGGACCCGGTAAAGCTGTTCAGAGGCCAAACTTGCGTAAGTATTTGGATCTCTGTGAGAAAGGAGCTCATGCAGAAAGAGTAGGCTCGGAGCTTGGGGGGCTTGTAACACGAGTCCATTCACGACGCTGGTTCCACTAAGGCAGAATTTTAAGACACAAGTGGCTGAGCTTGGCCGTGTACCTCCGTACTTAGTCACCTCCGTAAATGGCCTGATTTCCCAATGTTGCTGAGCACTTGCGACTTCCAAAGACGTCAGGGAGAGATGGGGATGCTGAAGATCAGGCTACTCATCGTGGTGCCGGGGTACCTAAGTTGGAAAACACTGAAGGTTTTGAATTATCCTCCATGTTGTTGTCTCCACTCCTGTGCCTGGTGGTGCTCCAAGCCCTGTTGCCCAGCTTTACGTATTTAATGCTTTCCTCAGACGTCTGTTGTTCCAGACCCTATCGTTTTGGTTTGAATTTAGAGGGAGTTCAGGGAAAAGCACCCCCAGTCTGGCTATGTCTTGCTGGTACTGAGCAGCACAGGAATGAACGTAGCTGACCTGTCTTCTCCCACCATCCATCCCCAGTGTTTTCTCCTGTTAGCCTTGTAGTTGTTCTCTCCTGAGCCTATGCCTGTTTGCTCATTTATCCTTCAGTCAGTAAGGAATTCTCATTGGGGGGCTGAGCCCTGAAGCCTCAATGCTGTGGGATGTGTGTTGAGCAGGCCCACAAGAGGAAGGTGGGGGGCAGTGCAGAAGGTCTGTCTGCTTACAGCATGGATGTAAGGCGATGGAGCACAAAACCAAGAAATCCTAGTTTTCACTTGCCCTTATCTTGGGGGAATACTAACAGTCTTATAGGTAACAGGTTAATTTTTCAGTGTGTAATGACCGGGAATGTAAATGTGGCTGAACAGTGCTGAGAGAGAAACCTCTTATTTCTTCCTCCTTGGATTGGCAGGGTCGCATTGTTGAACCCAGAGGCCCCAGAGACTTTGGCTGGGATCCTTGCTTCCAGCCTGATGGTTACGACCAGACGTAAGTGACTCTTTGCCTTTAGTTCTTTATGTAAGAAAATGAAGAAACCAAAGGTTCTGTTAATGCAGAAAGTGGAACCCACTTACAGTGAACTGTGCCAGACAGAAGCTGAGATGGGCTTAAAGCAATAGCCTAGATCTGAACTGCTCTGACTGAGGAGTTGGGGGCTTGTGGATCGGAACCTCGCAAGTCAGACCATCCCAAGGCTGTGGGACAGAACCAGGAGACTTGTGTATGCAGGTGTTTCTAATGAACTGTTTCCCACCTGTAAATCCTCACAGACTTTGGAGGCCTGCAGGGGCGGTTTGCTGTTGTTTCTAATAACCACTGCTGATCAGTAGGAGTCAAATTTTTTTTATTGATTCTGACTTTAAGTGAACTTCATAGTTAGAGTACAGGGTTCAGAGGGGGAGCTGTGTTAGTCTGTTTTAGCAAAACAACAAGGAGTCCGGTGGCACATTGAAGACTAACACATTTATTAGGGCATAAGCTTTCATGAGATACTGCTTCACTTCTTTGAATGCTTAAAGAGAAAAAAAAGAAAAAAGGAAGGGATACAGAGATGGGAGTGTGGCATCAGTGCTAATTAAATCAGAATGGAAGGGGAAATTACTTATTGTAATTAGAGAGCCATTTCATGTCTCTATTTAAACCTCTTTTGACTGTCACATTTGCATGACTTCCAGCTCAGCAGTTTCTCCTTGTAGTCTGCTTTTCTTAAGTACTATCACCTGCTCATCACTGTTGGTGAGCCGCAGCCACTCTGATTTAATGAGCACTGATGTTACACTCCCATATCTGTATCTGTGCTTTTATTCTCTTTCTGCATCTGAGGAAGTGAGTTGTATTCTCAACAAGCCGATGCCCTAACAAATTAGCTAGTCTTTAAAGTGCCACCAGAGTCCTGGCTGTTCTACCTAGAGCAGTGCGGTTAAATCGACAGATGTGGCTTTGCACTAAAACAAAACAGCTGCACCAGTCCAGGGCAATGGAGATGCAGGCCCAGGGTCTGACTCTTCTTAGGTAACTGACCGGCGTTCACTTCCTTGCCCTCTTAAGATGACAAAGGGGCTTGGTCAGTCAGGCCTGGCAAAAGAGCTTGCTTGAGTCACAAGTAGAAATGGTTATAAAGTAAAGCCTGGAATCAATAGAGGGGCCCTAGTCGCACATACAGGCAGGCCAAGGGAACTGCTTCTGCAAATGAATGTAATAACTACATAAGGTGCAGATCTAGTCTGTCACCAGAGGCATCTCTAATGCTGGCATCATGGTAGACAGTGACGGGTCTGGGCTTAGCTTCAAAATGGCTCAGCTGGAAATCAGAGGGATAAAATTGCCACGTAAACCATGTTTAGATGCTTAGTTGGGATTGTAGCTAGCCCTGTTTTCTCCCACTTCCCAGGTACGCAGAGCTGCCCAAGGCAGTGAAGAACTCCATCTCTCATCGGTACAGAGCACTGAAAGAGCTCTCCAGTTACTTCAGTCAGCAGAACAATCCAGCAGAGGCAGCCTCCAGTCCCAGTTAGGTTCCAATGTCTTGGGATACATCCACCCTGCCATAAAACCCCACAGCACCTGAGCTTCAGCCCAGCTCAATTTGACTCAGGGTTGCGGGGCTTGGGCTTCTGGGCTAAAACTTGCATTCTCCTCAGGCAGGAAGCTGGCTCAGAGACCTTCCCCGTCTGGTCGGTTTTCAGAGTCTGGCCTCTAGCCAGAGCTCGAATGTTTACAGTGCCATTTTTAGTCCTGCAGCCAGAGCCCTATGCACCAAAATCAGCTGACCCAGGCCAGGTGCAAGTCTCTGATTGCAATGAAGATGTACCCTTTGGACACCATTCTTTTCCAAAGACTTGTATGTGAAATGTGGGGTCCTTTTAGGGTTGTCTGTGCAGTCTATGTAGAATAAAGCTGCTCACTTTAAAACTGGCATGGTTTTCTGTTCCCTTTTGTTCCTTCTGAGGAGTCTGCAAAAGCCAGTGGGTCTGTACTGATTTGCAGGGACTGAAGTGTACTGGGTACAGTTTGATATCAGCATTATCACAGTTTGTCCCTGGATAGTAGCGTTTGTGCAGCTCATTCCACCGCTTCTGTTTTCTGCTATGCTGCTGCCCTATCAACAGGATTTTGGTAGGTGGTGGAAAGGTCAGTCAGTCGTTGCACAAGATCATTGGGGAGAGATGACCCTCATTTTCCCTTTCTCCCTCTATTCATGTATTATAACCCTGGTAGCTAAAAAGCCTCTGTAAAGTATCTGACAGCTAGCCTAACCATATGAAAAACACATTTAAGTAATTTACCTGGACCTTCTGCCTTAATGCATTGATTGTAGCTTTTGCAGTAATTACTGTATCCTCACACCTGTGCTCCTGTGATTTCCTGCTGGAATTTTGGGGACTATATTCCTCTTACAGAAGCGTTAAAGGAATACTATTCTCCCCCGAAGTAGTGCTACATCATAATTCTAATCCCCTCTGTAATGAATCTAGTAAACTTGATGGGTGGTACTAAAAAAAAAAAAGCAGAGGTCTGTGAGCCTTTATTTTGAAGGGCTGCTCTAACTAGAAGATGAGATTGACCCACCTACATTGCCCAAGGTGTGAAAATTCACACCCCTGAATGGCATAATTAAGATGACCTCAGTTCCCATGTAGCCAGCACTTGGTTGATGAAAGAATTCTTCATCAATCAAGCAACCACTTGTTAGGGAGATGGATTACCTAAGCCAATGATTTTTCCACCTATTTTCATTTAAAGACCCCCTACACATTTTCAAATGA